>NC_044037.1:195986856-196300475 GCF_901765095.1 Microcaecilia unicolor
GAACCTGGGGCAATGGTGTTTATGCTATGTACTGCAGTCACTAAATTCATTCATAGAAATTTGAACCTAAGCCTACAGAAAACATGCATATGTGGGTTTGATTCAAAGGTTTCTGAGGTCTTTCCCTCCATTTTTTGAAAGTAGCAGTGTATGGGCTTTGAATGCAAATAGACTTCCCGAGCTTGTACGTCTAGCCCCGTCTTTGGCCGTTTTCAAATCCAGGCTAAAAGCCCACCTCTTTAATGCTGCTTTTGACTCCTAACCACTACTCACTTGCCCTGTACACTTTTATCCCCTCCTCTTTAATTCCCTTACCTCTTAGTTGTTCTGTCTGTTTGCCTGTCCTATTTAGATTGTGAGCTCTTTGAGCAGGGACTGTCTTTTCATGTATGGTGTACAGCGCTGCGTACGACTTGTAGCGCTATAGAAGCAATAAGTCGTAGTAGTAGTAGTAGAGCATTATTGTTTGATCAGATCTTATTTTTCCTTGTAATGCAGTATGTGCTACACCCTAACTGCAATATATTCTCCACATTCATTCTCCACCTATGTCCTGCTTAGGAACTGTTCCCTAACACATGAATTAGCGCACACTAACTGAAAAAAATAACTCAAAATCAGTTAACACATTTGTGCAGTAGCAGTTAATATACACTAATTCATGCATTGAGGGCTAGATTCTATATTTGGTGGTGAAAAAATTGGTGCCGATAGAAAACATGCCTACACATATTCTATAAACTGCACCCAAATTTAGGTACGGTTTACAGAATATGCATAGTGTCATCCACTTGTCATGCTTCACACGAAACACTGGATAGTGAGCCCTTGGGCTACTGCTGAGGGCGGCAGCGGCAGGAGGAACACCCACCGGAACAGAAGCCACAGCAGGGAGCAGGAAGACAGTCCAAGAACCCAGCAGAACTGGGGCCAGGCAAATAAAGTCAAGGTCCAGCTCCAGGCACGGGTTCCAAGGCAGGCGGCAAACAGTCAAAGTCCAGGTCCAGGCAAAGGTTCAAAGGCAGGCGGCAAACAAAGTCAAAGTCCAGGTCCAGGCAAAGGTTCAAAGGCAGGCAGCAAACAAAGTCAAAGTCTAGGTCCAGGCAAAGGTTCAAAGGCAGAAACTGAAAGTAGCAGGGAAAGCACAGCAACAAACAACCGCAGAAGACACACCTCTGAGGACCTCTGTTGCAAGGCAAACTAGAAACACTTCCAGGTGATTAATAAAGGCCAACAGCCAGGGAGTTCATCAGGTACGGGAACAGCTGAGTTCCAAAAAGTCTCGAGACCAACTGGCAGGCTAGAAAATCCGGACCGGACCGGCATGACTTCTGGAACCGGGAAAACCATCAACAGACAGTCCATTGTGACCACCAGGTCTGACCACCAGGGGGCGAGATGAATGAGAGCATGAAACCGGGGCAGAGTTATAACACCACTTGACTAAAATTTAGGGGTCCTTATACTAATATGTGCTGAAAAATGGCCTGCAGTAGTGTAGACATGTGTTTTGGGCATGCGCAGATCCATTTTTCAGCGTGCCTGCAAAAAAGGCCCTTTTTATATTTTTACCTAAAATGGACGTGCGGAAAAAGCAAAATTGGTGCATCCATTTTGGGTCTGAGACCTTACCGCCAGCCATTGACCTAGCAGTAAAGTCTCACATGGTAACTGGAAGGTAATGACTTACACATGTCAAGTGCCACTTGGCACGTGTCCGATATGCGCTTCCAAAAATAAAAATTATTTTTCAGATGTGCGTATCGGATGCACACCAAAAACGAATTTACTGCAAGAACCACTTGGTAGCCAGCTGATAACTCCATTTTGGTGCACGTCGGGCGTGCGTAGATGCTTATACGACTTAGTAAAAGGGCCCCTTAGTTGTAGTTATTTTCACTAATGAGCAGTTGGTGTAAATACACATGCGTAACTTTAGATGTGGAACGGGTTAGTCTATAACACTACGTGTAAATTTTAGGAACGCCCATGACCGATCATGCCCCTCCCATGACCATGCCCCCTTTTGAGATCTGCACAGTAGAATTTACATGGACTACTTTATAGAATACGCTTAGCGAGTAGTGCGTATAAATTCTAATTAGTGCCAATTAGTGTCGATAATTGCTTGTTAACATTCTATTATCGGCGCTGATTGGCTTGTTCACCGATTGAGTTGTGCATGCATATCAGAATACGTCTAACATAAACTTACTGCATCCACCCCATAGTGAAGGGTGGTTAGACAGGTGAGTGGAAATTGAGGGAGATAATCAGTTAATCTTTAAAAGGCTTTAAAGGCCTTTTAAGGCTTTAAAGATGAATAGAATACTGTGGTTACCATGTTAGTCCATTTATAGACACAGAAGCCAAAATCAACAGACAAGTTGTACGTAGCAGATTTCTACTGGATTAATTTTCCCCGAGCTTCTAAGTAGGAAAAAAAGATTTGAACCAGTGTAAAGAAAAGCTACAAAAATGATATGAGATTTGTGTTACAAGACATATGAGGAAAGACTTGCTGACCTGAACATGTATACCCTGGAGGAAAGGAGAAACAGGGGTGATATGATAACAGACCTTTTCTGGAGATAGGAAGGCAGTAGAACTAGAGGTCATGAAATGAGACTGAAGGGGGGCAGACTCAGGAGCAATGTCAGTAAGTATTTTTTCATGGACAGAGTGATGGATACTTGGAATGCCCTCCTGCGGGAGGTGCAGGGCTTTTTTTGAGGGGGTACTTGGGGGTACTGAGTACCGGCACCTTTTCCATTGTCTGCTAAAATTGACCAGACCCCAAGTTTTAATGAAAGAGCTAAGGCCCTACACACCAATTCTGCCTTGCTATAGATTTTGTGATTGGTTGCAGAAGGCCTGGCTATTGTGGAGTGGGTCTTTCAGTGAGCACCCCACCTCTGAAGGGTGACCTAGTATTTGAGTACCGGCACCTTTTTTACTAGAAAACATGCACTGGGGAGGTGGTGGAGATGAAAACGGTAATGGAATTCAAAAGTGCGTGGGATAAACACAATGGAATCCTGTTCAGAAGGAATGGATCCTCAGAAGCTTAGTGGAGATTGGGTGGCAACACCTGTAATTGGGAAGCAAAGCTAGTGCTGGGTAGACTTCTACAGTCTGTGCCCTGAAAATGACAAGGACAAATCAAGGTCGGGAATACATATAAAGTAGCACATACGAGTTTATCTTTTTGGGCAGACTGGATGGACCATGCAGATCTTTATCTGCCATCATCTATTATGTTACTATCCAGCTTATTTTCAAAAGAGAAGGGCGCCCATCTTCCGACACAAATCAGGAGATGGGTGCCCTTATCCTAAGGGCGGCCAAATCAGTATAATCGAAAGCCGATTTTGGCCAGCCTCAACAGCTTTCCGTCGCAGGGACGGCCAAAGTTCAAGGGGGTGTGTCGGCAGTGTACAGAAGGCGGGACAGGGGCGTAGTTAAGAGATGGCCATCCTCGGCCGATAATGGAAAAAAAAGGGTGGCCCTGACGAGCATTTGGCCAACTTTACTTGGTCCCTTTTTGTTCACGACCAAGCCTTGAAAAGGTACCCGAACTGACCAGATGACCAATGGAGGGAATCGGGGATGACCTCCCCTTATACTCCCCCAGTGGTCACCAACCCCCTCCCACCCCCAAAAAAATTAAAAACATTTTTTGCCAGCCTGTATGCCAGCCTCAAATGTCATACCCAGCTCCACCACAGCACTATGCAGGTCCCTGAAGCTGTTTTTAGTGGGTACTGCAGTGCACTTCAGGCAGGCGGACCCAGGCCCACCCCCCCCCCACCTGTTACACTTGTGGTGGTAAATGGGAGCCCTCCAAAACCCACCTGAAACCCACTGTACCCACACGTAGGTGCCCCCCTTTACCCTTTAAGATCTATGGTACTGTTGTACAGTTGTGAGTAGTGGGTTTGGGGGGGGGGTTGGGAAGCTCAGCACCCAAGGTAAGGGAGCTATGCACCTGGGAGCAATTTCTGAAGTCCACTGCAGTGCTCCCTAGGGTGCCCGGTTGGTGTCCTGGCCTGTCAGGGGGGAATCAGTGCACTAGGAATGCTGGCTCCTCCCACAACCAAATGGCTTGGATTTGGTTGTTTCTGAGATGGCCGGCCTCGGTTTCCATTATCGGCAAAAACCAAGGCTGGCCATGTCGAAGTCCAGCGATCTCAACATTTATGATGACCGTCTCTAAGGTGGACCTAAATGTTGAGATTTGGGCGGCCCCGACCGTATTATTGAAACGAAAGATGGCCACTCATCTTGTTCGATAATATGGTTGGCTCTGCCCCTTCCCGGGTCCTTCCCCAGAGATGGGCGCCTTTAGAGATGGGCGCTCCCATTCGATTATGCCCCTCTATGTTAATCTGTAATTGTAATTAGTTTTCTGGAATGATATTCCCTTCAGCAGGTCAGCTCATTTGGCATGACCTGATAAGAGAGTTTAACTCTCTAAAGCTAGTTGCAAATGTACAAAATTGGTCCAACATTTGGCCTTTAATTGTAATGTTCTGATAATCTAATGAAAAGTCTTGAGAGATCTGCAGTGCTTGTGAATAATGACAACTTTTTCTTGTTGGTCTGTTAGAAAGGCATCACAACCTGTAAAGACTCCAGTTTTCTTCAAATCAAATACAACTAGTAGACTTCTGTTCTAAGAATGAATAGAGACATCTTTAGACCCTGAAATATATAATAAAGATTGACAAGAATGGCTGGAGATACTGTAATTTGTAGAGTTTGGAACTGGTAAAATCTAAAATGTATGTGATGTAGTAATTCAGGTAAGATTTATATTCTGAGTATGAAGAAAAGACTCATAAAAGCATTTTGGCAAAAGGCAAGAGTCAAGAACATGGAAGTCTGCTGAGGTATCAAGGAGGAAGCAGCAGGTAGATTTATATTAGTGTAGGTGGGATATGATTTACAATTAATCACAGGACATATGTATGTTAGCTCTTATGAGACATGATGGGCTTGATTTCAGCATGTACAATTATTTTTGTGAGGCTCAACCACAAAAATGGAGGGACAGGGACCACTACGGACGTAGAAAGGCAATAAAAAAACAGTGTTTTGGAATTTCACATTTGCAGCACCAGTTTTGAGATTCTTTCCAACATGTTTTGAGTCTTTTTCAAGACTGTACCATCTCAGGTATCCTTATGAAGAATCTACATGCAATTTGATGTCTTTCTGTCTTTAATTTCATAACAAAGACTCCTGAGGCAGGCAGTTTGGCTGAAACACAGTGCCGTGTTGAGTAGTCTACTGACACTTTAAGAATAGACCCTGTATACAACAGTAATTGTCTCTCTTGTGTCTTTGGATGCAGCCTGTTGACGACACTACTTTTTTGATTGGCAATTATATCTGTACATTTTTATCTAACACCAAGTTTATGTGAAACTTCATTTATCTCATTTGCAATTTGTGCATTTATCTTATTAGAAAGCAGGAGAAACTGCAAGTTTTTATATGGTCCTTACATTTAGTTCTTAATTGCCATACTAAAATTGATAGGAGCAAATATTTAACCTGGGCAGAGCCAGTAGAAGCACATTGATTATATATTTTTGCATGTTTGAAAAGGAGTTGCAGGTTCATGAGTTTTATTATTCTTAGAAATTTATTTGAATGTATCATAAGAAAGAAGATATGGGTTTAAGCAATTTGTGCTACCATTTTTTAAACCAAACAAATAAATTACATTGTTACATTAAAGCCCCCAAAGTATATACAGTGTTTACAAATAGCTGAATGTTATGTTGTGTTTTAAACTCTATACAAGCTAGTTTGATCTAAATATCTACCTATCTGTTTCTTGACTTATTTTCCTGGGTTTTTTTGCTAGTGATCTGGTTTGTTTTCTGAGCTGACAGTAGATTAAATATGTACTTCAGAGGTACATTATTTTTAACACACTTTTTCTGAATCTCCTCAGCCATTCTTGCCTGTTTGAACTTCCCATTTAACACATGTCCTTGTAAAGCAACCTCATAAAGATCAGCATGGTTGCTCACTAATTTATATACAGTTCACAGAGGTGGGTGCAGCTAAGCAGGATCTGCTCTAGAAACGTCCAAACTCTTCTATTTCCTAGAAAACAAAATAAAAATCTGAGTGAAAAGAGAGATCTGAATGATTTTGTTTCTTTTAAATTGATAGATATGAAAACGGTTTCTTTTTTCAGTTAAAGAGCCGGTGGTGGGAGGCAGGGATAGTGCTGGACAGACTTATACAGTCTGTGCCAGAGCTGGTGGTTGGGAGGCGGGGTTGGTGTTTGGGAGGCGGGGATAGGGCTGGCCAGACGTATATGGTCTGTGCACTGAATGAGGACAGTACAAATAAAAAAGTAGCACATATGAATTTGTCTTCTTGGGCAGACTGGATGGACCGTGCAGGTCTTTCTCTGCCGTCATCTACTATGTTTATGTTTACTAAGTTCAATTTTGTGAATCATAAAAATAAAAGAAACCATTGTTTCTACATATAGACAGACTTCTCTAAATGGCAGCCAGTAGACAAAAAAATGGTGACTCAGGGTAATTAGTGTTTTATGGGATCCTACCTCAATGCTCTTAAAATTCTGCAAAATGCCTGCCAAATGTTCAGCAAAACAGAAACTTTTCTTTATTTAAATATTTCTTTATTCAAATATGTACATTACAATTTCCATCCAGCTTTGAGATTTTTAAAAAATACTTTTTGGAAAAAGGCTTGAATTTTATGAAACTCCTTATCAATCTGTGAATTTTACTGCAAGAATTTTACATATTATCCTACCTATTTAACATATTAATTGGCACACTTATTAATCTACTTAACCACACCTAAGGGCAATTCTGCAACTGGGCACCTGCATTTGTTGCCTCTTTTACGTGTAAATGTATAGAATACCAGCATTTTCACAGGTAAGTACACACTGACACATGTAAGTAGCAGCAAAGCAACTAAGCACTATTCTGTAAGGAAAAAGTATTAAATGGGAAAGTGAAGTCACAAGGTGCTGAAGTCGGAATCAAACCTGGTTCCCCTGGTTTTCAAGCCACTGCACTAATTAAGGGCGGGTGCAAGTGACATAGGACCTAATTCTACTTATGGCACCTAAAAAACACAGGCGTATTCTATAAGCCACACCTAAAGCTAGGGATGGTTCATAGACTACACCTAAGACCATCCATTCGACTAGAATTTAGGTGCAGCAAATTACATCCATGAAAACCTTATGTAAATGCCCACGCTTACCTTTAGGCATGGAACGGGTTATTCTATAACACTACATGTAATTTTAGGAATGCCCATGACCCACACATGCTCCTCCTCTAGCCATGTGTCCATTTTGGGTCTGAGACCTTACCGCCAGCCATTGACCTAGCGGTAAGGTCTCACAGGGTGGCTGGGTGGTAATGGCCTGATTACCGCCCGCACACCACAAAATAAAAATATTTTCCAGCGCGCCTAGCGGACACGCATCAAAAATGAAATTACCGCAAGGACCACACAGTAGCTGGTAGGTAACTCAAATTTGATGCACGTTGGGTGTGCGTAGGTGCCTATGTGGCTTAGTAAAAGAGCCCCTAAAATTATATTTACCTGAATTCTGGTTGGGTAAATTTTGCTGCACACAAAAAAATATATAAAATTAGCAACATAAGTAGATAAAGAGGGGCATATTCGAAAGGGACGCCCAAGTTTTGTTGAGGACGTCCTCGCAAAACATCCCGATGGAGGGGTGGGGAAACCCGTATTATCAAAACAAGATGGACGTCCATCTTTCGTTTCGATAATACGGTTGGGGACACCCAAATGTTGAAATTTTGGCCGTCCTTAGACTTGGTCGTTTCTGATTTTCAGCAATAATGGAAACCAAGGACGCCCATCTCAGAAACGACCAAATGCAAGCCCTTTGGTCATGGGAGGAGCCAATATTTGTAGTGCACTGGTCCCCCTCACATGCCAGGACACCAACCGGGCACCCTAGGGGCCACTGCAGTGGACTTCATAAAATGTTCCCAGGAACATAGCTCCCTTACCTTGTCTGCTGAGCCTCCCAACCCCCCCTCCCCAAACCCACTACCCACACCACTACTATAGTCTTTATGGGTGAAAGGGAGCATCTAGATATGGGTACAGTGGGTTTGTGGTGGGCTTTGGAGGGCTAGCTGTTTCCTCCACAAACGTAACAGGTGGGGGGGATGCGCCTGGGTCCGCCTGTCTGAAGTGCACTGCACCCACTAAAACTGCTCCAGGGACCTGCATACTGCTGTGATGAACCTGAGTATGACATCTAAGGCTGGCAAAAAATATTGGTAAGTATGAGTATATGTGAGTGCTTCTGTTTGTGTGTTCTGTTCAGGTGAAAGTCCCATAGTCTTTAAAATCTATGTCTTCTTATTTACTTATCTGTTCAAGCTTTCTTTGGTTCTGTGCTTCATCTGTCTTGGTTGTCTTTGTTTTTATCGTCTCCCTGGAATCTGACTTTAAAATAAAAATATAGGGAAAAAAATCTTTCCCACAAATATGAGTGTGGCTATAATATGTGCCTGCCTAATACAGGATAACTTCACTGAAATTGACTTACAAAGAAAATAAAATTCTGTTTCACAGGAAAATCTTGCCTGAGAGTGCTTCTTATACTAATTAATTTACTTTTCCTGTCTTTAACTACAAGGAGAGTAAACAGTCTTCTTCAGAATCTGGCTTCTTGATGTCTTCAGTGAATTCACACTCATATTACATTCATTCTTTCTATCAAACTAGCCGTTCAGCCCATAAAAACGGGCTAGTATAGAAAGGGGGGGGGGTTGAAAGGCCCCCACCCCGCTGCCGAGTTCGCCGCTGCCGCTCCCCTCCGAGTTTGCCCCCCCCCCCGGAGCCGTCACCACCCACCTTCCACCCGGTCGGGCCCTCGCTCCGCTATTGAAACAGCGAGGGCACGCAGCACACAGCTGAGCTCTACTGCTGAGCTGTCGTGGCCTTCCTTCTTCTTCTCTGCCTGTGTCCCACCCTCGTGTGACGTAACGTCGTCTAGGGCGGGACACAGGCAGAGAAGAAGAAGGAAGGCCGATGGCAGCTCAGCAGAGCTGTGTGCTGCGTGCCCTCGCTGTTTCAATAGCGGAGCGAGGGCCCGATCGGGTGGAAGGTGGGTGGCGGCGGTGACTCTGGGTGGGGGGAGCGTTAGCGACGGCGGTGTCCCTCGCAAATGCACAGTACAGACCCTCTCTGTTCCGCCCCCGTCATCACGTATTGACGCGGGGGCGGGGCAGAGAGGGTCTCTACTGCGCATTTGCGAGTGAGTACGACACTCGCCATTTATATATATTGAATAGCCCCCCTGTTTACTAAGCTGTATGCTAATGCTGACAGAGCCCATTTTACTGCAGCAGGTAAACCCCCCTCAAAAAAATGGCCATGCAGTATGATTACACTTACTGTGTGGCTGTGCAACAGGGAGCACTTACCTCCACTCATAACCTGATTACCACCGGGTTAGCGCATGGCGCGCACAGATCAATTTTTCTGCGCACCAGCAAAAAATGCCTTTTTTAACATTTTTGCCGAAAAATGGACGAGCGGCAAAATAAAAATTGGTGCACATCCATTTTGGGTCTGAGACCTTATCACCAGCCATTGACTTAGCGGTAAGGTCTCACACATTAACTGGGCGGTAATGACCTATGTGCACCAAATGCCACTTGGCATGCATAGCAGACGCGTGCCAGAAAATAAAAATTATTTTTCGGACACGTGTATTGGACGAGCACCAAAAATGAAATTACCATAAGAGCCACGTGGTAGCCGAGCGGTAACTCCAAATTGGCACATGTTGGGCATATGTAGACACTTACATGGCTTAGTAAAAGGGCCCCTGAGTCTAAATTTCTTATTATTTATTTATCATACTTGAACTTTCATACTCCAAATTTTCTCTCAATTTCTTTCACACCTCAAGCAGTGCTTCTGCTTTCTTCTAAGGTGTTCATTGCTCTCCCACTAACTGTTTCTTGCCAGGTTCCTTTACTGAGCAGTGCAGTCAATCGGAGCTCAGCTTTCAAATATTTAGATCCCCATTAACATTCCACTACTTTATTTTGTATTAAAAATGACATTTAAACCCAAATCTTTGCTTTTAATTAATATAGAACAAATTAGGGCCATGCCCTAATCAGAATTATGTAAAACTTTGCATTTTTAAAGTACCCAATTACTCCAAACGGGCCACTGCTAATTTCAAGTGTTTTTTTTTTTTTTTTGCATTAAAATGGGCCATAAAAGAGCCATAGCACACATCAGCTAGCTGTGCACATCTGAATTCTTAAATTTATAATTTTGCAAGAACTATTTTAATTGTTAAGGGGGTCTTTTACTAGAGCTTAACTCGACATCTGCAGCAGGGCCCATAGGAATAAAATGGACCCTGCTGCAGATAACTCAAGCTAAGCTTTAGTAAAAGACCCCCTAAATTATTTATTTTTAATGGCAGGTGTCAGTCTCTAGTGATCTTACTGTGCATGCATGAATTTTTGCGCTGTTTTGGGGTCATTTGTGAGCTCTTTGATGCCCCCTTACTCTCCCAGTATCCTCTAGGGCATGTTAATTAAAACTGCACACTTCGCGCATGCACGATTGTGCAATTGCACCAATCATGTCATAAGCACGCGCAACAATTTCAAAAACCTTTCCTGGGTCTGATTAGTATTCCCCATCTTTATTTATTTTTTTAACAACATTGGTGGCACGGTGCTTCTCTGAGCTCCAGGACATCTCTGGAGCCATCAGGGTCTTTTACTAAAATGCTCATGCACATGCATGTGTGATGTCACTGATGATATCACCACATACACACAATGCTGCACACTCTCACAGCAGCATCCCAGGCCCCAACTCGCCCTGGGCCTTTGAGACTCCTGCTAGCTCCATCCATTCTCATGGCAGCCTGGAACCCTGTGGGTCACGTTGGAATCATGATTTCTATGTCAGGTCCGCCCCCAACTCTGGTGTCACCACCAGACCTTCCCTGGAGTGTGCCCCCCCAGCCCCAGAGATCAGTAAAATTAAAAAAAACAAAAACAAAAAACATTTTTCTTCTTTTATTTTTGTTATATTTGTACCTCACACTTTCCCACTCATGGCAAGATCAATGCAGCTTACATGGGGCAATGGAGGGTTAAGTGACTTGCCCAGAGTCAGAAGGAGCTGCCTATGCCAGGAATCAAACTCAGTTCCCCAGGACCAAAGTCCACCACCCTAACCACTAGGCCACTCATATATAAGCATTTAAGCAATGAAAATATTGTGGGAAATGGTGCAAATGTATTGATCAATGGTTCCTTACTGATCAGAAACTGTGACATTAATCAAACAGCAATGAATTGTTATACTACAAACCACTATTAGAAAAAACATGCAAACTGAGGGGCACTTTTAGTAAGCCATGTAAGCACCTACGTGCGTCCAACAGGCGCCAATTCTGAGTTATTGCCTGGCTACCATGTGGCCCTTGCAGTAATTTCATTTTTGGCGCGTGTCTGCTATGCGCATCCAAAAAATATTTTTTATTTTCTGGCACGCATCAGCTACATGCGCCAAGTGGCATTTAGCAAGCTTAGGTCATTACTGCCAGGTTACCGCATGAGACTTTACTGCTAGGTCAATGGCTGGTGGTAAGGTCTCAGACCCAAAATGGACACATGGCAATTTTCATTTTGCCGCAATTCCATTTTTGGCAAAAATTTTATAAAGGCTTTTTTCACAGGTGCACTGAAAAATGATTCTGTGTGCACCCAAAACCCACGTCTACACTACCGCAAGCCATTTTTCAGCGCACCTTAGTAAAAGGACCCCTAAAGTTCTGTTTAATATTGTATGCTAGAATTTATATTTCAAAATATCGGGAAAGGCGTATGCCTTTATATTTGACTACACTTATCCTTCCTAAGATTCTTGGTGTACCTGTTGCTGTTTTAGTTGTGATCAGATGTTTTGGGAACTGAAGGCTGAAAGAAGTAGCTACATAGAGAATAAACCACTCAGTGAGGTTTTCCAGAAACTCTCCTGCAAAAATACCAGAAAACACTTTCTTGTTAGTGATGAGTCACTGGAAACTCTTTAGCCACTGATTTTCTTACTTGCTCAGTATACACACATAATCTTCCCTGTTGGTACTCGTTCTGGCTTTGCTTAAAATATCTTATGAAATAATAACTTTGGTGATAGGTTTTTCTTTGCCTTCTAGCTTATTTTGTTCCTTTGAAGGTTATTTACTCTTAATAAATAAACACTTTAGAGCTCCCTGCTATTATTTTTTTGGTGAAACAAGGGAAGGAATTGAACATAACATGACTAACATATCATTATCAAGGAAATTGGGATTTCCCATGTACTGCACACCACTTTGAAAATGAGCATGGCATGGGGCATTACCCACTGTGAAAGACTTATTTAATTTATTTATTTATGACATTTATACCCCACATTTTCCCCGTACAATTTTGAGTTCAATGTGGCAACAAGCTAAAAAGAAGTCATTACAAAATATGAAACAAAATACATAAAACCACACATATCAATATGGAAACAATTGTAAATATATAAAGAATTCAATTTAAAAAAAAAGATTAATAGGGAGAATAGAAGTGGGAGATTAGGCACCAGGATCAAGTAATAGAAATTTTTTGAAAAGGAAAGGTTTCAAAAAATTACAAAAATCCAAATAATCATGTTGGGTTCTTATATTTTCCGTCAAGGGATTTTACCATTTAGTACCTTGGTATGAAAAAGTAGCTGAATATATAGATTTATAAACTATTTTCTTACAGGTAAGAAAATGAAGATGCAAGTAGTCTCTTGCACCAAAGATTGAACTGCAAGAAGGAAAAGTAACAAGGGGCAACATATATTCAGGGGCAATACCATACAAAATCTGAAATATGAGAGCACAAAGTTTGAATACAATCCTGGCCCTAATGGGAAGCCAATGCAAATGTATCAGCAAAGGAGTAGCCCTCTCAAAGCGTGGTACATGTATGACAATTCTTCATGGTTTTATGCCATACAAAAGACAAAGAGACCATTTACTAGAGCAAAGGTCTTATTAAAGACCCACTCTTTGCAATATCTGTACTGAAAGGACATGTTTTCTTTTTTTGGACATTTGATCACTCGCAGACTCCTGAAGCAGGCCATAGGCTGAAACACAGTGCTGTGTCGAGTCTTTGAATACAATTTTCTGAAGTATCAAGGTTATTTCTTTCATCTTTGGAGTCCATGGTCATTTTCCCATTTTTGTCTCCTGTTCTGTTTTCTCCCGTGGGATCTCAGAGCTCTCCAACTTGGTGGATTCTTGCATGACAATTCTAGCAGCAGTATTTTGGGCAGTTTGCAGTTTCCTTAAGATACATTCTTTACACCCTGCATAGATAGAATTACAGTAATCAAATTGGGTCAAAACAAGAGATTGGACAGTAATCTGAAAATATCAATAGAAAAAAAGGGCCTAATGCACTTCAGGTTCCAAAGTAATTTAAAAGATTTACCAAAGACCCCTGAGATTCAAAGGTTAAGTACCGATCAACAACAACCCCTATAATTTTTAGAGTGGACTCCGAAGGATAAGAAATACAGTCAATACTAAAGTTGCTGCAGGGATCATGATCAAACAGGTTTGTTATTATCAAAAATGTAGTCTTCTCCCGATGTAATTGTAGCCTGAATTCAGAGGCCCAGGATTCTATTAAATCAAGTCCAGTTTTAATCCTTCATAGAATTCCCTTGATGTCACCTCGAAAAGGGATGTAAATAGTGACATCATCCATGTAGATAAAAGGATGGAATCTCATTAAAGCAGAGCCATCATGACATTAAATAATAATGGAGATAGGGGTGATCCTTGCGGCACACCACAATTTGGAGACCAAGGCGATAATAATGCATCCAACATTTTTACTCTGAAGCCCTTAAACCAAGACAAGACTTTCTCACAAATTCCAAACTGGACTTAAAGATGTCTATTGCTACTCTCTGAGGTCTGGCATATACTTGGGGGCAGTCATGTTTAAAAATGCAGCCAATTGCAATATACCCACTAATATCGGCACTCTAATAGAATTGTGCAACCCATGTGAAGATTCTCGTGTGTGTGATGTCATTTAGAGACATCATAACCATTACTCACCAATTGGACACATTGTATGTTTTGGACTATTTCACTCTCTTGCAAAATGGTCCGCTTCTGTGGTAAAGCAGAACTGGAAGGGCCAATTCAGGGAAATGTAAAAATGTGAATACAAGGCAAATATTACTATCATCATGTGTGATTCTGAAACACTGTACAATTCATAATGACTTTCTAGCAGTGTCGACAAGAAGAAAGCACTGCTGCAAGACTACACTAGAAATCCTGCTACCGATGGAGTAAAGGATATTGGAAGACATAAATTGTGGAATTCATTGGCAACCTTCAGAAATACCATTGCATGTAATAATTTAATAAAAGGCAGTACTCCTGGTTCTGTGCAATATTTTAAAAAGTGCATATTTATTTATTTATTTATTGATTGATTGATTTTACAGCACTTATATCCCACAATTTCCCACCGCTGGCTGGCTCAGTGTGGCTTACAATGTTTAAATTACAAATAGGTGAGCCCAATAAATGGTAAGGGAAAGAAATCAGGGGTCTCTAAACTTTTCATGAGAAGGACAACTTTGGGCATTTCAAAACATAAGCTGGGGCCCCCTCAAAGAAGAGTTTCCTGAGGCAGGGGGAGGAGATGGAGGACCATGCCTGCCCGTTACAGTAATTTCAAAGGCTGGAGAAGGAGAGAGCCAGGAAGTTTCTCCTCTTTCCTGTCATTTTTTTTCCTGGAGGAGTGGGAGGTGGATGGATGACAAGATGAGGTGTGTGGCACACTTCCACTCAACTCTACCAATATACAGTGATACCTTGGTTTTCGTAGATAATCCGTACGAAAACATCGGCGAAATCCGAAACCAATAAAAACCGAGGCAATTATTTCCATATGAATAAAAAAAGCACAAAAACACTGGAAAGCAATGGAATTGTTTGGCTAGACGCACGGGGTGATGCTCACACAATGAGAAACAATGCCACACTGAGCAGGAGAACGCATTTTCGCAAAATTAGCAGCGAGGTCACGTGGGCATGCCGACGAAATCCGAGGCAACCGACAAACTCCGAGACAAATTTTTCGTGGAAAAAAATCAACGAAAACCGAAACGGACGATAACCGAAGTCAATGAAAACTGAGGTATTACTATATTTTACTCTGCTTACCCCACCCCTCTCTCACTCTCCTTTCTCATTCCTCTTTTTAGCTTCCATCTCACCCTTCCATCCATTGTCTATCTTTATTCCTCTCGCTTACCCCATCCTCCTTTCACCTGTACTATTTTTCTTTGTTTTTGCAGATGACCATCTTCATGCACACATGTTCACTCATCACACACGCACATACACACACACACACACACACACACCTGTTCTACAGCCCCAGAAGTGAAAAGCACTCTCTTTTGAAGGACCTTTTGTGCTTCTTCTTTGTTTTTCTTGTTTGTGTACTCAGATCCTCTCTTCTGCTACCAGAGGGAAGGAGGAGGAAGATCTAAGCAGTAGAAAACCTTAGCAGGATAGGATAGGGTGTACAATGGTGTCTGAGGCTGAGCTGCTTATGGATCTGCTGGCTGAAAATCATGAACTGGGGGAGGGAACAAAGGAAAAGAGAGTGAAAAGACAGAATGAACCATATGGACAAAACAAAACAAAAAACAAAACAGCAAAAAATCTTGCTCTGTGAACCAGATCTGATCTGGGAATTGCAAAAGCATGGAGGGACTAAGAGTCATACCCAGACCCTAGAGTCCCTAGTTTGGGGACCACTGGTGCATATAGTAAATACTCTGACATTTATGTATGCTATTTACTATTTAGTAAAGTAATCTGGTGGCTATGTTAATCTGTTTAAATGCTCCAAAATAAAAATCAATATACAAAATATTAAAAAAGATCTTTTTATTGGACTTAATACATCACTCTGACTAGTTCTCAGCAGCTACCACTCCATTCATTAGGTCAAACGGAATAAACAGATCAGATACGGTCATATGTTTTAACCTGATGAAGGAATTTCTGGTTCCAGAAAGCTAATCAACAGTGCTGGATGATTAATTGGACCCCATTGTCTGCATCTGTAATGCCCGTGAGTGGAAATTTATGTGTGCTGAGTTCTTATCTACTGTCAGTAATGTGCTCTCATTCAGGGCACTACGGAATTACACATAAGGCTTGAATTGTTACTGCTTGCATGTTATTTATGTATGTATGTCTGTCTCAGTGAAGGCTGCTGCAGTTCCTGTGGTCTGAAGGAGCAGATGGAAAAGGAAAAGGTATACAAATAGTTGTTAAACCCTGAAACAAAGTACTAAGGAAAGGTCAGTTGAAAGTTTACAGACAGGTATTAACCTCAGTGGTCTATCTAGACCTCAAACGTTGGGTGGGCCTATGGCCAAATGGGTGGGCACAATGTCCTCTTCACAGCCTGCTTCTGCTCTTCACCCTCTCCTCCCCCTCCAGTGCCCCCACCTGGGGACACCCACCGAAGTCAACTTAAAATATTAAATATATGAGCTGGCAAGGATTCCCAAGCCCTACCAACTGAAGAGCTCTTCAAAGACATCCAGAACTCCTTCCAGAGCAGCTCGGCAGCAGCTTTGCTGAAACCCCTGATGCTGACACCTGACACATACTCAGTTTTCGTAAATGCAGGAAAACTGAGTATGTGCCGAGTGTCAGTGTTGGGTGGCACAAGAAAGCTGCCACCAACTGCTGAGCTGTGCTGGATGGAGTTCTGGATGCCTTCTAAAAGGTCTTCAGCTGGCAGGGCTTAGGGATCCCTGCCAGCTGTATCAAGAGTGTGTAGCTGCTGTATGAGCCTTAGCCCAAAGTAGGTGGACCTCTGGAAAACCTAGGCCCACCCTTGGCTTCACCACTGCTTAACCTTGGACAGTGGACAGTGGAAGAGCATTCCAGAGAAAGGGTCCCAGGTAAGAGAAAGCAGATTCCACAGAGATGTCTAAACAGAAGCAAAAGGGAAGGGCGAGAGATAGCAAAGCTGCATGAGAGAAGCAGAGCACTCAATAGATCTAGGACCACAATCTTAAATTTCAAGGAAGTCAAAACCAGAAGTCAGTGTTCCACTTGCAGTAAAGGAGAGATGATCAAAATGATGATTGTTGTAGAGAAACCTGACAGCTGTAGACTGTACAAGTTGAAGACATTTAATGGAAGTTGGTAAGATATGGTCATCTGCGAGAAAGCACAGAGAAGACTGCTGCCTAATCCTGAGCCTGTTTGCATTATTTTCTGTTGAAATGAGTTCACACTATATAGAACATTTCTCTTTTCAGCAAATGACAAGTTAAAAGAGCTGTTGGCCCTGTGAAGGGAATCCATGCTTTGGTGCAGTCTTTCTGAGAGTTTCAGAGGGACTAAAGAGGATCCTGATTTACAGCACCATGGAAGGAAAACAACATGTTTCTGATATATCACTTATCTCGAGACAGTCTAAGTTGTTTTCACTTGTATAAAATATAGAGAAGGCATAGACTTTACAAGACAGATAAAATAGGGGTGGAGCTTAATAGGTAGGGGAGTAAACAAGAGAAACTATATTACAGCTCGATTCACTATATATGCGTACATCACAGAAGGAATGCCAGAAAATAAAAAGAGCTTGTTGTGCCACAAATACCGCAGACCTAGGCGAGATTGTCAGCCAGTCCCGAGTGTATATCAGATTACTGTGGAGGGACAGCCTGATTAAAATAATAAGCTTCTTAATCTTCTTGAACGATATTAAATCCAGGGAAAAGAGAGGGTGTCAAAGTACAATCAAAATGGATTTTATAGTGGGAGGGAATTACTAATAGACTCCATTGTGATGAGTGGAGCAGTAGTTGAGGAGCATGTGCAACTCTATTTTAGACAGAACATACCAACTGGAATTGAGACATCCATGTCATGACATGTCAAATTCTAGTAGTACTTTAGAAAAGGATCTGCCAACGTAGAGCCTGTTCTAAAATCTTTTCAGAAATGCATACGTATGCACCAATTAGTGCAGTGGGAGCAACCATTTTACAATTATAAACTTCTACAACATCCTTGGAGGCAACTCAGCCACATGCATATCTAAGTGTTGGCACTTATACATTTACATTTCAGACCCTAGACATGTAAGTGCTGACACATAAATGTGTACGTGTGCCATTTTGGAAAATACACATTTAACTGCTCTCAGTTAAGTACAGAGCAGCCCCCAATCATGGGGCACTATCGATTTTGGGGTGAAAAAAAAACACCGAGCAATTAAGAAGTCAGTTTTCCTGTAGTGTTGCCTAAAACAAGCACTTTTACAAAACATATCGGGCTCATTTTCGAAAGAGAAGGACACCCATCTTATGACATAAATCAGAAGATGGACGTCCTTCTCCCAGGGTCATCCAAATCAGTATAATCAAAAGCCGATTTTGGACATCCCCAATTGCACTCTATCGCAGGGACGGCCAAAGTTCAAGGGGGTGTGTCGGAGGCATAGCAAAGGCGGGACTTGGGTGTGCCTAACACTTGGACGACCTTGACCCATAATCAAAAAAAAGGACATCCCTGATGAACACTTGGACGTTTTCACCTGGCCCAGTTTTTCTTACGAGCAAGCCACAAAAAGGTGACTGAATTGACCAGGTGACCACCGGAGAGAATCGGGGATGACCTCCCCTTACTTCCCCAGTGGTCACTAACCCTGACTTGCATTTGGTCGTTTATGAGATGGACGTCCTTGGTTTTGAAAATAGCTGAAAATCAGAAACGACCATGTCTAGGGACGCCCATCTCTAAGGATGACCAAATTTAAGGATTTGGACATCCCTGACGGTATTTTTGAGACGAATGATGGACGTCCATCTTGTTTTGAAAATACGGGTTTCCCCGCCCCTGGATCGGGACATTTTGCAAGGACGTCCAAATCGAAACGTGGACGTCCCTTTCAAAAATGCCCCTCCACCTGTACCTGGGAACAGCTGTAAATCCCAACATTCAGCTCTGTGATTATAGACATGCATTCCAATTGTGAAATGGAAAATATATGTGCTTTTTTTGTGGTCCCATCCTAATCCCATCCAAACCATACCGCCTTGCCATGTGCACATAGTTTCTAACTAAAACTGGTTTTTCCACACTTATTTGGTGCACACATTTAAATGCCAATATTAGCATGTGAAATCACGAATAGGTCTTCTAAAATAAGGGCCATGGACTGAGCAGGCTAGATAAGAAAAAATGTATACCAGAACATTATTATTATTATTATTACATTTGTACCCCGCGCTTTCCCACATAATGCAGGCTCAATGCGGCTTACATAGTAATTTGAAATACAAAGTTAATAGAATTTTAATAAAACAGTAGTAAAACAATGTAAAGTTGGGCTTAGTAGTGTATGATAAGTTGAGCTAGATAAAATATGACTAGGATAAAAGAGAGTAGACATAAAACCTGATGAGCAGTGGTGAGAATCTTGAATGCGATCCTATACGTAATAGGTAGCCAGTGTCCTTCATGGAGGGATGACATGGTTACATTTCTTAGCCCCGAACAACAGTCTTGCAGCCTGGGTCTCTGTATCTAGATCAGTTCTTTAGTAGACTGCCTTTAGTACAAATACAAAGAAAACATCTATAGAACAGAACAGGACAGCAATTTAATCAAACAACACACACCACCATGTTTGTGCTGAGAGAGGAAGTCAGTGTGTTATTTACCCTGAAGTTGAGGAGAAACCAAGACTCATTTCTTTACCTTCTTGCACATACATGTTTTGTTCCAGCTCGCTCTTTGACATCAGCAGGTACTCAGCAATTAGGACAGTCTTCATTCTGATACCTGTGACAACGCAATGTCCATAGCTGGACCTCTGTTATGGAACAAACTGCCAGGAAATGTGTGCCTTTTGTCATCTCTTCAGCAAGGCATACCACAAAGATCAACAAATATGAACCCACACATATATCACATATATCTAGAATTGTCTTACATTATCTACTTGCTATACTACAACTATGCTTTATCACTATCATGTTCCTCAATATCTTTCTGTAATACTAAATGTCTATTTTCTTATGTATTTCCACTATTCATGATGTATTGTAAGCCACATTGAGCCTACTACTACTACTATTTAGCATTTCTATAGCGCTACAAGGCATACGCAGCGCTGTACAAACATAGAAGAAAGACAGTCCCTGCTCAAAGAGCTTACAATCTAATAGACAAAAAATAAATAAAGTAAGCAAATCAAATCAATTAATGTGAACGGGAAGGAAGAGAGGAGGGTAGGTGGAGGCGAGTGGTTACAAGTGGTTACGAGTCAAAAGCAATGTTAAAGAGGTGGGTTTTCAGTCTAGATTTAAAGGTGGCCAAGGATGGGGCAAGACGTAGGGGCTCAGGAAGTTTATTCCAGGCGTAGGGTGCAGCGAGATAGAAGGCGCGAAGTCTGGAGTTGGCAGTAGTGGAGAAGGGAACAGATAAGAAGGATTTATCCATGGAGCGGAGTGCACGGGAAGGGGTGTAGGGAAGGACGAGTGTGGAGAGATACTGGGGAGCAGCAGAGTGAATACATTTATAGGTTAGTAGAAGAAGTTTGAACAAAGAGGTGGGAAAATGTGGGATACAATGTGGGATACAAATGCAATAAAATAAATAAACAAATATCTGAATTTTTAAAAAGGCTAAAAGTATGTTTTTTTATTGTTACCTGCTTAGTTTATAAGTGGGCTATAAGTGAAATGTTTCCCATGTTTTTTTCAATAGCAGACTATGGATCTTTCCTCCAGGAATTTGTCCAAACCTTTTTAAACCCAGATCAGCTAACAGCTGTTACTACATCCTCCGGCAAAGAGTTCCAGAGCTTAACTATTCATTGAGTGAAAAAATATTTCCTCCTTTTTGTTTTAAAAATATTTCCATGTAACTTCATTGAGTGTCCTAGTATTTGTACTTTTGAAACGAGTAAAAGATCGATTTACTTCTACTCGTTCTAAACCACTCAGGATTTTGTAGACCTCAATCATATCTCCCCTCATCTGTCTCTTTTCTAAGCTGAAGAGCCCTAACCTCTTTAGCCTTTCCTTATATGAGAGGAGTTCCATCCCGTTTATCATTTTGGTTGCTCTTCTTTGAACCTTTTCTAATTCTGCTATATCTTTTTTTGAGATACGGCGACCAGTTGATATTTGGCCAAACCCAAATTTCAAGAGATGTTTATCCTCTGATCCTTACACTTTTTGCTAGTACTGAGCAATACAGAGTTTGGCTTTCACTTAAGATATCCTTAAACACATAATTTTTCTTCTTGCAAGAAATACTTATGAAGAAAAGTGTCTGACAACTCTTGAAAATGAAATGGGTTTAGGTCAACAGTAGCCTAGAATATATGCCGGGTCTCAACTGACCCACTCCACTGACCCTGAACAGTAGATTGCAGAGCAATATAACTACTTGCCAACAGAAGTCTCACCAATGAGAAAGAATGCTTCATTTTGGCAGAATTTTCATTCAGTGTTTGCAGTCAGCATTTAAAGAGACCATCAGACATTTGATCTTTTCTATCTCTTCAGCAAACGCTTTGCACCATGCTACTAGGAATGGTTAGGTGTATAAACAAGGAGCTGTATTTTATTTCTGCCCAACCAACCTGCACACCGAGTACTTGCCTGTCTGTGTTTTCCTCTGGCTACAGCTTTGTGCAGAGTGTTAGCTCAAAGCCAAGATCCCTGTCTCCTGTATCAGAGAGTCTTCAGTGTCTGCCAAATGCCTCCTTTCAAAGACTGCTACTACAGTAATAAACCCCACCCCCAAGCACACAAGCTGAGCTCTCGTGCCATATATAAATATTTTTGAAACTGACCCAAATTACCAATGATTTTCTGTAACTGAATTAACATAAATTACCCGCTTTGCATGATTGATGTTAAAAGCGCTTGTAAAACTGATGCCATTTTGAAGAACTCAACTGGGCAGTGGAAATGTAGGTTGTTTTATTTTTCCACAGAGGACTATAACTGGCAACATCGTTAAAAATATGAGCTGCTCAAAATTCTAGAGTGTGTTTTGTCTTACAAAGTATTTAGTCGTGTAGTCCAGTAAATCTCTAGGATATCATGATTTTCTATTTGGTTTAGTAACTCATCGAATCTAATCCTGTTCTAAAAGAAGAAAGCTATCCAGGATGGGGTCCTTATCTAGTTGCTCCAGGCTAATAGAAAAATCATATGATAATTAATTATGCAAATAGAGTTCAGGTCCTGGACAGGGTTTTGGCAAATTCTTTCCATAAATGTACATAATTAAAAGAATTTAAGTGAGCCCTTGTCTTCTGGACTTTAAGACCAAGCAAACCAACAAACATAATATCCCCCAGATTCTACACAACGTGCCTAGAAATCTGCACTGAAATCTAAACTTATTCTGTAAGAATGCGCGTAACTTAATTGGCTTAACAAGCCAATCAACATTGTTAACAGCACTTAACAAGCAATAATGAGCACTAATTGGCAATGATTAGAATTTAAGTGCGTAACTCGCTAAGCGTATTCTGTAATGAAATGCACCTAAGTTCTAAAGTGTGCAGTTCAAAAGTGGCATGGCCATGGGCTTAGAATGGGTGGGGAAATAGGCATTTTGTTAGCATTCCCAAATTTATATGTGCTGCTATAGAATATGGCCCAGTCCACATAAATTTATGCGCAGGGATTTACGACACATTTTCGTTGGTGTAAGTGGATCCATGTAGTTTTAGACACTGGGGTATCAACTAAGCATATTCAATATATCGCACCTAAATCTTATAGACTATGCTTAGGCAGAAACGATTTCTGAACAGGTTTGCCATATATAGCATCTCCCCCTATAAGGGCAATCTTATTATTGGGTGCCTCTAATTAGGTGCCTGGAGTGTGCAGTAGAGCCTTATTTTATAACTAGTATAAAAGGCCCGTTTCGGTAGGCAATGAAACGGGCGCTAGCAAGGTAATTCCCCCCCCCCCCCCCCGCAGCATCCTTCCTGTCTCCCCTGCCCCCCCTGCAGCCACCCATCTGTTCTCAGGACCCCCTCCCCACCAACCTTCCTCTGCCCCTGCAGCCACGCATGTGCAGTGGCCCTCCTCTCTCCGCTGCTCCCCCTGCAGCCACCCATGTCCAGCGACTCTCCTCTCCCCTGCCCCCCTGCAGCCACCCATGTCCAGCAACCCTCCTCTCCCCCTGCAGCTACCCATGTCCAGTGACCCTCCTCTCCCCTGCCCCCCTGCAGCCACCCATGTCCAGTGACCCTCCTCTCTCCCTGCCCCCCTGCAGCGTCCCTTCTGTCTCCCCTGCCCTCCCCTGCAGCCACCCATCTGGTCTCAGGACCCCCTCCCCACCTCCCTCTTCCCTGCCCCCCCTGCAGCCATCCATGTCCAGAGACCCTCCTCTCCCCCTGCAGCCACCCATGTCCAGTGACCCTCCTCTCCCCTGCCCCCCTGCAGCCACCCATGTCCAGTGACCCTCCTCTCTCCCTGCCCCCCTGCAGCGTCCCTTCTGTCTCCCCTGCCCTCCCCTGCAGCCACCCATCTGGTCTCAGGACCCCCTCCCCACCTCCCTCTTCCCTGCCCCCCCTGCAGCCATCCATGTCCAGAGACCCTCCTCTCCCCCTGCAGCCACCCACATCCAGTGACCCTCCCCTCTCCCCTCGGCGCAACACCCAAACCCCTACCCCCCCAGCGCATCACCCAAGCCCCTACCCCCCCTCGGGCACCTCAACCCCCTCGCCACCTGCAGCCGCCAATACTAACACTGTCCGGCTGCTGCTGCATCTCCTGTTGAGCAGCAGCGGCCGGTACAAAAAGAAAAAAGCCAAAAAAAGATTTTAAACCTGAAACATGGCTTCGTAGACAGCCATCTGGCATTGGCTGTCATCTCTGCAGCCGCTCCTCCTCTCCCCTCTGACGTCGCTGTGCTCCTCCGGGGTCTTCCTGCAGGGGCAGTGACATGGAGGGGAGAGGAGGAGCGGCTGCAGTGACGACAGCCAATGCCAGATGGCTGTCTAGGGAGCCGCGTTTCAGGTTAAAAATCTTTTTTTGGCTTTTTTCTTTTTGTACCGGCCGCTGTCGCTCCACAGGAGAAGCAGCAGCGGCCGGACAGCGTTAGTATTGGTGGCTGCGGGTGGCAAGGGAGTTGATGTGCCCGAGAGGGGGGGTAGGGGCTTTGGTGCTGCGCCGGGGGGGAGGGTCTTGGGTGATGCGTCGAGGGGGGGTAGGGGCTTGGGTGCTGCGCCAAGGGGGGGCACTGAGAGCTGATTGGTAGGCAGGGGGAGGAGTAGGGAAACATGCTCCGCATGTTGCCCCACTCCTCTCCTTGCCTTGGAATCAGCTGTCAGTGCATTCTAAACTGCCTAGCAGACCACCTCTGAGGGAGCCACGGTACCAGGCACTTTAGAACGTTGGAAGTGAGAATTATTATATAGGATGGAACCTAGGCATATAGATGTCATTATATTAGACTATCTCTTCTCTTATTAGTCCTAGAACAGGGGTTCTCGCCCAACCAATCTGATTGCCATTGTATGCAAATTTGTCTCATGTATATTCATTGTGGGTATCCTGAAAACCTGACTGGTTTGGTTTGTTCTAGAAGGAAATATAGGGGCCCTTTTACTAAACTACATTAAGCAGCTAGCATGGCATTTACAATTTGGTAGGTATTTCATTAGTGTGAACCCACACTAATGCCTATCATGCACTAAAATCAGACAGTGTGGCAAAAATCCTATGCTAGTTACTTAATGCAGGTAGGGACATTGAGTGGGCGTGATGGGCAGAATAGAGGAGAGGCCGACAGGAAAGGCATTAGGTGTAGCCGCACTACCAACAGTCTAGAAGCGCAGCTTCTGTCAACCGAAGTCGCCCAACATCTCTCCCTTGTCCGATCCCCCTCCAAGTCAGATCCCCCATTCCTCTGATACCTTTCAATCCAATCTCTCCCAAAATCAGAACTCCTGACACCTCCTGATCTAATCCTTCCCCCAGGCTCAAACCCCACCTCCTGAAATCTAAAACCTCACCCCAAAGCAAGAAAAACAGATTGATGATGCCCAAAGAAAAACAATTCAATCACTAATCACAGCCAGGGCCCAATGTTACAGAAACTAATATAATACAGAGAAAGCAACATCCTCCTTTGAAGATTCCAGGAAGACAGTGTGCTCCAAATTATCATCAGAAACAGAATAGGGGAAAATTCATCATGCACTTCATTAACAACTTTTTTCTTAAATGGTGGGAGATAAAATACCCTTGAGATAGGAGCAACAGATTGTGCTAGAAGGTGGAGTATCTCAACCAAGTAATGTTTAAACATTTCTAAAGCTGAGACCCCTTGAAAATTAATTAGATGATGATTACAGGGTCATACCACATTTTCAAGATTTTCAGCTTTAATTCCCAGATTAACATTGACCTTTGCTTCTCAGTATTTCTAAGAACTGTCTCTAACATTTCCACCCATCCATTCAGAGATACCAATTGAGCCTCCTACCACTGTGACTTGCATTTCAAGGAGGAGATCAGGTCTCCAAATTATATAATTTGTGAGGGTAATACTTGAGATTCATCACCGCTTTCCAAAATGTAAACTTTTCAGGTCTCTTAGGATTAAAGATATGAATCATAAAGTGAGGCATAAAATTCCCAGCAACAGTCTCAGAAGCAGTGTAAGCATTTTTACCAAGGCTTACTGGCCTTGAGTCAGTTGATTCCCAGTATAACCCCCTCTGGTTTTATGTGTGAGCTATGTGGCTGCCTAGTCACTGCCCGGGATGGTGGGAAGAAGGTTACACAAAGAATTTGTTTGATGGGACCAGAGCTGGGGCCAATTTTAAGGCTAGAGGGCCGAGCAAGCAAGGCATCAGACTGTCCAACCACACAAAAATCTAGACCACAACATGAGATAACTTAAAACTGGAACTTACACTTCTTGCATGTTAAGGTGACTCCAGATAGGCTAATGGTAATCAGATAGTTGATAGCACAGATCAGTGATACGTTATATTTTAAAACAAGTTGATGGTAACATGGATTACTTAAATACCTTTTTGCTGTGGTAGTCTAGTACAGTTAAATATGTTTTATTCTCTTAAACTGCTTCCACTCCAGCACAGATGTAATGTTCCATAGAAATGGTGTATGGGCTACCTGGGTGGTAAGGCAGAGTGTTTCAAGAGTCTCCTTACTCCTTCCAAAAAGACTATACAGCCAGCACTGGGCTGTTACTAGCCCCAGTCTCTGAAACCTTGCTCTTGCAAGTGGTGCTAATGTCTAACTGGTTGGGTATAGACACACATGCTCTCTCTCTCTCTCTCTCTCTCTCTCTCTCTCTCTCTCTCTCTCTCTCTCTCTCTCTCTTCTTTGGGGAAGTATACTACTGCTAATAGCAACACCCCTTAGAAGGTCCAACTCCTTCCTTGCTTCAAGGCTTCCTTCCAGAAACTGCCCTAATCCAGAGGGTCTGGGTTCTACGTGCACTAGAACGGGTGCAGGAAGCACACAGTAAAAAAAAAACAACAGGTCAGTAGTGCAGCCTACAGATCCTAGGTCAGCAGATGGGAATGAGACTTGATATACCACCTTTCTGTGGTTTTTGCAACTACATTTAAAGCAATTTATATAGTATATACAGGTACTTATTTTGTACCAGGGGCAATAGAGGGTTAAGTGACTTGCCCAGAGTCACAAGGAGCTGCAGTGGGAATTGAACCCAGTTCCCCAGGATCAAAGTTCACTGCATTAACCACTAGGCTACTCCTCCATTCCTTAATAATAATAAATAAATAATACAAAAAATCCAAAGCCACCAACCATTCACTCTTATGGGCTGACAGAAAGAAGGCTGTCAGCCACTAGCTAGATACCAGCACCGATGCACTATTAGGAATAGGAAAGGGAAAAAATACATACAGCATATAGGATTAGATTCTATATATGGCACCTGAAAATTCTACAACCTATTCTAAAAGAGGGTGATTCTTGTATAAAAGATTCTACTGACTTCATACATAAATTGGAAGAACTAGGGGATGAGATACAACCTTGTTGGTTGGTTACACTTGACGTAGTGTCATTATATACCATTTTTGAGATTGTGGGAAGCCAAATCTTTGCTGCTAGATTTTATTCAGCACTATTAATGGAGTGAGTTTGAAATTTTTGAACTTTTTGATATGAAAGATCAAGTCTGTCTGCTAGGCCAATCTTTTTTTGTTGCTTTTTAGATACCCTGACCTTTAAATAGCAAATGTGAAATGCTGGCTGCCAATGGTTTGGGGATGATTCTGATGACAAGAAAAAGCTAGATAAGTGCACTATAGTCTATTTAAAAAAAATGTTTTGCTCACATTTTAAGTTTGTTGCACATTAATTGTTTTGTAAAATTGATTGAAAGGTGGAGAGGATTTTATGCCAATGAAGAAGAGTTTGTCAGCTCCGAGGGTGTTTTTGCTTGGAGCTCTTTGAGGCTTTTCCTCCCACCATTTACTGTGTTGAAGAGTGCCTACTATTAAGATTTTTCTGTCAGAATTGTATATATTGTTTGAGGACTGTAGTTTTGACATATTTAGAGATCAATTATAAAATTATCTAAACATTTATTTACTTTCTAAAAAGTACCTGAGGAGATCAGCAAATATGCTGCTCGCAGATTATCAAATATAATTGATCACAGGGCCTCAGCAAAGAGGTCTGTATCTCTCTTCTCCTGGGCTAAGACTGGGGGAAAAGCCAGTAAAATCCAAATGAAAATGAGCTCCTGTGCCAATCAGAGCCCAGAACAACAATCTTTGAAAGTATACTGCAGAATGCCTTTCCAGAAGGCTTAAACAAAGAAAACAGCCTTGGTTCTGCAGCAGCTTCAAAACATAAACATGCACCACCTGCTGGCCAAACTAGAGAAATACACTTCAGAAAATAAGGCAGTTTTACAGGCTTAAAAAAACCCACTGTTCTGTCACAGAAGCCATATCATGAAACTGTATTTTCAACATAGGCAGAAGCTCTTTATGGGATGAAAGATTTGGATATTTTCTGACTTAAGAAAGGCTAAACAGGATCGTAAGATTTTTTTTTTTGTTACAGCCACAGGTTATTTCACTGGAGGACAAATTCTTATTGTGATTTCCACGTAAATGCAGTGTAACCTATTTCTTTAAAAATACCCCCCAATATTCAGCCTGCGGTGGTCAGAGTTTTTTAAATGCTGATCGTTGCCGGCTAATTTATCCCAAAATTCAGTGCCGGGCCATGTCCAGGCACCAGCACTGAATATCGGGGATAATTTTGGATGGCCTGACCACATGGAGCTTATGTGGATGCAGCCAATATTCAGCTGGGGCTGCATGCGAGTTATGCGGACATGGCTAAATATTGAGATGGGACCTGCATAAACTGTTTAAAAAAGAAAAGAGCCCCTGAGCTCCATCTTGTCCCCCTGTGCCAATATTTCCTCTTCCCCTCCTTCCCTCCCCAGCCCACATCTAGACCCCCCAACTCCTGCCCCCGCCCAGCTATCTACATCCCTGGTTGTCCAGTGGGGTTGTTGGGGGCTAGAGTGCAGCACCTCTGTAAAATGGCTGCTGTGACCTCTCACGGCAGCTCGTGGTACTACATGAAGATAATTAGATAATGTTCATGCCCTCTCTCTTTGGTGTGTAAATCTCTCTCATGCATATTCATTGTTATCTCCTGAAATCCCAACTGGCTGGGTGAGTGTACTGTTCTAGGCAAACTATAGTGTTGCTAAACAGCCAGCTTAAACCATCTGCAAGTAGTTGGTTTTAGCAGTAGACTCTCAATTCTTAACAAATGTTCTTTATTTCACTACTCAGAATAAACAGAGAAAATCCAACTTACAATTCAGTTGCTTAGAAGAGAATTGTTGCCTTCTGCACAAATTCTTTATCTAGCCACCCCAGAGGCAAGGAGATGGTTAGAACCTCAGCTCAGCTGAGAGGAAAAGCTGTAACGCTCAAAGGAATATAAGGGGGATAAACGCAGGGAAAATAAATGAAGAATGACTTGGGGAAATGGAGAAAAATCTTGATAGAATTACAGTAAATTAAAGAGGGATCAGCCGCCTAGAACAACTGCTGATCACCAAGGCATGCAAGAAAGACTGGGCTCTCTCACACAGCTCGCAGGGGCAAAGAAGGAGGGCCACCCCTAGCTCAGAGCTAACAGCCAATAGGGAAAGCTCACAAAAAGTCAATCACAGGATGTTGTAAACTATGGGAAGGGGTGAAGCCCTAATACACAGTGCTATCTATTACCCAGACAATGCAATTAAATAAAAATAATACTCATATTAAATATATATTACAATATATCCTTCCTCTATGAATCTGGGGACAAAACAGTGTGTCTTAAGTACTGGGATAAGAACCACTGCACTAGACTACCAAGTATTGCTTTATTTTGTGGGGGGGAGGAGGGTGTTGGAGGAAATCAATAGTTCATTTCTGATGGTAGGGGAGAGTTGGAAGTCCACTAGACTTCTAGACAATATTTTTTTTTGGGGGGGGGAGGGTATCAGGCAGATTTGGGTTGCTGATGGGTTTGGGGGTTGGGAAGTACACTAGACTACCAGGGAATATTTTGGGGGATGTCAGGAGGATCAGGGTAGATTGGAGGTCATCTTTGGGGTCAGGGTCTGGGGGATGTGGGGTCTACTAGACCACCAGGGATTTTTTGGTGGTATTGTGGGGATTGGGGGTCAGGGTTGGGGTAAGGATCTAGGGGAAATCTCAGGATTACAAAATAGTAGGAAGTAAAAGAAACATCACAGATGCTACTGCAGAAGAATGAGCTAATCCTTCTATGCCTCTTTAGTTCTGTGTACAAGTTCCCATTCTATGCTCATCTTTAAAGTCTTCTGCAGTAATTCTCTGAATTGGGATGGAATAGCTAATAGCATCTTTACTATTGATTTTAATATGATGTGTGCTGGTGTCTAAAATGAGGTTTTGCTTCTATGCAAAACCCTTTTCTGCATTGGGCACCCAGAAAGTTGAGCACAAATGTCAAGCTAATCACATTCTTCATAAGAACATATGAATAGCTAAACTGGGTCAGACCAACGGTCCATCTAGCCTAGTATCCTGCTTCCAACAGTTGCCAATCCAGGCCACAAGTACCTGGCAGAAACCCAATTTGTAGCAACATTCCATGCTACCAATCACAGGGCAAGCAGTGGCTTCCTCCATGTCCATCTCAATTACAGACTATGGACTTTTCCTGCCGTTTGTATTAACTTTATGCACTGGATCCTGTGTCAGTAAATCTATTTATTGCTTTATAAATAAGCACATATGCAATTTAACCAACAATTTACTTGTGTATTCATGAAATACCTTAGTTCATTTTCAAATATAGAAACCCTCAAAGGATAGTCACAAATTCTGCAGGCTGCAAGCTTTTCAAGTGAAGAGCCACATTGGACAATTCAAATCATCAAAAGGGCCAGTGGGGAGGAGGGGGTAGGGGTCTTCAGGGAAGTTTGTTGAGTAGATTTTGCTACGTTTATAGTGATACAGTGTTACCATCATCTTCTTCAGCTGGTGAAACCCTGCCAACTTTGTTGCCTTACTGGCTGCAATGCTTCGAAGATTCGCTATGAGACAGATTTAGCCATGGGCAGAAAATGTATTGCATGCCAGAAAAATAAGCTCTGTGGGCCAAATCTAGCCCATAGGTCTTAGTTTGGGGATGCAAGCACAAATGTATTAGTTTAGGTTAAAAATAAAATTGCCTACAGTCTGTGTTCTAACATTTATTCTTATTGGGCTATTCTATAAGCTTGAGTCTAAAGGTACGTGCCACTTACATGTGTCAAAGAAGCCTTCAATTGGTGTTCTTATGCATAAGTGCACTAGGTGTTGTTCTATAAAGTGCTATAGCATGTAACTCCAAGGTGGGCATAAGCTTGGGAGGAGCATCGGCAGACAATGGGTGTGGTGCCAAGTAACATGCATAACTTACAGAATATTATCAGTTATGTGCGGTCACTTAGAGCATTTAGGCACAACCATTTACCCCTGCCATTGACATGGCATAAAGGGTCATGCCTAAGTTTTGGCACGCCAATGTGGGTTTGTGCTAGTATTCTATAACAACTTAGGCACTGTTATAAAATTGGCACCAACTCCCGGATTCTATATAGCACGCTTAGCATTCTGTGCCGAAATCCAAATATAGTCTATAACATCATGTGTAACTTAATTGACTTAACAAGCCAATCAGCATTGTTAACAGCACTTCACAAGCACTAATGGGCATGAATTGACAATAATTAGAATTTACACACGTAACTCCCTAAGTGTATTCTGTAACGCACTGCGCCTACATTTTAATGCGCACAGGCAAAAAGGGGTGTGGTTATGAGTGGGGAAATGAGCGTTTTGTGGTTGTTCCAAAATGTATATATGTTGTTATAGAATATGGCCCTCTGCCTAAATCTACACACAGGGATTTACGCCAGGTTTCCCTTGGTGTAAATAGACGCATATAGTTTTAGGTAATAGGATATCAACTAAGTCTATTCTATATACCGCACCTAAATCTAGGCACCACTTATAGAATATGCTTATTAAATCTGACCCTGTGTCCCATTATAGTACCTACATTGAGGCTCCAAATTATAGAATTGTCTCCTAAGTTTACAGGAAATACTTTTTAAGCTTAGCACATGCCATGAAAAATGAACTCAAATCCAAATGTTGACTGTCTGGTAAATAAAAATGTTGGGGTTGATATTCAGCTGGTGACGGCATTATTCCTAGATGTTCAATGCTGGGCCATGTCCAGACACCGGCATTAAATATCTGGGTTTATGGGACTGGCTATCTCTTATGTGGTTAAGAGTGACATTCAGTACTTAACCGCATAAGCGATACCACATAAGGATAGGTTTGACTTTTATGCATATGATTTGAATGCTAAACTTAGGCGGTTAAGTGCTAAATATTGACACTTAACTGCATGTGCAGACTACGCCCACAGGCTACCCACAAAATAGTTGGCTTAGAGTTTATTGATCTGTGGTGATATTCAGTGGCAGGGGCGTATCTGCGTGGGGCCTCAGGGGCCTGGGCCCCCGCAGATTTCGCCCTGGACCCCCCTACCGCTGCCAACCCTCCCCCTCCGTTGCTCGCCTACCTTCGCTGGCGGGGGACCCCAACCCCCGCCAGCCGAGGTCCGCGTCCTCCTGCCGCTGCCGGCTGCCTTTGGTCCTTTAATTCTTCCATTGAAGCTGGCGCCGACGAAAGTTTCTTTTGAGTCTGACGTCACTGCACGTTGTACGTGCAGGACGTCAGACTCAGAAATTGTTTCTGAGTCTGACGTCCTGCACGTACAACGTGCAACGTGCAGCGACGTCAGATTCAAAAGAAACTTTTTCGTCGGCGCCAGCTTCAATGGAAGAATGAAAGGACCAAAGGCAGCCGGCAGCGGCAGGAGGACGCGGACCTCGGCTGGCGGGGGTTGGGGTCCCCCGCCAGCGAAGGTAGGCGAGCAACGGAGGGGGAGGGTTAGCAATGGCAGCGGCTGGGGGGAGGGGGATCGGCAATGGCGGCGGCGGCGGCGGCGGCGGGGGGGGGGGGGCTATAATGTGCCCCCCCTCTCTGGCCCTGGCCCCCCCTACCGCCGCAGTTCAGATACGCCCCTGTTCAGTGGCACAAACCACTTCAGAACTGCAGAATATCAGCGGATAGCCCTGAACATACGATGTAACCGATTAGGAGTTATTTCTGGCTGGTTAAATCACTCTGAATATCAACCCTGTTATGGAAATGATTCCAAAACCAAAGCCCACTGGATTGTTTCACCTGATTTTATTGAGGTGAAAATAAATAAGGATGTAGAACACAAGTGGGCCACATTCTGTTTCAATTTCCTTAGATGAAATGTTTTCAAATAATGTTTGATGACTATTCATTGTGGATATCATGAAAAACAAACCTATTTGTCCAACCAAGAGTTGTGGACAAACTGATTGTCCTGAAGTGTAGTAATGAACTGTAAAATCTGGATTCAAAAGGTTGCTTCTTACTGACAAATTCAATCTGAAACCCCCTGTTGTACCTTTAGCAGAAATGTGATATTGAGGGGCATTTTCGATATGATGTCTAAATCTGATTTTGAATGCTTTGCTGAAAATGTCCACAAATCAAGTGGCGAACATAGCAATTTTTGAACCAGAAAAACGTCTTTTTATTTAAAAAATGGCCATTTCCTAGACACTTTCTGCTTAGTGCATTTTTCTTTTGTGACCATTATTGAAAAAAAAAAGTCCAAGGGAAAAACGCATAAAACAAGCCATTAGGATTTATGGGGGCCAGCATTTTTAGTAGACTGGCCACACAGACATCCCAGCAGAGCAGTGGGGCACCCTAGTGGACTTTACATGAAAGGTCCCAGTACCCCCTTATATTGTATGGTGAGCCTTCTAAAACCCAACCTACGGTACCCAACTGTACACCACTACAATAGCCCTTATGGCTGCAGGTGTCACCTATATATGAGTATAGTAGGTTTTTGGTGGGCTGACACTTTTCACCACAAGTGTAATAGAGTGGGATATGAGCCTGGGTTCCCTTCTGTACAATGCATTGCTTCAACCACTAGTCAACTCCAGGGACCTGCTTGATGCTCTAATAGGACTGGCCATAACTTCTGAAGCTGTCATAGAAGCTGGTATGTACTGTTTATATCACATCTTTAGGGGGCAGGAGGGGGTCATTGACCACTGGAGTAGTAAGGAGGAGGTCATGCCTAAATTCCTCTAGTGGTCATTTAGGATATCTTTTTGTGACTTAGTCATGATTGAAACAGATCTTGATCAAAACGTTTAACTTTTAGCCCTGGACGTTTTTGCTTTGTTCATTATGGCAGAAAAATGTCCAAGTTTTGGGAATGCCCAAATCCCACCCTAACACCCCTTGACATGCCCCATTGTGATCTGGATGCACAGCAGATGAACTACATAGAAAAATGTCTTTAAAAATGGGTTTTGAAGATAGTGATTTGGACGTTTTGGCAAAAAAAGTCCATCTGTCACTTTGTGCCACTTTTTGGATGTCTTCCTTTTTTGAAAATGAGCCCAAGGCTTAACCACTGTCTATCTTTCATTATTTGAACCAATAGAATCAATAGCACAGCAGTTAATAATATCTGACTTTTTCAGTCTCACAGTGGACAGGTTTATATATAAGATCTGAGCTATAAACTGGTGACAGATCCTTCTTGGTCCTCTGGCTGACAATGGGAGCCTTACAGTATGGTGGATTAACACCCTGCCAATTAACCACCTTGGGAACAAGACTCTGAACAAAACAGGGTGGAGTAACTTCACCTCATCAAAATGAAATGTCATTCAACTACCTGGAAAAGTACAGCCTCTACAACCTCAGTAGTGAAATCATATGCAAATGAAAAAGAGGAAATACACAGCCAAGCATGGCAATAAATGTAAAGAAGCAATACACTTAATAGCCAAGCTTGCCATATTGGCTAATATAGAAAGCTGGCAATTTCAGAAGCATAGAAGTTGTGGTGAAGTCTGAAGTAAATCACAATGGGAAAATGCTACATTCAGGCTCTTTTGCACTTACTCTGACATGCACTCATCGAGGTTAAGGAGCTTGTAATGTTCCTTTACCCTGCTGGTTGAGTTGTTCCCTCTTGTTATGATAACTCTTTGGGGGACACCTAGGTTACTTTGCTTATGATGGAACTTTGATACTGTGCAGTTAATTGAAGATCAGTAAGGTCACAGTTCACAGGTACTGTAGAATGCAGTAGCATGTCCAAATGAACTGAACTTAGTTCTATATAGTATAAAAGATTTTTTAAAATAATAATTGCTTCCCAGACATCCACTATGCCAGGCTAATTGGATGAAATCCAAGCATTGACAGATAGTGCCTCTTTGGATGGAATCCAGGCAATTCAGACGCTTTGAACAAAATGCGAACTGGGCATAAATTAACTTCTCCACCTCCTATAACCTTCAGCCTAGTATCCCCTGATCTCTTTCAGCTTCCATAACCACCCAAATACAAACAAATACATAAATGACTGCCTCTTCAGGGAGGGTTAAGATCCAGTAATAAAACAATACTGAATGAACCCGTAAAAAATGCTTTGAAGATTCTGAGAAGCATTTTCTAACCCATTTATATGTGTAAAAGAGGTTGCCCCTATGGGGCTCATTTTCAAAGCACTTAGACTTACAAAGTTTCATAGGTTACTATGCAACTTTGTAAGTCTAAGTGCTTTGAACATACGCCTCTATGTAAATCAGCCATCTGAAAATTGTCCCCTCCCATGACGAGGCTGATAGTAAGTGCTGTGTTCCATTAAGTGTATATCTTTAGATGTATCATGAGGAAGTATTCCCTGGAACATGTTTAGTTTGGGTAAGAAAAATAACACTCACAGAGGTCGAAGTACTAAACCAAGGCCAAAACAAATGAAAATACACAGCAATGCCTGGAAACACACACAAATGCCAACATTTGGGAATTTGGAGGGCAATTTCACGTGGGCATAATATAAAGGAATGTAGACACCTACTTTTCTTTATAGAATACTACCACAACAGCAAACATACGTGCCAATAAATTATTTATTTATATATTTGTAACATTTGTATCCCACATTTTCACACCTATTAGCAGGCTCAATGTGGCTTATGCAAGCCATTGAGCTGGTATAAATGTGTATACTTAAGTGCTAGAGATATGCATGTAACTTATATGTTCTCTGAAGGATCCTTTTACTAAAGGGTTGGCGCACAGCAATAGGCTTGCTGCGTGCCAATCCGGAACTACCACAGGAGCCTGGCAGCAGTCCCCATCCCCCAGCGAGCGCGCCATTTCTAGCACTACAAAAATATTTCCTATTTTTGTAGTGCCATTCTTATCCAGCGGTAATCACTGCCCGGTTACCCCCATGTTAGCATGGTAGTCTTTACCGCCACCTCAATGGGTGGCGGTAAGTGCCCCCCCCCCCCAAAAAAAAAATGGCCGTGCGGTAAGTGAACCACTTTTTGTGAAAAATACAGCCTTTTACCCACAGTGGAAAAAGGGGGCCTCAGTGCATGCCAAAAACATGTACTGATGCTAGCACTGGCTCCCTTTTACCACAGCTTACTAGAAGGACCCCTAAGTTATGCACATGTGAGTCCTAGCCGTGCTCCACCCAGACTCAGACAATGTGTACATAAACTGTAATTTACATTTATTTATTTGTTGCATTTGTATCCCACATTTTCCCACCTATTTGCAGGCTCAATGTGGCCTACATACTGCAGTAGTGGCAGTCGCCAATACCGGCATGAACAAATACAAAGTGAGGTTATGACAGACTAATGATCAGAATTGATAGACATATTGGGGGTCAAGGGGAAGAGTAGGTTATGTCCAATATGAACATTTATATTGTTGTGTTGCGGGTTTAGGCATTTAGGTTGAGTCGTTTGAGTATGCCTTTTTGAACAGGTAAGTCTTTAGGAGTTTCCGGAACATGCAATGTTAGTTACATGTATATTTACAGAATACAGTTTAGGTGAAATTTTTCTTTTTACAGCATACATATCCGTGTATATGCCATTATTCTAATGAATTACACATGTAATTTGTATATAATTTCTAGCATGTACTTTATAGAATTACCATTTGTATATATTTTTTCTTGCTTTGTAGCCTTCACCAAAAGAAACAATAAATTTTGTTCTGTCTGTTTAGTAAACAGAAGTTCATGCAAATTGAGAAATAATGATATGTAATTAATTATGAAGTTTTGAAAACCAGCCTGTAAAAATGTCTTCATGCCAGTTCTTGGGAAAAAAAATTACATTGACAGGTGTAGTTGGGAGTAAAATTTCTCGCAAAAGTCCAAGCTGTTTTGCTTGTGTACTGAACCTTTTGTGCAATGACACTGCTAACCTGCAGGAAATCCCATGGATTTGTACGCCAGCCTCATGGATTGCATTGTAGAAACTGCATAGAAACCAAATACCAGTGTTCCTGGATAAGCCTTCTGGGTACAAATAAATATGTAGCATGCCTGATGCAATTCACATTCAGCTGCTATGGAAAAGCATGATCTAAAATAAATACTTTAGGCCTGTGTCAAGTTTCCCAAACCTATATTTTGATATGTATATTCCAAGCACTGCTCTCAAATTAGTCTTTTTTTTTTTGCTTGATCATTTGTATTGAATGATTAGGACATCATCCTCATATTTCACCTGCACTCTAGTAAAATACTGGTTTGCATATATATTCAGATCCCTTCATAAGGAATTTGTCATCTGCACAGCAGCAAAGAAATCTGGCAATTTTCCAATTTTTATTTAAAAGTACCAGGTCTGGACCAGTAGAGGGCTCCACCTTTCACTCTATGAACCAGGGGCGTATCTGCGTGGGGCCTCAGGGGCCTGGGCCCCCGCAGATTTCGCCCTGGACCCCCCTACCGCTGCCAACCCTCCCCCTCCATTGTTGTCGCCTACCTTCACTGGCGGGGGACCCCAACCCCCGCCAGCCGAGGTCCGCGTCCTCCTGCCGCTGCCGGCTGCCGTTAAAAGAATTCCGTCAGCTGACGGGGGACCCCCAACCCCCGCCAGCCAAGCCGAGGTCCTTTCATTTCTTCTTCCAGTAAAGCTGGCGCCGAAAGTTTCTTCTGAGTCTGACGTCGCTGCACGTTGTACGTGCAGGACGTCAGACTCAGAAACAGAATGAAGCTCATTCTGTTTCTGAGTCTGACGTCCTGCACGTACAACGTGCAGCGACGTCAGACTCAGAAGAAACTTTCGGCGCCAGCTTTACTGGAAGAAGAAATGAAAGGACCTCGGCTTGGCTGGCGGGGGTTGGGGGTCCCCCGCCAGCTGATGGAATTCTTTTAACGGCAGCCGGCAGCGGCAGGAGGACGCGGACCTCGGCTGGCGGGGGTTGGGGTCCCCCGCCAGCGAAGGTAGGCGACAACAACGGAGATTGGCAATGGCAGCGGCTGGGGGGAGGGGGATCGGCAATGGCGGCGGTGGCGGCGGCGGCGGTGGCGGCGGCGGCGGGGGGGGCTATAATGTGCCCCCTCACTCTGGCCCTGGCCCCCCCTACCGCCGCAGTTCAGATACCCCCCTGCTATGAACAATGGGAAAAGAAACACGTTCTAAAAGGCTTCAGGTCAGTGACCTAGCAGAAAATTACCACTGGGAGAACTCCTTTGTTATTTGTAATTGAAAATTTCAAATATACAACATTGAAATCTATACAATGAAAGAAATAACTTCACTTATACAAGAAAAAAAAATCGTACTCTTCCAAATTTAAACAGAAAATATTCATATCCACAATATGGAGGGAAGCAAGAGAAGGAAAATCGAGAAGAAATAGAAACAGAGATGTATCAAAAACAGAATTAACATATTATCAATACAGCAAACAGAGATAACAGCAAAGAAACTTAAGATGTAACATCAGAGCTCAATGTCTTTTTTTCAGCAAGAAATTTTTTGAAGTGGTCTGGCATCCCAAAAAATATCTATTTTTTTCCAAAATTTCAAAAGTCATTTACAGGAAAATCAAAGGCTCCACACTGAAGTGCTAAAAATGTCAAAGATAGAAATTATTTATGCTTATTTTGGATAGCCATAGACACATCAGGAAAACTGGAATGTCTAAACCCTAAAAAAAATAAATACCATACTTATGAACATAAATTTTCAAAAGAAATCCTTTTAGAAACAGAGTCCATGCTGTTTTGGTGTATGCACAGTGCTGGCTAATGAATATGTTTGGATCTCTGACATTTTACTTAGTTTTTCTTCACTTCCATTCACATCATATCATTTCTTCATGTCTATTATTTTGATCCCTTCCTACTAGTGTTTCATCATTTGTGCACCTAGAACCACTGCCTGATACAAATATGAGACTAACCTAAACTGGAGATCCCAGGAAAAGCAAGAACATAAAAGCTCTCTTAAATCTGTAAAAACCCATTTTAGGCCACTCAGATATTTTAAAGTATGTATGTTGCCTCTTTTAACAAAACTAAAAATGTGAACAATAACATAAGGTCAGGATTCTGAGAATCTCAGTTTTCTCTAGTCCCCAATGTCTATGAAGCTTTACAGTTGATGTTAACCTGCTTAGAGTAGGAAAAGCACACGAGTATAACAGAAAGAGAACAAAGCATTCATCTCAGACTTTGGATTCAGCTTTTTTTTTTATTTGAAAATTTATAAATGCATGTGCCTGTTTCAATTAAAAATTGTCATCTTATGCCCTCCTTGAAATGAACATCTCTATAAATGTGCACCTCAAACATTCCTTTTGATCATGTTTAAATGTGAAGCCTAACATATAGTAACATACTAACATAGTAAATGACGACAGATAAAGACCTGTACGGTCTATCCAGTCTACCCAACAAGATAAACTATTTGAGTATAGTAATCACTATTGGAATGGTTGAAATTGTGTACACGGAGGACCAGTTGCTTGATGAGAAAGAAAAGTCTGCAACCTCTCCTCCCCATAAATATTATGTTGTGCAAGATCCCCTTCTCAAACTCCTCCTTACCTGTAGGCCCTCCACCAAAGCCTACCTTTCATCCTGGTGGTCCAGTGGGGTAGCCCGAGCAGGAATCATCCCACTTGCTCCTGCCCCTAGCAGCTCCATCTAGTAAAATGGCTTCTGCAAGCTCTAGCAGAGGTTAACCTTCCTTATATATCGCTAAACCACTAGAGATTTAAGGTAGGCTCGGGGGGGGGGGGGGGGGGGGGATATAGGTTGGTGGGAGGGGAGGGTTAGGAAGGGGATATGACCTTGGGGATGTTCTGGAGGGGGGATCTGATCTTGGAAGGGATCAGGAGAGGGTTCAGACCATGTTGGGGGGTGGAAGGGAAGGGTGTGCATTCACATCTTCAACTTCTATCTGGAAGCTATGAGGGTGCCAGCCGATATTCAGTGCCATATTGCTAAGTGGGCAATGTTAAGACTAATATTTAGACTGACACTTAATATTGCTGGCTTCTACACATCTGCCAGCTCCTTCCAACTCTGCCCTCGAAATGCCCCTCTCCTGCCCACTTGCAAAATGGCCAGTTAGTGCCGAAATCCAGTGGCACTGCCCTGTTCAGTGCCATTGAATATGGATGGCTGGTCCAGTGAGCATGATTTAAGTAAGCAGAAGCCTCTCCTGCTCACTTAGGGCCCCATTTACCAAGCTGTGGCAAAAAGGGGCTGGTGCTGGCGTCAGCGTGTGCTTTACACATGTGCTGAGGCTCCCTTTTACCGTAGCTTTCCTACAGGAAATGGCGAGGCAGAAAGTAAAGTACTTGCCACACAGCCATTTCAGGGGGAGCTCTTACCGCCACCCTGTGAGGTGGCGGTAAGGACTCCCATGTTAACCCGGTGGTAACCAGGCATGCTAGTGGTGGGGAAGTACCGCTGGGCTGCTGCGGTAACTCATTGGTACTTCCTGTATAGTGAGCAGTAAGCCTGCATTAGGCTTACTACTGCTTAGTAAAAGGAACCCTTAAATTGCTTTCAATATTGGGCTGTAGGAGGAGCTAGCTGCAGTATAGTGCTTTTATATGCACTATAAGAGTGGGAAGGATAAATTGTACATTGAAAAGCAAGGAAACAGACCAACAATTATAAAAATAAAGGTTATTTATTTACAAGCAAATGAAACAACCATAAGTGGAAGCACAAACAACTAAAATTATCAGGAAATGCAAAGTAACTTAGTAAAATAAAAGACAAAGGTTGTTATCAGACAATTAGAGTGAATGCACATTAAACCCTGGGTCAGGCCCTTATGGGCCGATGATCCAAAGCAAATGCAGGCACTAGAGGCTGTTAGTGCCATACTAATGCCTGCGTTTGATACTGCCTCATAAGAGCCCCCGAGAATGTAAAGCAACGTGCTTGCGGGCTCTCAATGCAACTAGCATGCAAATGCATGAAAAACAGGTCTCATAGCACAAGTAGCATGCAAATGCATGCTAAACCTATTCATCCCCAATGATCAGTGACTAGCGCGCCAAAGATATGCTCGCTGGCCGCGGCAAACCATACACCAGTTCAGAGCTGGTGTTAGGGTTTGCAGACCACTGGGGAGGAATGGTAAGCCCTGTCCAGCATGCATTTGCATACTAGGAGGTCCCCATTCCACCCAATGCAGCAGCCCCCCACTGGAACCACAACCCGACCCCCCCCCAGTGACAGGGGGCAGGAGGTCCGGTGAACCTCTGGTCCCCCTGACCCCCTGACACAGGTTCGGGGGGGCTGGAGAGCCACCGGATCTCCATCCCCCCAACCTTTCCAGCATCCCTCAGATGTCCCTGGTGGCCCAGTGGGCTGTGAGTTAATTCTCCCCCACCTGGTGGTCTAGTGGCCCTTCCCCACCCCCTACCTTCAGTTGGACGAGGGATGTGGCCTCCCTCCTCTTTCATCAGCACCGCCTGCAAAATGGTGGCACCCAGCCCTGCCCAGAAAAGCAAATGGCAAGTATAGATAAACTTCTTATAGATTCACTAACTGCACAGACACCACTGATATCAAAGCCCTGATGATCAAAACTAATTGCATGCAAATTTATGTACACTATTAGTTTTGATCATCTTGCAGGAGTTGCTTGACAGGTCTGGGCTGTCAAAAGAAATGCCTGGAACTGTCAAACATAGGACCTCCAGCCCCTACAAACCCCACCCCGAACAGAAGGCCCCACAAGCCTCCCCCCCCCCCCCCCCCAGACAGAGAGGGCTAGAGTTTCTCCCTAATATGGTAGGGAAGCCCCGCTCAGTACATCCCAGGATGCACTGGACAGGGCAGGGTACCACCATTTTGGAAGGAGGAGGGAATGCTACTCCTTCATTCATCTTTTCAAGGTATGGGGTTGAGGTTCGGGGCACTCTCTGGGGGGTTGGGGGACTTCTGTCAGGGTGGTTGGAGGGCTGAAGGTACACCAGACCTCCAGCCCCCTACGTCAGGAGGCTTATAGGGCTTGTTAGGGGGGGGGTTCTTGGCCTGGGGTGGGATGGGGAGGCCTGCTAGCATGCAGATGCATGCTGGACAGGGATCCCCATTCCTCCCCAATGCTCTGCAAACCCTAATGCCAGCTCCAAGCTGGTGTAGGGTTTTCTGCTACAGCAGCATCCTCGTTTGGCACACTGCCCACTGAGCATTGGGGAGAAATATGTAATGCCCAGTTCAGCATGCATTTTCAAGCTACTTGTGGTCAGAGCCAGTGAGCTCACTGTTTCATGCACTCGCTGGCTCTGATCATGGGGCAGGAGCAAACGTGAGCATTAGTATGGCGTTAATAGCCTCTGGTGCCTGCGTTTGCTTCTGATCATTGGGGTAGAAAGTGGGTAATTTGGTAGTTAATGTGCTACACAAACCATGTAAATAGGAGGTGCTAAGTACTTTCGTGTTAACTGAGAGCAGATACCATGTGTTAACGCAAATGTTAACACGTGACATGCAATGGAAAATACTGGGAAAGTCCCTAACAGATGTCATGTTAGATTTGCAGCTACCACTCAATAAAGTCCCACATTAAGCCATGATAACCGCAGTTTAGTAAACGGGCCCTACAGTGTGGATAATTGTATTTTAAAGCACAATTTTACTGATGGAAATTGCTTTCAATATCACTCTCTTAGGAGTAATTTTAAACCAGTGGTTCCCAAACCTGGTCCTGGAGGCACCCCAGCCAGTCAGATTTTCAGGATATCCACAATGAATATGCATGACAGAGATTTGCATGCATTGCCTCCACTGCATGCAATCTCTCTCTCTCTCTCTCTCTCTCTCTCTCTCTCTCTCTCTCTCTCTCTCTCTCTCTCTCTCTCTCTCTCATGAATATTCATTGTGGATATCCTGAAAACCTGAGTGGCTGGGATGCTTCCAGGACCAGGTTTGGGATCCACTGTTTTAAACTATACATTTTCCTCCAGATCCTATATAGTACAACCAAAATTGTGTATGCAAATCTGGTCATATTCCTGATTTTCATATGCATTTTAATTGCTTAACAAGTCAATCAGCACCGATAATTGCCACTTAACAAGCAATTATTGATACTGAATTGGCATTAATTAGAATTTACATGTACAACTTCCCCCTGTGTTTTGCTAGGCGTATTCTGTAAAGTGGTGCATGGAAATTCTAATGCGTGCAGCCACAAAAGGGGTGTGCCCATGAGTGTGTAATGGGTGGACTGTGGGCATTCTGGAAATCTATGAGTATGATTATAGAATACACCTGCTCTGTGCCTAACGTAGACACTGGAATCTACACCAAGTTTTACTTGGTGTAAATGGATGTGCCTAGAGTTAGGTGCAGGCATGGCTGCTAGGCATATTCTATAAACTGACTAGGTGTACTCGATAAACTGTGCCTAAATCTAGGCGCGGTTTACAGAATACATCTAGGTGGAAATATTTTCAGCGCTGATTTTTTCAGGTGCCACATACAGAATCTAGTCCTTTGTGAATAAGTCTGAAGGTATTTTTATCTTTGTGGACTGTACCCTTAAAAGGAAGATTCAAATGCGTGTTTCACCTTCTGTTGCCCCAGGAATAACTGTTTTTAGACATCATCCTAGTCTATAATGGTACAAGAAACAAATAGATTTTCAGTTCATTTTGGGCATATGCTTATTTTATACCTTTAAAGATATAACTTTAAAAAACTGAAAATGCCATCATTCTCTCCCCCTGATATTCAGCCTGCGGCACGCAGCGTGGTTAGCTGCCACTGGCAGTACTGACCCAGGATATTCAATGCTATGCCACATCCAGTGACTGGCATTGAATATATAGTTTCAGCTTTGTCTGCAGCAACTTAACTGGTTAAGCCGATATTCAGCGCTAACCTGTTAAGCAGGGGCATAGCCAGACAACAGATTTTGGGTGGGCCTATTCAAGAAGTGGGTGGGCACCAAGTGTTCTCTCCTCCCCCCCCCCCCCCCCCCCCGCACCACCACAAAAAAATATATATATCTCAGCTGGCGGGAAAACGCTTCTTTTCACCTTGGCAGTCTGCAGCAGGCATGCGCTGAAGACTGAGCATGCGCAGGTGCCAATATCAAGGAGAGTAGCGTTTTCATTACTATCAGGGGGAGGTCTTCAGCTGGTGGAGCTGGGGATCCCCACCAGCTACCACTAAACGTGTACTACTGTTAGGTGGGCCTGAAACCTAAGTGGGTGGGCCCTGGCCCACCTATGGCTACGTCACTGCTGTTAAGTGATTAGCAGTTAAAAGGTAGGCTTACTAAACTTTAGCTGGTTAGCTCTGAGTATTTGCACTTAACCGGCTTCAATATATGGTACCTAAAAAATCTGCATGGTATTCTATAAGTGGCGCTAGGCACGATATATAGAATTCGTTTAGTTGATATCCTAGTGCCTAAAACTACACACGACCATTTACAGCAACGATAATGTGGCGTAAATTCCTATGTGTGTACCCACAGGATTTGCTCAATGGTTAACATAGTGGATTTTGTGTTCCATTTTGAAAAGTTGAGTTTCAGAACTTATTGAATGTCCCATTGAGAGACACGTCGGATTGGAGAACAGCCTGGGAAAGCAGCAGGATCCTGTTCGGAATCACTATTCGATTATATAACGCTAAGTGCCTGATTCAATATATTTGCTTATCATACATTATTGTGAAAGTTAAAGCTAAAGCGTATTATTTGAAAAAAAGTACAATAAGGGTAGAATAATAGCATAACAAAGTGATCAAGACCTATTTTTCTACTACAGTACATGTTTCAGTGTGTGCACAAGGTAGTAGAAGCACGTGACAGGATTGACTCAGTAGTTCTATGGTGGAAAGAGGTGACATTTTTATTATTTAATTTAATAGCACAGGTGTGCATTTGTTCACAAAAACTAAAAAAAAAGCTTACATTGTAGGTGAAGTTCTATGATTGAGAAGCTTGTCCACCCTTAGAGACATAAAACACTTCGGTGTAACCTCGCTTGGGTGAGAACTTCTCATACATCCTTTACTTACACTTACTATTACATGTTTTGAACAGGTCTGAGTCGACTCTCTCACGGTATCTCCTCCATTATATTATACTCTGGCTTTCGTTTATTTTTTATTTATGTGTAGATTTGTGCATACTGGGGCATATTCTACAACTACGTGCGTACATTTTGGAATGCTCATGAAATGCCCATTTCCCCTTCCATAGCCATGCCCCTTTTGAATTGCGTATATTAGAATTTAGGCGCGGTTCATTGCAGAACACGCTTAGCAAATTGTGCATGTAAATTCTAATTAGTGCCAATTAGTGCTCATTATTGCTTGTTAAGTGCTGTTATCAATACTGATTAGCTTGTTAAGCCAATTAAGTTATGTGCATTGTTATAGATTTCCGCGCAGATCTCTAGGTGCGATATATAGAATCCGCAAGTAAGTGCTAATATTCAGCGGAGATAACCAGCTAGCTTGCGCTGAATTTTAACGGTTAGCTGGCTAGGCACTATTTTAACCAGCCAGAAGCCGTTCCTGACCGTTTAAACAGTGCTGAATATCGGGCCCATTGTGTTTTGACCATTTATCCCAAAATGAATGCACATCCCTAGGAGCTGTTTCTGCTAAAAAGCTAAATACTCGAGGGTAAATGCCTTGGCCCTTTCATGTTAACGTTTATGTAAACCACTAGAAGTACATGTCTAGCAAAGCATTCTAGAAATGTTAATAAACAAACTATATGGCAGGAATTAATCAACATGGGATATCCCAGAGCTTGACTCAGTTGAATAGCATGAGGAAAAAATATAACAAGATGAATATGCCCAAATACATGACTCATAAATGTTTCAGAATCATGTCTCCAGTTGTGAAGTGAAAAATTCAGGAAGAATATCTATTTAATCTTAGAAGTTTTGTAGGAATAACTGTGGCCCCATTTTCCTGATGCCTGTTTATTAATAGGAAGAACTTACACAAAGGAACAAATTTGTGTATTTATGTGAAAAGAAGGCGCAACCTGGTATACAGCAAGTGCAGCAATACTGCACCTCTTAAAGCCGGTGGTTTCACCTACTTGTCTTTTCACACAGAAAAGAGAGGTCAAATCTAGCATGTTAAAAATTCCTCGTAATGATATTGTACTGTTTTATATCATAAGACACAATTGGACAATTACCAAGAGTTATGCTGCATAAGAAAATAATGTAATACACTTTTCCATATATGGGAAACTATAGTAGTGTTTGCACTGTACCATAAACACTTGATTACTATGAAATTATTTATCATCATTTAGTTTCTGCACACAAGAAGTTGAAATGGCAGAACTTCGTGGTAGCCATAGGCTGACACCCTTTAACAAAGTGAAACTAACGTGAATTAATCTTCCTACTTTTCCATACTTTTTTTAAACACTGAGACTAATTTTGCCAAGTTTGCCTTTTTGAGTGCAGTGGTTCACACAGTTCTGATGACAGTCACCAAAGCTGAAGATCAGATGTGGTTGATCACAGCATGACCAGCAAATAGCATCCTAGACTGAAAAAAGACAAAGACAGCCTGTGTGCATTTTGGATCGTCTGGGCTTCTGGCTTCTTTCCGACTGCAGCCTCTCAGTCACTTATATTAACCTTACTGCTCACGCCTGGTGCCCATGTTATGCCAGAGTTCACTTCCAGTGTAAGGACAGTGTAGTAAATTTTAGAGGCAATTTTATCATACACCATGTGGCATACCTGTGGTGAATTTTTCTGAATGTCAACAGAGGAGGTATAGTTATCTGCTGCCAATTGTCTTGCCAAGTTAACGTGGGTATTAAACTGCCCATTTTAATGCCATTGTTAATGCATGATTTAATGCTAAAGGGAGCTACATGTCTGGTGCTAACATGCTTTAGTCCATAGACACCTAAATCTCTTTCCTTGCAAGAACTACTGGGATAATGCAATTTTTAACCACATTGGTCTTACACTGTTTGAACTGTGCAAGAGGGATTCACTGAACACTGTAGTTTGGAGACAAAGTATTCTGTTTGTGTCTTTCTCCCCCCCCCCCCCCCCCCCCCCCCCCCGTGTTTCATTTGTTCTGCCTACTAAGCAAATGGCATAGCAGATGATTTATTATTATAAAAAGAAATAGGCTGTTTTCACGCGGCTGTTTTTAGGGTAAATTTGCTGTCAGTATCTCTGTATATTGTGCCACACTATTTGTTTTGAATCATGGAGATTCATGTATTTTGCAAGTGCATACTATGACTAATTATATATAATTTTTTATATTCACTGACATTAGTATATTTAGGGGCCCTTTTACTAAGGCACTTCGGCATCAAAGCACGTCCAGTGCGAGTCAGTTTGGAACTAATGCCCAGCAACTGTGAGCCCCGGGCGGTAATCCCATTTTTACGCATGTCCAATAAGCACAGCAGAAAAAATATTTTTATTTTCTACCAGGTAGAACTAATTGGGCAGTAATTGTCATTGTATGCGCGCTGATGATTACCGCCCAGTTAACACGTGAGACCTTACCGCTAAGTCAATGGGTGGCAGTAAGGTCTCAGGCCCAAAATGGACACACGCCAATTTTTATTTTGCTGCACATCCATTTTCGGTCCAAAAAAGAGACCTTTTCACAAGTGCGCTGAAAAATGGACCTGCATGTGTCCAATACACGTGTCCACACCAGCGCAGGCCACTTTTCGGCGTACCTTAGTAAAAGGACCCCATAGGTTTTAAACACTGTTTTTAATTGCTCTTTTTTACTAATTGACTATTTTATTTGGGTAGAGTACGGAGGTTTGTTTACCGTTCAGGGTTTGGTTTTTGTTCTCTCCGGAGTTGCGTTGGTCTGAATGGGTAATAATTAGTGAATAAATCAAAACGGCAAGCACTGATCTACCTACAAAAAAAAAAAGGCTGAAGAAATGGGCAATGCTGTATTGAATTCATGATTTCCCAACTCAGGTCACATGGCCAGCCCTGAAAATGTTTTAGAAAGGAGACAGCGGTGTGACTTGAGTTCAGAAAAGAGCACTGCCCTGCAGTGCTACAGGTCTTAGAAACATCCTGTTAAACTATGAATTCAAAACAACATTGCCCCATTTCTTCAGCCCTATTTCTGGTCATAGTATGCACTACACAACTCTGAACTGGATCCATCCATGGGATTCAATTTGCACTTTAAAAAGCAGAGATTTTGGGGCATGCAATTTCCTTTGTATACTTTTTTTTTTTTTAAAATGTTTGAATATTTTATTGAGCAGCATTACAATACAACAATGTAAACGTGTTCATTTTTCCCCCACAGTTCCCCCCTTCCCCCCCTCCCAGCTCTATTTCAACTGTCCTTATTGGGTTAATCGCTTAAATCGAGACCACAGTTCGGAAGATGGGTTGTACCTTCCCAATCTTTTGTCCGTTAGTTGCTCCAATTCCCCGACCAGGGAAAGTTTCAGAGTCCAGTCCAGCTCTGAGGGAGCCATCTGTTTCTTCCAGTGCATTGCAATAACACTCTTAGCCGCTGTCAAACAAATCCTCTTAAGGCGCCTTTGCCATTTAGTTCCTCTTCTGTTACCAAGACCCAAAAGACACCAGTGCGGCGTACATTGAAACGGCTTATTCGTACTTTCTGAAATTTTTGTCGTTACTGTCTTCCAAAATGGTTGTAAAGTCCGGCACGCCCACCAAATATGCAGGAAAGTCCCCTCCTCATCTCCACACCTCCAACACAGTGAGGATGCCGAGGAGAACATAGCATGCAATCGATGCGGGGTATAACACCACCGCGACAATATCTTAAAGGCATTTTCTTTTAACAACACACAATTCGAAGCTTTTTTGACTTCTACTACTATAGCCTTCCACTCATTTACTGTAAACTCCCGTTGCAGATCCCGTTCCCATTTTATCATATAAGCACATTTCTCAAAAGATCTACCTCTAATCAATTTGTACAACATAGATATAACTCTTCTCATTTTCCCCAATGATCCCCACAAATTTTCAAGTTCCTCATATTCTTCCGGGTCCTTCTTCAACCACCCTTGTTGGCTCATAAAATGCTTGACTTGTATATAAAAATAAGTATCTCCTGCACCTCCCCCACACTGTTCTCGGATCTCCTCTAAGGGTCTTAACTCCCCATCATCTAGGAGATCCCTGAAGCAAGTCAACCCCTCCTCAGCCCACCACCCTGCAACCTGGTGCCCCATTCCCACTTGAAAAGCCGGTTCCCAACCTATACCTGCCATTGTAGAAGTTTTCCTCTTTAGCCAGAATCTGGTTCTGAAAGAGGCCCACAAGGTCAACAGATGGTTCACAAATGGATTTGTTGTCATTTGACCGTATACCCTCGGTTCTATTGAAGCCCATATAACCGACTTCAACTTATAACCCTGCACCATCTCTTGGTCTAAACTAGCCACCACCGATGGAGCTTCCTGACTCCATGCCACTACAAATTTTACCTGTGCAGCCCAAAAGTACCATTCCAAATTGGGCACCCCCCTTCCCCCCAAGTCTACCGACTTCCACATCAATTTCCTATGTATTCTCGGAGCTTTACCCCCCCATATAAATTTCATAATCTCCCCCTGAAGCTTATTTAGTTCCCTTTTAGGTACCTGCACAGGCAAAGTCTGGAACAGGAACAAAATCCGGGGTAAGATATTCATTCGTACTGTGGCTATTCTCCCCCACCAGGACAGCCATTTACCCTGCCATCCCGCCATGTCTCTATGTACTTGTTGAAACAACGGTCCATAATTTAGTGAATATAGCTGATTCAACTCAGAGGGTATCTGGACCCCTAAGTATTTGATATTGCCCTTCTTTAGTCGAAATGCGAACCCCTGGAGCATTTCTATCAGTCGACCCTGTGGGATAGACACCCCCAGAACTTCAGACTTGTCATAGTTTATCTTAAACCCTGAAATTCTACCAAATTGATTGAGCTCTTTCACCAAGATTGGCAAAGTCGTCAGGGGACTCGTGACAAAAAACAGATTATCGTCAGCAAATAATGCCAGCTTGTGTTCCCTGCCCGCTATTACCATCCCTTTTATGTCACCCATCTCCCTTATCCTCTGCGCCAGTGGTTCAATCGATATTGCAAACAACAAGGGAGATAGTGGGCAGCCTTGCCTCGTTCCTCTCCCTATCTTAAATGCATTAGAATACCCCCCGTTTACCTTGATCCTCGTCGAGGGTCCTTCATATAGCCTTTGTAACCACCCTATCAACCCCTCTCCAATACCTAGATGCCTCAAAACCTCCCATAGATAGGGCCACTCCACCCTGTCAAAAGCTTTTTCAGCATCTGTACTTAGCAAAGCCATATGTCGACCCCTCTGTTGAGCCTCCCAAATAATATGCAGTGTACGACGTATATTATCGGCTACTTGTCTCCCCGCCACAAACCCTGATTGATCTGGGTGGATTAATTTTGGCAATATCCCCCCTAATCTGTTCGCAAGGACCTTGGAGAGAATCTTAACATCCAAATTGATTAGGGAAATTGGTCTATAGGCAGTGGCGTGCTGGAGCAGGCTCTCACAGGCTCGCAAGAGCCGGTTGTTAAGTTTTTAAGAATTTTGGGAGCCGGTTGTTAAAGTAGGGCCCTCCATGGCTACTTTAACAACTGGCTCCCAAAATGTGGGCTTGGGCCCCCTGCTGAATTCTCTTTTACTTTGCTGGTGGGGATGCTGAGCCCTGTCAGCCAAGTAAATAGACTGCTGCTGCTCCCCGCTCCTTGTTTCCAGCTCTGAGCAGCAGGCTGGGACTTCTCCAGCATGTGTGAGAAGTTCCAGCATGCTGCTCAGAGCAAGACGTTGGGAGTGGTGGCAGTCCATTTATTGGCTGCCAGCAAAGGTATGCCTAGCGTGCCCGCATGAAGGGAGGGAGGAGAGAGAGGCAAGTGTTGCTCCTCCCCCTCCCCTGGCCCTTCCAACTGCAGAGCTGGCTACGTCTGGAGAAAGAGCCTGTTGTTAAAAATTTACCAGCACACCCCTGTCTATAGGACCCACATGCGGAAGGGTCCTTGCCTGGTTTCAGTATAAGCGATATACCAGCTTCATGCATACTAGATGGGAGGGAACTGCCCTGAAAACAAGCATTGCCCACCCTTACCAACAGCGGCCCTACCTCCCCCGCAAAGATTTTATAAAACTTTGCAGAGTAGCCATCACCTCCTGGGGCCTTCCCTCCTTTAAGTCCTTTTATGACCTGTCTAATTTCCTCCAAATGAAAGGGAGCCTCTAGCTTTTCACAATCCTCACGAGATAACTTGGGCAACCTAAGAGAGCACAATTCCTTTCTAATTTCCCCTTCCTCCACCCCAATAGTACTAGTATATAATGTACTATAAAATCTCAAAAATTGATCCCTAATATCTCTATCCTTATAAAGAATCTGATCCCTCTGCCCTTTAATTTTGGTTATCAGCGAGTCCCGTTGACGGTGTCTCAAACAGTTAGCCAGCATTCTCCCTGACTTATTGCCAAATTCAAAAAACTTATGCTGGAGACGTTTCCTCAGGAACTCCACTCGCTCAACCTGTATTTGATCCAAGGCTGCCCTCCATTTACGCACCTCCCGCAGCTCCTCTCCTAACCCCCCTTCCTGATGCTTACGCTCCCAGTAGGCCAACCTCTCCCTGGCTTCCAATTCTTTTGCCTCCCGTTCCCGTTTTTTCCTGGCGCCCCATTTAATTAGGTGACCCCGTACTACCGCCTTTAAAGCATCCCAGAGTGTGCCCTCCGATACCACCCCTATGTCATTCATACTACAGTAATCTTGAATTACCTTGCGTAAGTCCTCACATACCTGTTTATCGCCCAAGATTCCCTCATTAAGCCTCCAAAATCTCTGTTTATCCTCTTCTCCCAACCCCTTCAAGTCAAGTTCTACCGGGGCATGGTCAGAGACTGAGATAGACCCCACATCTGCATCCACAACGTGTTCCCATAAGACCCGGCTACACCAAATCATATCAATACGTGTATATAAGTTCTGAGAGTGAGAAAAAAATGTATATGCCTTCTGGGTCGGATGTTTAAGTCTCCAAACCTCTAGGAGATCTAATCGTGAGGCCAGTGCCCTCAAACTCCGAGTATAAGGCTTGTGAACTGTAATGTGTCCCTTAGAATGATCCATAGATGTATTCCATAAATTGAAATCTCCCCCCATAATCATCCCACCTCTTTGAAATTGAAAAAGCTCCTCCCTTATATGCTCAAAGAACTCTCCCTGACCTGAATTGGGTGCATAGATATTCACAATTGTCACAGATTTCCCATATAAGAGCCCTCTGACCGCTAAACAGCGCCCCAATTCATCTCTATAAATGTCATCAGTTACAAATGGAATCCCTTTCCGAATATAAATGGCCAAACCTCCCACCTTTCCCCCTCTTTTATCAAAGTGTGCAATACATTCACTGTAGGCCCTCTGATGTAATAAATGTGCCTCTCGGCGTCTAATGTGTGTCTCCTGCAACAAGACTATATCCCATCTACTCCTCTGTAACTCCCGATATACCAAATTTCTCTTCCTCTGCGAATTTAACCCATTCACATTCCAAGTTCCCACCCTCAACCCTTTCCCTCCCTGTACCCCCTCCCGCCCCCCTGTTGCTGAGCGGTACCATTTGCCGCCAGCCTAATACTGTAAGGAAATAACCCCTCGCCAGAGCTGGCTCCCCCCTCTCCCCCTCTGTTTCCCCCCCTCCCCCCAAATTCGTATTCCCTCTCCCTCCACTCCACCTTTCCCCAACTCATTACATTATAACAGTGTAATAGACATACATTCTCTGAACTCATAACAGAAGAAAACTATTGCAGACCCTGTCCGGCAACCCTCCAGGGCTACTCAACCACCTATAACTGTGGTGAACTGAAACCAGTAGTCTCTTATAATTTCCATCAGGGTACTCTGTCTATTTCCGGCCTGTGGGAGCCCGGTCCTTTGCGAGTGCCCGCCTTTTGCCACGACGATCCTCTCTTCTCGGTTGCTGCTTTTCCTGGTTTTCCTGTATCTCCTTCAGGAGGCAAATTTTTACAGCCTAACTCCTTCAGCACTTTCCACGCTTCAACCAGCGAGGTCACTCGCCTCGTGTGACCCTCTACTGTAAGCTGCAATCCAAACGGAAAGACCCATCTGTATCTGTATTTGGCCTGTTGAAGAAACTTAGTCAAATCCCGAAACTCTCGCCTTCGTTGCAGCGTGCCCAGGGCTAAATCTTGAAATACCAGCACTGTTTGATTGTCCCAGGGAATTTCACCCATCAATCGTGCCTTACGCCAGACCAGATCTTTAGTCTTATAATCCTTAAAGCATGCCACTATATCTCTGGGCTGCTTATCTCTTCGGGGTCCCAGGCTTCTGTGTACCCTATCAAATTGTATCTCAGTCCCATCTCCAAGCATGTGTTCGTCTCCTTCAGATGTCAGGATAAAGGCACAAATTGCTTTCACCACCTTAGTGCAGTTCATATTTTGATCCATTTCTAGGACCCCCTTAAATCTTAAATTATTCCTTCTGGATCTATTTTCTAAGTCCTCAAAATCCAGCTGCATTTTATCTTTCTCTGCACGCAGGGAGCCAATCTCATTTTTCAACTCCAAGATGTCTCCCTCCACGTGCTCCAATGCTTCCTCAGCTTGTTCCACCCTGGTACCAATTTCTCTCACCTCTTTCTGAATGTCCACCACTGCTTCCTTGATTGTTTTCCTCACTGCCGCCATTTCAGCTTTAAGCGCTTTGAACCAGCGCATTACCTCCTGCTTTGTGAGTTCAGTATCGCTCTCTTGCTGCTCCATCAGCCCCTCCGTATCTGAGCCCGAGTCCGCGTCCGCCATTTTGTCTCGCGCCTTGCGCGGGGTGCGACTCGATGTTGCCGCTCCGTCCCGCTGATCAGCGCTATATTTAAATTTCTCCAGGCGCTTTCGAGTCGCCATCGATCTCCGGACTCTGACCGCCTAAATTCGCGATCGCGATCGCGATCGCGGTTTCACTGGGGGAAAATCGCTGTTTTCACTGCTGCCCCGACGGAGCTCAAACTTCAAGCAGCCATCTCTGACGGTGACGTCACTTCCTCCTTCCTTTGTATACTTTTATGGACATATTTCCAAACAAAGGGCTCCTTTTACTAAATGGCGGTAAACCCAATGCGGGCTTACTGCTCGCTATACAGGAAATACTGCTGGGCTACCACAGCAGTCTGGCAGTATTTCTCCTCTCTCCTGTCTTGTTCTGTCCCCTCACTACACCTATCTTTGACATATTGATCTTTCCTTTTTAGCTCTTTCCTCTCTTTTTCTTTACTGCCTCTCTGTTCCCTCAAATTTCACCCTCTTTCTCATCCCTCTCCTTTAAACTTTTCAGCTACCTATCAAATTCCATCCCCTTCTCTCACCCACTAGCTCTCACATTACCCATCTCACTCCTTCCCACAGCCTTCCATTCCCTTTCATTTTTATTCAATGCCACATACCATATTTCTATCCCCTGCAATCATTATCCTCCTCTCATTCATTTCCTTGACACCCCCACCCAACCCTAGTTTGGCCTCTCCCACATAGTTTCACCATTTCCAGCATCTTCCTCCCTCCACTCTTGTAGCCCAGCACCTGCTCCCTCTTTCTCTTCTTCCCACCCTTGTAGCCTTGCATCTCCTTGTCCCTTCTCCCCCCCCCAGCATCTTCCAGTCCCTTCTCTCTTGCTTCCTTTGCCTTCCCCCATGATCTAGCATTTCTACCTCTCTCTTTCTTCCCTCCAATTGTCCAGGATCTTTCCATCACTCCTTTCTGTCCCTGGATTCAACATCTTCCTCTTTCTCCCTTCGCCCTCGTGTGCATCTCTCTCCCTTTCTCTCCTCCACCCTAATGTCCAATTTCTCATCCCTTCTCCCTTTCTCTCACTGTCCACATATCTCTTTCTTGTGCCCCAGGTCCAACATCTCTTTCTTCCTCCCCCTCCTCATGCAGCATCTTACTCCCTCCCTCCCTTACTCCCACCTCCATTTCCAACAGTTCTCCCTCTCTCTCCCTATGCATCTCTCCCTCTCCTCAACCCCATACCCCTATGTCCAAAATGTCTCCTTCTCTTCCCATCCCACCTCCAACAATCCTCCTTCCCCAAACTCATACAGCATCTCTCCCTCCCTCCCCATCCCCAGAAATTCTCCCTGTCTCTAACTCCACACCCCATGCAGCATCTCTCCCTCCCTCCCTCCCTCTATATCTAACAATTAATCCCTCCCCCATGTGCAGCACCTTGTTCCTTTCCATCTCAACCCTTCCCTCCACCCCCATGCATTTCTCTGCAGCTTCTTTTTATTTTCCTTCTCTCCCCTCCAATCCCATGCATTTCTCTGCCAACGAGAATCGATCCCCTGCCCCCATCTACCTTCACTGAAGAAGGTAGATGGGGGCAGGGGAGCGATTCTTGCTGGCAGAGAAATGTCCTTCACAAAGATTTCTGTCAAAGGGTTACCGCTGGCAGAAAAGGTCTTTCTCAAAGATTTCTGTGGGTTACCGCTGGCAGCAGCAGCGATTCTCAGATACTACCTGCCTGTGGCGAACCCAGAAGCCTCCCCTCTCTGAAGTGTTCCGCTTAGGCAAAAAAAAAGAGGAAGTTACATTGAGTGAGGGTGGTGGAACGCAGCAGCAGAGGGAAGGCTTTCGGGTTAGCTGCGGCAGCATGTCAGAATCGCTGCTGCTGGTGCTGCCGGCGGTAACCCTTTGATAGAAATATTTGTGAGTGAAGGGAGGGAGGGAAGGAGGGAGATGCAGGACCGCAGGAGCCCCTGGAGCCCAGCCTGCTCTCCCTATGCCGGCACTTGGAATAGTACAGAGATGCTGGGTAGGCCTGAGCCCAATGTAGGTGGGCCCCGGCCCACCCAGGCCCATCTGTGGCTACACCCCTGGTCAGGCTGCCACATAAGGGTGGTGGGGATAAAGATATGATGTTCTAGATGGTGAAGGAGGAGGGGGAGTCAGGCAGGGGTTTTTGACCTCAGCCTTTACACATGCTTCTACAAGAAGGCACTTACTGTATGTATGCCTCAGGGCAGGTATAAATGCCAATGTCCAGATTTTTTTCTCGTAAAATGGGAAATCCATGTCATTATGGTAGACACACTCTAACCACTCCGTTTCCACTCCTTTACCATGCCTCTTGGAAAAAATACACACAGTGTAGATCACCACATGTAAATTGTTCCTTTTCTAAAATGGTATTTACACATCTATGCCAATCTATATGAGTAAAAGCTGTTGTTTACAAGTGGTGATGCTGCCAAAATAATGCCCACATTTTATAAAATATGCACATATACATGCAAAGTATGCATTAATATGCTCTTGAGGACGTGCAATGTCTGCACCTTCAATCTAGGTGCAATTTTTACAGGACATGTGCTAATACTTCATTGTAGATACATAGGTGGCCTACATGTGTTTATAAAATAAGCTAAAAATAGTCACCTTCCTGCCCTATTAACCTAGGCAACCTGTTATAAAAGTTTTCTCAAAAAGACCTTAGCGGTGGGGGAAGAAAGAAGATGATCATGGATCAAGTAAGATGTGTATGAGCAGAGTAAGGTAGACTGGATGGACTAAGCCAGTGCTTCCCAAACTGTGTGCCATGGTGTCCTGGTTCGCACAGTGAACTCACTGAAGTACCATGGAGAGAGATGGAGTATGGGCATGCATATGCCACAGTGAATCCTGGGCCCTGCAAGAGACTCAAAGAGCAGTGAATCCTGCCCGCCACTGCTGCTGAGAAAGGTTCTGTGTATCCTTAACAGCACCGCTCCTTCTTCAAAGGGTCCGAGGCAGTGATTCCCACATGTTGCCTGCTGCTAAACCAAGGGCAGGACGTGGCAAAGGGGAGGCTTCTGAGTTAGCGACAGGCACCATGTGGGAATCGCTGTTGCTGCCGAGGATCCGTTGAAGCAGGAAAATTGTGGGTGGGGTGGGGGACGGAAGGAGAGATGCTGCAGGAGGATTAATTGTTGGACATGGGTTGGAGGGGGAGGAAGGTAGAGATACAGCAAAGGGGTGAAATCTTGTATATGGGAGTTGAGGGGAGGGGAAGATACTGCATGGAGAGGGGAGAAGGGCCAGGGAAGGAGAAATGTTGGACATAGGGGTGGAGGGGAGGGAGAGAGATATTGGACATGATGTGTGGCGGGGGGGGGGGGGGGGGGGACAGTAGAGACCTGTGTGACCGGGAGGTGGAGACCTGTGTGGCCGGGGGAGGAGTGCCACAAAATGTTTCTCAGACACTAAGATGCCTTGAACCGTAAAAATTTGGATGGTGATTATCTGCTGACATCTGTTATGTTTCTCTGTTTCAAATATAAAAGATCATGCTCGCTTCATCAAGGAACTCCTTGGAGCATAGATGGGTTTTCATATTGTGATCTTGTGGCCTGTCTCTAGCATAAATCAGCCCTGGTATTCTTGGACTGGACACAGAACACAGTAGCTGAAATTCCTAGGAATTGTACTGAACCATGCATACATAAAATGGATATTCTTTTACTAGCCTTTTTGACATGTTACCCCTGCAGGCAAGGCTTTTTCCTTGAACTATGCTAGACATTGTGAACTTGGGAATAAGTGCACCAAAATAAATTACAAGCATTACATAATGCTGCTGACATTGAACGTTCAGTACAGTTATTCTTTCATTAGGATTATAATGGAATCCTCCCAACCTCAGGAGAAAAGTGAAACCAATATTTGTGAAAAATGCTTTGGAAACAAGACAATAACTTGCCAACAGCCTGAGAGCATTCTTCAGTCATTATGTGCAAGTTTGATTTTTCCAGATAGAGCTCAAAATAAAGGTAACCTAAACTCTGAATATAAGTTTTGTATATAAGGTTACCTTTGAATTGATTTATATACTACTTTTTACCACAAAGTGTCAATCAGTTTACAATGGCCCTTAAAATACTCTGATTAAATGTACCAGATTCTACCCAACGGGTGAAGTTTTACTGTTTAAATTTATTCCTAAAACTTATTCCTAAAAGGATTATCTTACTAAAGCTGTTTTTTTGTTTTGTTTTATTTTTTTTTAATTTAATGGAGGTCTTTATTAACATACAAATGCCATTCTAGTTGCTGCAAACATCTCCTCTGAATATTGTGACATCTCAAAACCTGCAGAATGAAAGCACACACTCTAATGATTTGTTTGATCAATGCTAACAAGTTTTAAAGTCCGTAATAAATTCACTTTTCATTGAAGCACTGGAAATTGTGGAAATCTATTAAATTGCTATTTAATTTAATAGCCTATGAAGATCAGGCTTTCATGCCCAGATGATCAAAAGTAAACACGGGTGCTAGAGGCCATTAGTGCTGGACTAGCACCTGCATTTGCCTGCGCCCCAGGATGGGAGCTGGCAAGCACATGAAACAACGAGCTCACTGTCTCTGACCACTAATTGCATGCAAAATTGCATGTAACCTTTGGAACTTTGTAAGTCTAAATGCTTTGAAAATACGCCTCGTCATGTAGCTTAGTACTTGCTATTGCTGAGTAAACTGGATAGACCTTTATCTTCATTTTCCTGTTTAAAAAAAAAATCTATTTATGCACTTATCAATATAATCACAAAGAATAACTTTGTACAGCAATTTTTTGCCAGAAAGATTTACAAGAAAAGGTAATTAAAGGAAAAAATATTAAATCAAGGCCTGTAGTCCACATAAACCGAGACATATGGCCATCACAATAAAAATGATAGGCTATATAAGGAAAACAAAGAAAGAAAAGAGCAGGAACCTGGCACCTAATAATTATGTCCCTACACACATTTGAAAATGAGCCCCTATAGTAACATAGTAGATGACGGCAGATAAAGGCCTCCATGGCCCATCCAGTCTGCCCAACAAAGATAAACACATACTTTATTCTGATCTGTCCCTGCCACTTCCAGGGCACAGACCATAAAAGTCTGCTTGGCATTGGCCTCGTTCTCTAACCACTGAAGTTGTCATCGAAGCCCCACTCCAGCCCATCTGTACATATTTTTGAAGTCCTGAATAAACATTTGGATAAAGATGAGCTAGATGATGTACTGTATCTTGATTTTCAGAAAGTTTTTGACGAAGTCCCTCATGAAAGACTCCTATGAAAATTAAAAAGCCATAGGATAGGAAGCAGTGTTCTGTTGTGGATTGGAAACTGGATAAAAGAGAGAAAACAGAGAGTAGATTAAAATGGCCAGTTCTGTCAATGGAGGAAAGTAAATAGTGGAGTGCCACAGGGATCTGTACATGGACTGGTGCTTTTTAATATATTTATACATGATCTGGATTAAATTTGCAGATGGTACAAAACTATTCAAAGTTGTTAAATCTTAAGTGGACTGTGAGAAATTGCATGTAGACATAATGAGATTGGAAGACTGGGCATCCAAATGGCAGAGGAAATTTAGGGGCCCTTTTATTAACCAGCAGTAGGGTTATCGTCGGGATAGTGTGTGGAGAATCAGTCCTACCCCTAGGCTCGCCCAGGAGCCCAGCAGTAGTTCCATTTATGCCATGCGCTGTTTCTGGCACTAGATAAAGGTTTTTATTTTCTAGCACCAGTGGGTGGGGAGTAGGCATGCCTGGTGGTAATCTGGCAGTGTTATGTGCAGCCCAATTACCACCAGGTTACTGCTGGAGTCCTCGCAGCCTCCTAAATAAGAGGCGGAAAAGGCTCCGGCAGTAAATGGCTATGTGCCACTTTTTAAAGCAGCACACAGCTATTTACTGTCTCTATTCCAAAAATGCCCTTTTACCTACTGAGATAAAAGGTGGCCTCAACACACGGCAATCCCACATGCCAACGCCACTGCAGGCCACCTTTTACCGCCACTTGGTAAAAGGGCCCCTTAATGTGGACAATTGAAAAGTGATGCACATTAGGAAGAATAACCTAAACTACAACATGATGTTAACGTGGTAACACAGTAAATGACAGCAGATAAAGACCTGAATGGTCCATCCAGTCTGCCCAACAAGATAAACTCATTTTACATGGTATGTGATACTTTATATGCGTACCCGAGTTTGATTTGTCCTTGCCTTTCTCAGGGCACAGACCGTAGAAGAATGCCCAGCTCTGTTCCTGTACTAAAAGTTCTGAAGCTAACATTGCATCCCCTTAAAATTAACACTCCAGCCCATCCATATCTATTCAGCCACGATCAGGGCACAGACCGTAGAAGTCCGCCCAGCATTGGTTTTACTCTCCAATTGCCGGCGTCGCCACCCAATCTCCACTAAGATTCCATAGATCCATTCCTTCTCAACAGGATTCCTTTGTGTTTATCCCATTCATGTTGGGTCTACGTTAGGAGCCACCACCAAAGAAAAGAACTATGGGTGTTATCATGGACAATACATTAAAATTTTCTGCTCAGTTTGTGGTGGTGGCCAAAAAAAAAAAAACAGATAGGATGTTAGGAATTATTAGGAAAAAATAGAAAATAAAACAAATATTATATTGACTTTGTATCACTCCATGGTGCAACCTCATCTTGAGTATTGTGTGCAGTTCTGGTCCCCATATCTCAAAAAAGATATATTGGAATTAGAAAAGGTACAAAAAAGAGTGGCCAAAATGATTAAGGTGCAGGAACGCCTCTCATATGAGGAAAGGCTTAAGAGGTTAGGGCTCTTTGGCTTGGAGAAGAGATGACTGAGGGGAAAATGACAGAGGTCTACAAAATCCAGAGTAGAGTGGATAAACACTGATAGTTTACTCTTTTAAAAAGTACGAAGACTAGGGGACATACATCAATACTTTTAAAACAAGTAGGAGAAAATATTTTATCATTCAATGAATAATTAAGCTCTGAATGTTATTGCCTGAGGATGAGGTAAAAGCAGTTAGCATAGCTGGGTTTAGAAGACATTTGGATAAATTTCTGGAGGGAAAGTTCATAAAATGTTATTAAGGTAGACCTGGAGAAAGCTATTGCCTATCCCTGGGGTTTATAGCATGGAGTCGTGCTACTCTTTGGAATTCTTCCAGGTACTTGTGACATGGATTGGTCACTATTGGGGGTAGGATAGTGGGCTAGATGGACCTTCAGGCTGATCCAGTAATGCAATTCTTGAGTTAAGCTGTACAGTCCCTTACTATTCCACAGAAATTCTTTGCTTGTCCCGTGCCTTCTTGAATTCAGATACAATACAATCCTAGTCTCTACCAACTCCGCTGAAAGATTTTTCCACACATCCACCACCCTTTCCACAAAGAAATATTTCCTTAGATTACTCCTGTCTTTCTCCTTTCACTGTCGTCCTATGATCCCTTATTCCAGAAATTCCTTTCAATTGAAAGGGGCCTACTACCTCTTTTGCATTTTTACCACTGAGGTTTTGAAAAGTTTTTTAATTCATTGATTGTATATTTCATTGATTGTGTATGCCAGAGTTATCAGAATCTGTCTTACAGAGGTTATCTACAAAACAACAACAAAATAAAACAAAAGCAAAAAACAAAACAAAACAAGAAAAGCATAAAAACGAAAAACAAACCTTAAATAAATTATTGAAATTGGGCAGATGAAGAACAAGTAGGAATTTCCTCCATTTGTCAAATTTTGGGAGGCAAAACCCAACCTCCTTTGGTGCCAACTGAGTATACATATTACATATTTAGGATCCTGTTTACTAAGGTGCACTAGTTAGAGACATCTAGAGGAATATATGGGTTTCTGTAGCATTAGCACATGCTAAAAATGCTAGCGTACCTACAGCGCAGCTTAGTAAACAGGGAACTTGTAGTTATGCACACCTCCTGAATTCTATGAAAATTTGCGTGCACAATTTAAATACCTAACGAGCCAATTAGTGCCATTAACTGGCTTTTCAACAAGCAATTATTGGCACTAATTAGATTTAATTAGAACTTATCTGTGTAAATTTAGGTGCAGGATCTGCGCCTAAATTTTATATGAGACCCAAAAAAGGGGGCATGGAAATGGGAGGGTTATGGGCATTTCAGGGTAGATCAGGGGCATAGTTTTGAGTTCTGTGTGTTAATTATAGAAAATGGAAGCTTCACACATAAACTTTGGTGCGGGCATTTGCACCATGTTTTAGTTGGTGCAAATGGCCACGCCTAAACAGTGCTTAACTTTAAGCGTGTTTTGTAGAATAGTGTTTTTTTCACCACCAATTATTATATTTGGCACCATATATAAAATCTAACCCCTTATACATGTAAGTACACAAGAAAGCAGCATTTATGTGCATAAGTGCACTACGTACTTTTCTATAAAGTAGTGCTTAAGTACATTAGTGTGTAACTGCACGGGGCGTGTTTCTAATAACTTACTTGCTAGCAAGATCAGACTAATCAGCCTATGGTTCCCAGCCTCTTCCTTCTATTACGACGCAGGACCACTTCTATCCATCTCAAGTCATCCCAGATCACTCTTGAAGAAGCATTGAAAAAGTCAGAACAGAACTTCTCTAAATTTCTTCAATACTCTCAGATGCATCTTGGCTGGCCCCACTGTTGTATCTCCTATGAGTTCAGCTAGCTAAAAATTCTTCAAGATCTACCTCACTTCCATTCCTACTTGTGCTTGTAATCTGAGGTCCAACTCCCAGCCCTTCATCTGTGAACACAGAACAGAAATGATTTTTTTATTTACATTTTGAGATAATACATACTTCTTTCACTGCCAAAAGAAACAATGAAACCAATCATTGTCTTCCCTAAGGAGATACAAGAGAAAAATCAACAAATATCAGAAACTTATCAATATAATATACCACATTATGGGAGAAGATATCATGAATTACAAAGGAAAACTAATCAAGAAATTCTAAGAACAAGTCTTAAATATAATGAAACTGGATCAATACTATAAAACTCTATAGACTCCAATCAACCAAACAATATCTACTATTTACTATGCTTCTACAAGAATTGCTCCAGTTGAGAAGAGTCATAAAATATGTATTGAATTCCCTGAAGTGTAACATAACACTTACAGGGAAATCACAGGAAAAAAGAAGTACCTATAGCCAACACTCTGACTCTTCAAAGCCAAAAAAGCTTTCCTTAACAACTGAATGTTCCGGGACACATCTGGAAATATCTGTATGGTCTTCCCGCAAAAGAGTATAGATTTCTTTTTAAAGTAAGCTCTTAATACTGCAGACTCACCCCCTGCATGTAAAAATGTTATTAGGAGGGTGGCCCTAGCAGCGATGAAATCTGTAAAGTCCTCCAGAACAGCAGTCAAATCTGCACTATCTGGTGGACCCAAAACTGTTTATCACTCTCCTGACCTTCCAAGGAAACATTTCTTGTAGATCTATTATAACACTTAACCAAAGTCATATCCTCAGAATTTGGCAAACCTGGTTCCTCCTTAAAATATTTCCTTACCAGGATTTCTGTCATAAGGTAATAAGTAATTGGATAATGAAGATATTTTCTATTGTCTCAATCTTGCAATGCAAGAAAAGACTATCTTTAATGGCAGAAACACTGATATTTTGCAAGGAGGAAATTTTATTCTCAATAATATTCACTTGAGAGGAAACATTATCAATTCTAGTGCCCACCTGTTTAAATTTAGAAATTGATTCAGTGGTAAAAGAGCACAATTGAGGCACCACACTTTTCAATAGTGACTCTGTCCGTGTAACAACTTTCTATATCCATAAGAGTTTATATCTTCTTGAGAAACAGGAGTTCCTGGTGCCAACTCAGATGGAAATAGAACTTCTTTAGGAAAACAACCACAGTAGTTGAGGAATTTAAGCCTTCTTGGATTTGGCCCTCAGATGCTGGAGAGGAAACTGCCACCAACAGTTGAGGTGGAGGAGTTCCTTCTAAGGGACTAAAAGAAGCTCCCTTCAGTGATGAAACATCAGATGTTATTACTAGGGCTGCACATTAATTGCAATTAACAGCATGATTAACGCATTAATCATTAATTGTGATTTAAAAAATAATTGCGATTAATGATTTATCACCCATCCAGTCCAGCATCTCTTGTTTCCTTCCAGGACCGCTGGTAGCTCTCCCCTCTCAGTTTACCTTAGTTGTCTTGCAGTAAATCTTCGCCCCATGCTGCCTCAGCCTGCATCTGGCCTTTCCTTCTGACCCGTCCCTCCCCCTTCTGATGCAACTTCCTATTTTCAGAAAAGGGCGCCGGGTCAGAAGGAAAGGTCCGGTGCAGGCCAAGGCAGCATTTCAATATGCTGCTGACAACTGCAGGGTGAAGATTTACTGCAAGACAAATGATGAGGTAAATTGGGAGGGGAGCGGAGAGCCACCTCCGTCGTCGCCGCCATAGTCTGGGAGACATGGCAGGCATGAACTAAGCATGCTCAGGGAGTGCTGTATTGGTGACTGGATACATCCCGCTTAATTCCTCACTGCTGGGGCAGCACAAGGAGGAAAGGGGACACTTTGGCAGTGAATTTCTTTGACTGGCTTCGGCATCAACACTAACAAAGGTAAGATATCTAGTGAGGGGTAGGGGAAGAGGAAATGTGTCCCTCACCCATCTCTGTGCCCTCCCCATGAACAGCTGGCTATGACCCAACTTTAATCGCATGATTAATTGTGTGGTCAATCACAAAGATTTTAATCGAGATGCAGCCCTAGTTATTACAGACTTCACCTCTGGTACTACATATTTGTCCATAAGGCCCTTAACAGCTGGCATCAATGTTCCCACTATCTTCCTCTTTTTCCCAGTTAGATGTAAACATTAATGCTGGCAGCAGTTAATTCAGATGAAAAAAAGGAAGAAAAAAGCTCACCCAGTAAGATGACCCTCACTCCTCCTCGGTACTCAGTAGCAACTGGGCTTTATAGGGAGAGGGACAGCACTCAGTGATAAAATCAGACACCATGGGAGAGCCAGCCAATCTAGAGGGGAGTGCAAGATGTCAGTAGCAGTGGCGTAGCTAAGGGTGGGCCTGGGTGAGCACAGGCCCACCCATTCTTGCCTCAGGCCCACCCAGTTAGCAACTCATGAGGCCCCCAAAACTCTTCAGTGGTGGTGCCTCACTACTCTCTGTGCCTCTTCTCCACTCATGGCATGGCATCTGTCCACCTCTCTCTGGAACCCCCCTCCCTTAAAGGCTTCTTCAGAGCTACTGCTTGCGGCAACTCCTATAGGCATCCTGCGCCGGCCCTGCAGGCTTTGCTCTATCATGTCCTGCTTTCAATGATGTCACTTCTTGTTTCTTTGGCGGGAATGTGGTAGAGAGAAGTCTGCAGGTTGCCTATAGGAATTGCGACGGACAAGAGCACTGAGGTAGGACTGGGGGAGGGGGTTCAGAGAGAAATGTGCAAATGGGTCATTTAAAAAAAACAAAACACCATATAGTATGTATGTACAGGGGTAGGGGTGGGGGTGGGAAGGGCCCACTCAGGTTAACTCTGGGCCCACCCAAAATGGCAGGTCTGCCTATGCCCCTGGTCAGTACACTCCTAGATGCTCCTACACATATGAGTATGTGTTAATCTCCTCCTCTCCAACTCACTGCAGTAGTGGCTGGGCTTTATGTGGAGAGGGGCAGTGCTCAGTGATGTCAGATGCTGTGAGAGAGCTAGCCAGTACAGAGAGGAATACAAGATGTCAGTACACTCTCCTTTACCCATGACCTCTTCATCTCCCATTCTCTTCAACTCCTCGCCCTAATTGAAACCTGGCTCACCCCTGATGACTCTGCCTCAGTCGCGGCCCTATGCCATGGAGGCTATCTCTTCTCCCATTCTCCCCGCCCAGTTGGCCGCGGTGGCGGCGTTGAGTTACTACTTTCGCCCTCCTGCAGTTTTCAACCTCTCCTCCTACCGCAGTCTCACTGCTTCTCATCCTTTGAAGTTCACGCCATCCGTCTATTCTACCCGCTGCCACTCAGAGTTGCAGTCATTTACCGCCCCCCTGATAAGTCCCTATCTTCCTTCCTTACCGACTTCGATGCCTGGCTCTCCGTTTTTCTTGAGCCCTCATCCCCATCCCTCATTCTCGGAGACTTTAACATACACGTTGATGACCAATCCGACCCTCACGCTTCTCAGTTCCTCACTCTAGCATCCTCCTTCAACCTCAGGCTATGCTCCACCACCCCTACTCACCGAGACGGCCATTGTCTTGACCTCATCCTCTCCTCTACCTGCTCACCCTCCAATTTCTGCGCCTCAGCTCTTCCTCCCTCTGACCATCACCTGATCACCTTCACACTGCATCACCCTCCCCCGCAGTCCCGCCCAACACTAACTTCAGGCAGGTGGACTCCAGGCTGTCGACCCTCCCTCCCACCTTATCCTCCATTATCTCTAATCTCCTCCCTTCCATCATGTCCTCCGAGTCTGTCGACAAGGCTGTCTCCGCTTACAATGCCACTCTCTCCTCTGCTCTGGACACCCTTGCACCATCCGTCTCCCGTCCCACAAGACGTACTAATCCTCAGCCCTGGCTGACCCCTTGCATCCGTTACCTTCGCTCCTGCGCCCGATCGGCTGAACGCCTGTGGAGGAAATCTCGTACCCATTCAGATTTCCTTCATTACAAATTCATGCTATCTTCCTTCCAGTCCTCCCTATTCCTTGCCAAACAGGACTATTACACCCAATTGAACAATTCTCTCAGCGCCAACCTTCGTCGTCTCTTCACCACCCTTAACTCCCTCCTCAAAGTGCCCTCCGCTCCCACCCCCCCTCACTCTCACCTCAATCACTGGCTGACTACTTCCGCGACAAGGTACAAAAGATCAACCTTGAGTTCACTACCAAGGCACCTCTTCCTTTTCACCCTTCAACCCTCTCCCTCAACCAACCAACCCAGGCCTCTTTCTCCTCCTTTCCTGATATCACTGAGGAGGAAATCGCCCACCTTCTTTCCTCCTCGAAATGCACCACTTGTTCCTCTGATCCCATCCCCACCAACTTACTTAACACCATCTCTCATACTGTCACCACCTCCATCTGTCATATCCTCAACCTCTCTCTCTCCACTGCAACTGTCCCTGACACCTTCAAGCACGCTGTAGTCACACCTCTCCTCAAAAAAACATCACTTGACCCTACCAGTCCCTCCAACTACCGCCCCATCTCCCTCCTACCCTTCCTCTCCAAAATACTTGAGCGTGCTGTTCACAGCCGCTGCCTTGATTTTCTCTCCTCTCATGCCATCCTCGATCCGCTTCAATCCGGTTTTCGCCCTCTACACTCGACAGAAACGGCACTCTCTAAAGTCTGTAATGACCTGTTCCTTGCCAAATCCAGAGGCCACTACTCCATCCTCATCCTCCTTGATCTATCCGCTGCTTTTGATACTGTCAATCATGATTTACTTCTTGCCACACTGTCCTCATTTGGGTTCCAGGGTTCTGTCCTCTCCTGGTTCTCCTCCTATCTCTCCCACCGCACCTTCAGAGTACACTCTCATGGATTTCCTCCACCCCCATCCTGCTCTCTGTTGGAGTTCCCCAGGGATCTGTCCTTGGGCCCCTTCTTTTTTCAATCTACACCTCTTCCCTGGGCTCACTGATCTCATCTCATGGTTTCCAGTATCATCTTTATGCTGATGACACCCAGCTATATCTCTCCACACCAGACATCACCGCAGAGACCCAGGCCAAGGTATCGGCCTGCTTATCCGACATTGCTGCATGGATGTCCAACCGCCACCTGAAACTGAACATGTCCAAGACCGAGCTTATCGTCTTTCCACCAAAACCCACTTCTCCTCTTCCTCCACTCTCTATCTCAGTTGATGGCACCCTCATCCTCCCCGTTTCATCTGCCCGCAACCTCGAGTCATCTTCGACTCCTCCCTCTCCTTCTCTGTGCATATATCCAGCAGATAGCCAAGTCCTGTCGCTTCTTTCTCTTTAACATCAGCAAAATTCACCCTTTCCTCTCTGAGCACACCACCCGTACTCTCGTCCATGCTCTCATTACCTCTCGCCTTGACTACTGCAACCTACTCCTTACTGGCCTCCCACTTAGCCATCTATCCCCCCTTCAATGTGTTCAGAACTCTGCTGCACGTCTTATATTCCGCCTGAACCGATATACTCATATCACCCCTCTTCTCAGGTCACTTCACTGGCTTCCAATCAGATACCGCATACAGTTCAAGCTTCTCCTTCTTACCTACAAATGCACTCAGTCTGCAGCCCCTCATTACCTCTCTACCCTCATTTCCCCTTACGTTCCCGCCCGTAACCTCCGCTTACAGGACAAATCCCTCCTCTCAGTACCCTTCTCCACCACCGCCAACTCCAGGCTCCGCTCATTCTGCCTCGCCTCACCCTACGCTTGGAATCAACTTCCTGAGCCCTTACGCCAAGCCCCCTCCCTACCCATCTTCAAATCCTTGCTCAAAGCCCACCTCTTCAGTGTTGCTTTCGGCACCTAACCTTTAAACCTCTCAGGAAATGTAGACTGCCCCTATTTGACTGACTATACATTTGTCCTTTAGATTTTAAGCTCCTTTGAGCAGGGACTGTCCTATGTTAAATTGTACAGCGCTGCGTAACCCTAGTAGCGCTTTAGAAATGTCAAGTAGTAGTAGTAGTACACTCCTAGATGCTCCAACACTCAGTGCGAGTCTCTGTCAATCTCCTCCCACACAGAACAGAAATTTTTGTTAAACAAATTTTCTTTATCCTCATCAATCTCTACACATTTTTCTCCTTCACTCCTGAGTCTTACACTAACACTTTTGCACTTCATCTTATCACTAATATATCTATTAAAAATGTCTTCGTCCTCATTTTACTCTATTAGCTAGTTTTTCTTCCATTTACATCTTTGCTTTCCTGACTACTTTAGCAGCTTCTCTAAGCTACTCCAAATATTGTTGCTTGTTTTCCTCTTTATATGTTCTCTTGCAATTTATGAACATTAATCTCTATTTCCTAGCTTTTTTACCTACTTGTTTTGAAAAGCATAGTGGCATCTTTTTTCTTTTCATTTACTTTCCTAAAAAAAAAAAAAAAAGTTTTGTTGCCTTTAAAATATTGGTTTTGCTCACTATTTCAACTATATAGTCCCATCTAGCTAATGATTCCTTGAGGTATACTCCCATCTTGACACACTTGGAGGGACATTTTTGATATGATATCTAAATCCAATTTTGGACAGATTGCAGAAAACGTCCAAAAATCCAGTAGTGAACATGGCCATTTTCAAACCAGAAAAACATCCAACTTTTTATTTCAAAAATCGCCATTTGTTAGATGTTTATGTGCTCATTGCATCTATCTTAGGGCCATTTATGAAAAAAAAGTCCAAGGGAAAAATACACAAAAACAAGCCATTGGGATGTATGGGGCCCCAGCATTCTTAGTTGACTGGCCAACTGATTTCTACCATAGCTTAGTAAAAGACTTCTTTTATATGCTAACCCATAGCTACTGAAGTGCTGAATATTGACTTAAGTGGCCAACCAGCTTATAATCAAAAGACAAAAACGCCTATATTGCGACCTAAATCGGGAGATGGACGTTTATCTCCCAAAAACGAATAACGCGGTATAATCGAAAGCCGAACTTGGACGTTTGCAACTGCACTCCATCGCGGAGGCGTACAAAGTTGACGGGGGCGTGTCGGAGGCATGGTGAAGGCGGAACTGGGGCATGGTTATCACCCGAACAGAGATGGGCGCCTTTCGCCGATAATGGAAGAAAAGTATGCGTTTGTAGCTAGAATTTAGGGCACTTTTCCTGGACCCTGTTTTTTCACGAATAAGGCCCCAAAAAGTGCCCTAAATGACCAGATTACCACCAGAGGGAATCGGGGATGACCTCCCGTGACTCCCCCAGTGGTCACTAACCCCCTCCCACCACAAAAAATTATGTTTCACAACTTTTTATTTTCACCCTCAAATGTCATACCCACCTCCCTGGCAGCAGTATGCAGGTCCCTGGAGCAGTTGTTAGGGGGTGCAGTGGACTTCAGGCAGGTGGACCCAGGCCCATCCCCCCCTACCTGTTACAATTGTGCTGCTTAATGCTTAGTCGTCCAACCCCCCAAACCCACTGTACCCACATGTAGGTGCTCCCCTTCACCCCTTATGGCTATAGTAATGGTGTAGACTTGTGGGCACTGGGTTTTGAGGGGGATTTGGGGAGGCTCAACACACAAGGGAAGGGTACTATGCACCTGGGAGCTCTTTTACCTTTTTTTTTGTTTTTGTAAAAGTGCCCCCTAGGGTGCCCGGTTGGTGTCCTGGCATGTGAGGGGGACCAGTGCACTACGAATCCTGGCCCCTCCCACGAACAAATGCCTTGGATTTATTCGTTTTTGAGCTGGGCGCTTTCATTTTCCATTATCGCTGAAAAACAAAAACGTCCAGCTCACAAATTGTCAAATAAAACATGGACGTCTATTTTTTGCGAAAATACGGTTCGGTCCGCCCCTTCACGGACCCGTTCTCGGAGATAAACGCCCATGGAGATAGACGTTTTTGTTTGATTATGCCCCTCCAAGAGACTTATTTTTGAAAGAGAAGGACAACCATCTTTCGACACAAATCGGAAGATGGGCGTGTTTCTCACAGGGTCGCCCAAATCGGCATAATCGAAAGCTGATTTTGGGCGTCCCCAACTGCTTTCTGTCGCAGGGACAACCAAAGTTCCCAGGGGCATGTCGAAGGCGTAGCGAAAGCGGGACTTGGGCGTGCCTAACACATGGGCGTCCTCGACCCATAATGGACGACTTTACCTGGTCCAGTTTTTATTACACCAAGGCACAAAAAGGTGCCCGAACTGACCAGATGACCACCGGAGGGAATCAGGGATGAAATCCCCTTACTCCCCCAGTGGTCACTAGCCCCCTCCCACCCTCAAAAAAGAACTTTAAAAACATTTTGTGCCAGCCTCAAATGTCATACTCAGGTCCATCGCAGCAGTATGCAGGTCCGTGAGCAGTTTTAGTGGGTGCAGTTCACTTCAGGCAGGCAGACCCAGGCCCATCCTCCCCCCCACCTGTTACATTTGAGTTGGTAAATGTGAACCCTCCAAAACCCAACACAAACCCACATCTAGGCGCCCCCCTTCACCCGTAAGGGCTATGGTAGTGGTGTACAGTTGTGGGTAGTGGGTTTTTTTTTTTGGGGGGGGGGGTTGGGGAGGTTCAGCAGACAAGGTAAGGGAGCTATGTACCTGGGAGCTTTTTCTGAAGTCCACTGCAGTGCCCCCTAGGGTGTCTGGTTGGTGTCCTGGCATGTCAAGGGGATAAGTGCACTACGAATGCTGGCTCCTGCCACAACCAAAGGGCTTGCATTTGGTCGTTTCTGAGATGGGTGTCCTTAGATTCCATTATCGCTGAAAATCAAAAACAACGAAGTCTAAGGACAACCATCTCTAGGGATGACCTAAATGTCAAGATTTGGGCGTCCCCGACCATATTATCAAAACAAAAGATGGATGCCCATCTTGTTTCAATAATATGGTTTTCCCCGCCCCTTCGCTGGAAGTCCTGCGAGGATGTCCTCAGGAAAACTTGGGCGCCCCTTTTGATTATGCCCCTCTATGTGTTAGCTAGCTCAAAAATAACCAGATATTCAAAGCCAAAGCCTGGATAGGGCCCGGCTTTGAATATCTGGGAATAACTCCATTGGCAGGGAGCAAAATGCTCACCGCTGCCGGCAGGGCCGTGCCTAGGGTCTCTGGCGCCCCCCTGCAGACTATCAGTTGGCGGCGGCGGCGCCCCCCCCCCCCATGAAAATGATCGCTCACCACTTGCCACACTGACAGGAATTGTCAGCAATATTCTTAGAAACAAATTGCTATACATTGCAAAATAAGATAGCAGATGTAAATTCTCAAAGTGGACATATTCCAAACACTAAAATGAAAATAAAATGATTTTTTTCTACCTTTGTTGTCTGGTGACTTTCTTTTTCTGATCATGCTGGCCCAGTATCTGATTCTGCTGCTATCTGTCCTCTTAACTCCGTTTCCAGGGCTTCCTTTCCATTTATTTCTTTCCTTTCCTCCTTTCTTCTTCATTTCTGGCCCTCAGCTTCTGCCTATTTTCTTCATCCATGTGCAGTTTTTCTCCTCTCTTCCTTTTCCCTCATTTCATCTCCTTCTTCTTTCTTCCCTCCCCTCTATGTCCAGCAATTTCTCCTCTCTCCCTGAGCCCTGCCCTCCCATCCATGCTCCTCTGTCCCCTGCCCCCTCCATTCATCCTTTTCCAGCAATTCCCCTCTCTCCCTGAGCCCTGCCCTCCCAATCCATGCCCATCCATGCTCCTCTGTCCCCTGCCCCCTCCATTCATCCTTTTCCAGCAATTCCCCTCTCTCCCTGAGCCATGCCCTCCCAATCCATGCCCATCCATGCTCCTCTGTCCCCTGCCCCCTCCATTCATCCTTTTCCAGCAATTCCCCTCTCTCCCTGAGCCCTGCCCTCTCAATCCATGCCAATCCATGCTCCTCTGTCCCCTGCCCCTCCATTCATCCTTTTCCAGCAATTCCCCCTCTCTCCCTGAGCCCTGGCCTCCCAATCCATGCCCATCCATGCTCCTCTGTCCCCTGCCCCCTCCATTCATCCCTATCCAGCAATTCCCCTCTCTCCCTGAGCCCTGCCCTCCCAATCCATGCCCATCCATGCTCCTCTGTCCCCTGCCCCTTCCATTCATCCCTATTCAGCAATTCCCCTCTCTCCCTGAGCCCTGCCCTCCCAATCCATGCCCATCCATGCTCCTCTGTCCCCTGCCCCCTCCATTCATCCTTTTCCAGCAATTCCCCTCTCTCCCTGAGCCCTGCCCTACCAATCCATGCCCATCCATGCTCCTCTGTCCCCTGCCCCTCCATTCATCCTTTTCCAGCAATTCCCCTCTCTCCCTGAGCCCTGCCCTCCCAATCCATGCCCATCCATGCTCCTCTGTCCCCTTCCCCCTCCATTCATCCTTTTCCAGCAATTCCCCCTCTCTCCCTGAGCCCTGCCCTCCCAATCCATGCCCATCCATGCTCCTCTGTCCCCTGCCCCCTCCATTCATCCCTATCCAGCAATTCCCCTCTCTCCCTGAGCCCTGCCCTCCCAATCCATGCCCATCCATGCTCCTCTGTCCCCTGCTCCCTCCATTCATCCCTATCCAGCAATTCCCCCTCTCTCCCTGAGCCCTGCCCTCCCAATCCATGCCCATCTATGCTCCTCTGTCCCCTGCCCCCTCCATTCATCCTTTTCCAGCAATTCCTCTCTCTCCCTGAGCCCTGCCTTCCCAACCCATGCCCATCCATGCTCCTCTGTCCCCTGCCCCCCATTCATCCTTTTCCAGCAATTCCCCTCTCTCCCTGAGCCCTGCCCTCCCAATCCATGCCCATCCATGCTCCTCTGTCCCCTGCCCCCTCCATTCATCCTTTTCCAGCAATTCCCCCTCTCTCCCTGAGCCCTGCCCTCCCAATCCATGCCCATCCATGCTCCTCTGTCCCCTGCGCCCTCCATTCATCCTTTTCCAGCAATTCCCCTCTCTCCCTGAGCCCTGCCCTCCCAATCCATGCCCATCCATGCTCCTCTGTCCCCTGCGCCCTCCATTCATCCTTTTCCAGCAATTCCCCTCTCTCCCTGAGCCCTGCCCTCCCAATCCATGCCCATCCATGCTCCTCTGTCCCCTGCCCCCTCCATTCATCCCTATCCAGCAATTCCCCTCTCTCCCTGAGCCCTGCCCTCCCAATCCATGCCCATCCATGCTCCTCTGTCCCCTGCCCCCTCCATTCATCCCTATCCAGCAATTCCCCTCTCTCCCTGAGCCCTGCCCTCCCAATCCATGCCCATCCATGCTCCTCTGTCCCCTGCCCCCTCCATTCATCCCTATCCAGCAATTCCCCTCTCTCCCTGAGCCCTGCCCTACCAATCCATGCCCATCCATGCTCCTCTGTCCCCTGCCCCTCCATTCATCCTTTTCCAGCAATTCCCCTCTCTCCCTGAGCCCTGCCCTCCCAATCCATGCCCATCCATCTCTGTCCCCTGCCCCCTCCATTCATCCTTTTCCAGCAATTCCCTTCTCTCCCTGAGCCCTGCCCTCCCAATCCATGCCCATCCACGCTCCTCTGTCCCCTGCCCCTCCATTCATCCTTTTCCAGCAATTCCCCTCTCTCCCTTCCATGACCCCCCCTCGCATCCATGCTCTCGTCTCTCCCCTGCCCTCCCGCTCCCATTGTTCAACTGCCTGCCCTCTTCTCTCCCCCCAACATCCCTTTTCTTTTTAAATTTATCTCCGTGGCGGTTCCGGCAGCGCAGCGTCAGTGAAGGAGGCGGCGCTCCCGACGTCGCTAGCCTTCCCTTCGCTATGTTCCGCCTTCTTCTGACATCAAGGAAATGACGTCAGAAGAAGGCGGAACACAGCGAAGGGAAGGCTAGCGACGTCGGGAACGCTGCCTCCTTCACTGACGCTGCGCTGCCGGAACCGCTATGGAGGTACATTTAAAAAGGAAAAAAAAAGAAAAGAGATGTTGGGGGGAGGGCGAGCGAGGTGAGCATGGTGCGGCGGCGCCCCCCTGCCATGCTTACCTCACTTACCGTGTTGGCACGGCCCTGGCTGCCGGCTGAATATTGACCCCACTAATTTTTACATACAGTACCATTCCAAGTCCCTTTCTTCCTACCCTGTCTTTTCTGAATAGCTTATAGCCTGGCACAATTATTTTCCAGTCAGGGTTCTCAGTGAATCACGTGTTGTAACCATCATTAGATCCAAGTCACCCTCTTCCATTACAGCCTCCAGATCCAGAACTTAATTCCATGGGCATTAGTATACACAACTTTCCATATGTTGCCCTTCTTTCTCCATTTTTTTACACGTGTTTTATGTTTTACTTACCTGAGGGCTTTGTCCATTCATCCCGATCAACTGTAGTTTAAAACTCTCTTCAATAGGCTAGCCATTCTGCTCTGGAAGACAGACATATATTTTGTTCAGCAGTATTTGCAAAACCATGCCATGGTCCAGGAAACCAAAACACTCTTATTGACACTAACAACAGAGACATAAATTCATCTCCTGAATACAAGATTCTCCAACTTCGCCTTTACCCTTGACTGAATGGAGAACCTCAACTGTGAACTTAATTGCTTTACCTACTCTCCCAGAGCTAGAAACTCACTTGTGATATATTCAGTGGGTTACCTAGCAGTATCATTTGTGCCAAAATGGATGAGTATCATTAGATAACAGCCAGTAGGCTTGATGAATCTTGAAGGGACTCTGAATAAAAATATCAAACTGAAAAAAGTAATCATCTTTCAAACTAAAAAGTGAACTAATTTTAATAAATATAAAGCCAATGTTTCATTTATTAAGGTGCTTATTTTAGAAGCTTCCCCAAATGAAAATGGCAGCACTTAAATGTCTATGTTTAATGCCATTTTAGAACAGGGGCCACTCAGACGTGGGTAAGCTGACTGCATCTAGCTGGCATAAGGGCATGGGGAGGGGAGGGAGAGGGAGTGGGCTTGGCAGAACAACAATACAGATGTGAATTCCCTATTTCACATAGAGAATACATGCTTTCATTGGGACACCTGGACATTGGACTGTACACCTGTTATAAGCACTGTTCCTTCTAAGCTATGCAATCCTTCATCTACAGTCCTGACAGTGGGGGGGGGGGGGGGGGGTGATGTTCCACTATAATATAATAGTGAGGGACAGGAAAGCTCTGCAGGACTCCAGAGAACCTACTTGTCCCTAGCAATTGAAAACACAGTATTGAAACAGCACCCCCTATTGGCAGCAATGCAGTTGGAGGACTCCCACTCAGCATAGAGGGAACAGTGGCTCTGAGGCACTTCAAAAAGCCTGTTGTAGGGTCAGCTGTAAAACTCAATATGTTTGGTCCCTGCAATGCCAGCCCGCCTTTCCCTTGAGGATTACATCCACTCCCTGATGCCAGCTTCCCTAATCCTCCTGACATTATGTCCAACCCTTCAAGACAGCATCTGACTCCCCACCCCCCGACATCACATCCAAGCTCCTGATATCACACTCAACCCCCTGACAGCACCTGACCTCCATCATCAAACCTGTCCCCCCTCCAGCTGATACTACCCTCCCAGAGCTCCCTACATGTGGGCATATGCCTGACATGTAGCAGCATCCCCCAGATACACCCCCTACCCAGTACCCAACTACTACTACTACTACTACTACTATTTGTCTTTTCTATAGCACTTCTAGATGTACACAGCACTGTACACTAAGCATGTAAGGGGCAGTCCCTGCTCGAAAGAATTTACAATCTACAGACAAATAGGATAAATAAGGGATTAGGGAATTACTTATGGTGGAATGATAAAACAGAAATGGGTACTGAACAAGTGAATAGGAGTTAGGAGTTAAAAGCATCCTTAAAAATGACTCTTGGGCTGCAAGTCCCTCAAACCAGCCTTTGGGCTTACCAAGAGTCCCTGGTGTCTAGTGGACTGAGAGTGATACCCACTTGCTTCTACTTCATGGCCTCTGGGTCTTAAAAATGGCTGCCAAGACTCTAATGGTAATATTTTGGTGTTATCACTAAAGGTCTTGGCACCTATTTTTAAGACCCAGAAGCCATGAAGTGGAAGCAAGTGGGTATCACTCCTACTCCACTAGACATCAGGAACCTCTGGTAGCCCAGCAGTAGGTCAGGGGGTGGGTAAGGGTGGGAGACCTGTGGCACAAGGGCCATTTTTGAGGGCTTTGGGCCCTAGGAAGGGGTGAGTCTGGAGAAAAGCTGCCACATGTCAGAGTCCATCTGGGAGCTTCTGGGGGGGGGGGGTAAAGTGTATTTGCTGGTGGAGAAGCGTCCTTGGGTATGATGTCTGGGGGGTCTCATATCATGTAATGTTGGAGGATCAGGTGTGATTTTTTGGGGGGGGCAGATGCTGTCATAGAGAGTCTGGGTCGATGTCAGGGTTGTTGGGTATGATGCTGGGGAGGGTTGGGATCAGAGTAGGGGTGTGATTTGGAGGGTGATGACGCTGGGATCAGAAATCATCAATTTTATAAAACTGCTCCCACGTTTAAGTGTGTGTGTGTGGAGGCCTAATGTGGGATGTGCTAATGTACCACTCATTAGTTTTTCCATTGTCGTGCACAAACTGCATGATAAATACTTTTTGTGGAATTACTTTTTTGAGGTGGCATGTCAGGGGTGGAGAGAGGAAGTTCCTATGCTAACTAGTTAGCCCATCTACGTTACTGCATGCTAACTGGCTAGTGCATGGATAACATGGGAGCCCTTACTGCCTTCAAAATAGGTGGGGGCAAGTGTTGCCATGGTAATTTTTAGAAACATCTATGCCCTAACGGCAATATTAGCCAATGGCCATTAAAGAAATAAATATAAAATCGGGGTCTTTACAGTTATGGTAAAAATGACTTTAGTGTGTGGGAAAGACCCATGTAAGGGTTCACTAATGCCAATTTTTACCACAGCTTTGTAAAAGGAATCCTATGAAATTGTCTTCTTTTTGATGTCATGTTGCATATTGCTGGAACTCTCTTCTTTTATCTATTCGGTTGGAAAATAATTACATGGGATTTCAAACGAGTCTGAAGACTTAAATTTTTGAATAAATTGTAATATTTTATGAACTGAACATTGTATTTTCTAGAGTTGTTCTAGTTTCTTTTTGGCGTGATCCAAACTGGACTTTTTAGGGATAGCAGAGGAACATAAGAGTTTTTATTGTGTTGTATTTTATGCACCTAAACTATAGAATGCTATCATTTATATAATTCATGCATACATATAGATGCAGCCAGTTTTACCAGTTATAGGACTGGTGGAAGTGGTCACACCTAGATATGCATGTGTTTTCTGCCACTTGGACTAGCATTCTTAAAAAAAAAAGTAGATGCCTACTTCAATAAACATAAATATACAAAAAAATAAAATAGGCACCATAATCAGCACCTATAGAAGGCACCAAAGTTATTCTCATGTCCTCTTCTTGCATGTTACCTTTCTGACTTGTATTTTAGCATGTTACATTATAGTTTAGTTGATTATTATTATAGTCTATTATTAATATTTGCTAAACCGCTCTTACTGATAGAGCAAAGCGGGGTACAGACTACAATGCATCAAGAAAAGGAAAGAAATTCCATTAATTGACAGGAAACAAACGCAGACACACAAATGACAAAGAGGAGAGCGAGAAGGACAACATTAAGGAAAGATTAGGGAAGATGAGGGGAAAGGTTTGAAAACATAGTCTAGACCCCTATAAGCCTGCTTGAATAGCCAGGTTTGTAATTCTGCCTTAAAACTTTTAAACTCAAGGATACTGCGATCAGGGAGCAATAGGCTATTCTAAATGTATGGTGCAAGAAAGAAGAAAGTGCTTTGCCTAGACCAATAGTTTACATTGGAAAGGTAAAACTACGAATGCAAGGCATGGATGCACTTTGTTTATCACAGGCTTGCTCTACCCTGACTTTGAAATTGATTTATGATCACCTTCAGTATCACAACACTCTACTGTGATGACCCCAGGAACAGGAGTCCATTTTTATCATAAATAACACACACTACTTTGTGACTTGAAAGCAGATTCAGAATGCACTATGGCTTAGTAGCTATGGGCTAGGTCATCTGCCTATTATGAAAGGAACTATTCAGAAAGAAGTCACACAGGGATTCTGATGCATTCAAAGATATGAGAACAAGAAAGTGGATGAATAATATTATTACCATTTACATTTAAAAATTACAAACTATAAAGAGTCCTAATTTTGGCACATTTCATGGCCTGTCAGTTGGGAGCAGGAGCAGTCAGTGTCTCCCAGATGCTTCAACCAGTAAATTGTGAAATTAAATTAATGCACTCAGAGAAATTGTCATTTTTGTTGATTTATCTATCCAATTGACATGCAAATTGCTTGGAAATGATTAGCACTTAAAAAATATAACATACAGCAATCTTTAAACTGCCAGTAAAAATGGAAAAAAGTTCAACTCTATTTTGATGTGTATAAGCTACAATTCTGATTCACTCAGGAAAGATAATTAAACTCCCTATCACGTTTATAGTAAATCATTAGACACAGAGCTCATGCAGTAAGCCAGGCTGTAATCAGAGCTATAGGAATTGGAGTATTATTTGTAAGTGATAACATACAACAAGGTGGTGCTGATGCAGTGTCTCTGCCAACGTGTTGGACATCCTAAGTGACTGTTTTCAACAAATCAAGAAGATGCTATCTCTTATTTGCCCTGTTATTCTGTCCTGAAGAAACATCGCTTGTCTCCTTCAATGTTTAGCAGTCAACAAATGGAAGGTCAGTGAATCCTGAGACATTTTCCTCTGGTCCTGCAATTTTAATTCGCACCACGTTTGTTCACCACAATAGACTATGACATGTTTAGGAAATTCTTTGTTGTTCAAATATTACTTTCAATGTTTGAGATGTCTGGTGTATATGTAGTAAGAAAATGTTAATATTCTCAGTATACATGCCATCATAATTTGTAAACAAAAATGCTCATAACAGCTAGATTTTAATCAGTCAGTGGATTACTGCTAAACAATATCACTTTCTTATTTATGTGGAATTAAAAATACTGTGCCATAAACTGAAAATTTGAAATGTAACTACAAATACATCCATATGATTGCCTACATGTCTCCATATTTCTGGTATTTGACAGCTGAAACATATTTTCATAGGTAAATGATTATCAAATATCTCATACTGTTGTGCTAGTAATGACATAAGGGCAATTCTGTAAGATGCAACTAAATTTACGTGCCATTTACATGCACCAATTTATAGAATAGGTACGCTTATGTGATATCACTAATTGGCTTTTACACGGCTAAGTGCTAGGTGCTATGCAGGAGGGCCCCAGGGAAAGGCAGGATGGAAGTGCTTCTTTATCTCAGAAACTGCTCTTGCCTTCTTCTCCAGCCTACTGGCTGGCTGAAGACCGGTCCAAGGGTATGTAATGCCCTAGGTGAACCTATAGCCATGGGTTCCCCCCGTCAAGGTGTGACTTATGGCTCAAGGTCCTCCCCTTGAGGTGTCCAGCATTTCTCCCTTTCCCTTCATTATCCTCATCCCATAGCATCTAGCATCTCACTCCTTCCCTTCCCTACTTTCCTCTCACAACATTCAGCATATTTCTCCTTTCCATCCCCCTGTCCATGATATCTAGAATCTATCTTCGTCCCTACTCTCTCCACCAGGGTTTCTAATATCTCTGTTTCCCTACTTCTCTTAACCCTTGACCACCAGCATCGCTCTATTTCTTTCCTTCCCTCCAGGCAGCGACACAGCAGGCAGCATCAATAGAAGAGGCATTGCTGTCAACACAAGGCCTTGAGTATCCATGCATACTCAAGGCCTGTCGGCTTCTACGCCCTCCAACCTTCTTGTTTCAGAGAGGGCAGAAGCTGGCAGGCCATCAGCATGCATGGATGTGTAAGGCCCCCTTCAGGCTGCAATACATCTATAGATGCTGACTATTGCATTTCTTTCCTGACAGAAGGGAGGTAAGACACTGAACACCTTGAGGTGGAGGGAGGGAAGGAAGTATGGAGAGGGATGCTGCAGATCATAGTGGAAGGGGGAAGAGAGATACTAGAGACCAAGTGCCATTGCCACCCCTAAATATATTAACCACTTCTAAAAATGGGGAGAGGCCTGAACCCCCCCCCCCCACCACCACCCCAATGCGAGATGGCCCTCCAACCATTCCTAACAGAGGGGGTGAAGCAGAAGGGACAATTCCCCACATGGAGGTGAGTGTGGAAGGTTACAACATGCTCTAAATGCAGTTAAATAACTGTTTACTTTTTTTTCCTGTTTCTATGTTTATTTGTAATGTAACTTCTTACTTATATATGTAAGCCACAATGAACTGACATTACTTTTCATCAAATGTGGGATATAAATACCAGTAAATAAATACCAATAGAAATAAATAAAATAGTACTATTCTTGGTTGCTGCCTAGTATGCATAGTGGATGGGCATTCCCTTGCTCTGTCTGACTAATGAGCTGCTGGGGTAAGAGGAAACTGCTGGGATCCTACCTTGAGCTGTCAATAGGAAGAGGAAGTGGTTCAGATAGACAGTGAGGAAAGAAAAGAAGACAAATCCAGGTAACTTTATTTGCATGACAATTTTACATGTGCTGCTGAAGTAATATATTTAGTGGTTAAGGTAAAAATGACAGAGAAACCCTGGGCGATGAACAGAGGGGGCTAGAAAGTGATATACTGCCTGAGAGAGAGAGAGCAAGAGAGAGAGAGAGAGAGAGAGAGAGAGAGAGAGAGAGAGAGAGAATGCTGCTGTGAAGGGCAGAAAAAAGCTGAAAGGATCTGAAAGGGGAAGTGTGACAAGATGATGCAGATGGAAAGTGGAAGTGGAACTGTGTAAGAGAAGTAGAGGGGACAAAGAAGGTGTAAGTGAATTGAAAAGGAGTTAGTCCCTGGGAGAGAGATTGCTGCTGCTGCTATGAAGGGATGAGAGAGGCAGAAAGGAGCTGTAAGGGTAAGAGAAGTTGAATGACGAGAACAAGGCTTGGAGTAGTACTGGGGGAGAGGAATAGAGAAGGCTACGAAGGGCCGAAGGTAATTGAAAGGAATTGCTGACTGGGAGAGAAAATGATGCTATGAAAGGCTAGAAGAGGCAGAAAGAGACTTTATGGGAGGGGGGGAGAGGCTGGGTGATGGGGATAGAGGCTGAGCGCAGAGCTATGAGAGAGGAGTAGAACAGGCTGTGATGGTGAGAGCAAATCAGAGGGGGCATAGGATGTGATTAGAGAAGGAAGCATGATCTGGGAGAGAGGGGGGGGGGGGGGAAGAAAAGCAGACAGATGGAGCACATGCTACAGAGGGAAGAGGAGCTAAAAGAAATGGAGTAACTGTGTGGTATTGGGAACGGAGGGGCCAAGAGAAATTTTATGAGAAGAAAAGGAGATCATGATGGAGATAAGAGATATGAAGTTGAGAAGTAGCAGGAGGGGTGTGACTAGAAGGAAGTGAGATGAGAGAAGGTAGCGATACAGGCTATTGAATGAGAAACACAAGGAAGGAAGAAAAACTGTTAAGGGAAAGGGAATGGGACTTATATGCCACTGTTCTGTGTATTTTTCAACTACATTCAAAGTGGTTTACATATTATATACAGGTACTTATTTGTTCCTGGGGCAATGGAGGGTTAAGTGACTTGCACAGAGTCACAAGGTGCTGCAGTGGGAATTGAACCCAGTTTCCCAGGACCAGAGTCTGCTGCACTAACCACTAGGATACTCCTCCTCCATAAGAAATGAGAGGAAGACTAGAAGAGCATTCTTGGAAGTGGTGGAATGGGAGAGCAGAGGGAAACTTAAGAAAACACCAAGAATAAGCAGAGACAGAGAACAGAAGACAATTCACATACACAAAGGTTGGAAACTGGTTTACATTTGGTAACAATTTCTGTGCTAGATGTTCTTCTTCAAGCGTGGGGAATAGCTGGTATTTTGCCCTTCTCCTCCAATCCTACGGTCATCAGGACAAATAAGTTATTTTACTGAAGGAACATCATCTGGGAAGCAGGAGGAGTTAGGGCAGTATGAGATGCCATGATTTGAAAAATCTCTTAAAGATTGCTCACTTTTGGAGAGAACCATTAGTCAAGTCTCAAATTGAAAGGGAAATGGAAAGGGACACCATCTCCATTTTTCACAAAAATATGCAGTAACAATCATCCTTCCTGTGACATCTCATGTGGGAGACAATGGGATAGACTACGTGGGCTCAATATGCTGCATTGGCCCAAAGAAATAGGGTGGCAGCAGCAGGAAGAGTTGAGAGAAGAGATGCTGAAGTTTGGATGGGGTATGGGGTACATTGTCCCCATACTATATGAATTTTCTTGCTTTGGTTTCCCTTTTAGTTCAGCTACTGAACCCTGGCTTCCCCTCTGCAGTTCAATTACTGACTCATCTCAGGGGTGTTTGATCTGTGTGACTGGTCAGGGCACCATGAGTGAAGGGTACTGATATAGTGTTACTCTACTCCCCATATCTTTCCCCTTCATGTGGACAGGGGGAAGAGGGCATGAGGGATAATGGTGCTGACCAGAAAGTGAGGAGAAAGAAGGTAATGTTTAGTAAAAAGAGAAAGGGAGAGAGGGATGTTGTGTTGTTGCAGCATCATACTAGTAATGGAAAGGGTTGTGTGCCAAATCTGCCACCACCAAAGGGAATGCAAATTTCCATTTCTGTAGAAAGCACGGGTTAGCCTAGAACTCACCCTAACTCAGTTTCCTGGGCCAGCTACTTACTCTGTGACCTCTAGAGTTTGAGCAGTTAAGATGGCACACAACGAATTGGTATGAATGAACACTTTCATATCCAGGGATCTCCCACTTTCTGCCCTCTGAAGTTTCAGGCTGAGGGCAGCAAGCCCATCATTTAAGATATCAGGAGAATAATCAGTTTTCTTAATCAATTGTTATTAACCTAGAATCCATCAATCTATTTTAAGATAAATTCAATGGTCCAGGAAATCAAATTTTAATAAATAATATATCTAATCTCTGGTTACTAAAGATCATATCATAATGTGAATAAAATTATCTTATCAATTATATGTTACATTTTTCAAGTGTTTCTTGAATGTCTGAAGGGGTAGCAGCGCTGAATGTATTGGCAGAGTGGATATCCCTTTCCACTACCTCTTACTCTCTTCAGTCTTCCATGTCATTTGACCCTCTCTGCAAAAGATGATCCAACTGAATGAAACGTTCCTATTCTTTTTCTGATTTTATTTATATGTAGTTTGTGCAGCTCGTATTGGCCCAGATTGGCTCCAATGTAGGGGGTGGGACAGGTGGGGGTAGGGCAGGGGGCATGGCAAGGGGTGGGGCAGGTGGGAGGTGGGGGCAGGGGTGGGACAGGTGGGACGCAGGGGCATGGGCGAGGCACAAAAACAAAAGTTGGTCTTGTGCACCAGAACCTCTTCAGCTGGCTCTGGATGGGCTAGGCTAGACTGGAAGGAATAACAGCATGGTGCAGATGGGCTATGATGAGAGTGGAGGGATGAAAAAGGAGAAGTTGTGAGGTGAGTGTAAACTAGTTGAAGTAAGTTGGAGTTGAGGAAGAAGAGAGATTGGTGGGACTTTCAGTGCTTTCCCAGCTCTTCTTGTGGCCACAAGTCCTCCCAATGTATGTACACCAACTACAGTCAAATATGACCTGGCCAGATTTGTCCATGACCCACCGTACTTGTTTTTCTTTTTACGGACATGGTAATGGGTACTGAGTTCAGCATCCGCAATCATTTTGAAAAGTTGGATCGAATGAATAGTCATTGATATTAAGCACACAAATTATGATTCACTCACATGCAAAATTATTATTAACTCAATGAGAACACACAAACATAAGTGTTGCCATACTGGGACAGACCAAAGGTTCATCAAGCCCAGCATCCTATTTCCAACAGTGGCCAATCCAGGTTACAAGTACTTGGCAAGATTCCAAAACAGTAAAAAAAAAAAAAAGATTTTATGCTGCTTATCTATAAATAAATAAATAGTGGATTTTCCCCAAGTCCAACTTAATAATAGCTTATGGACTTCTTTTTTAGGAAGCTATCCAAATCTATTTTAAATCCCCCTAAGCTAACTGCTTTTACTACATTCTTTGGCAATCAATTCAAGAGTTTAATTACACGCTGAGTGAAGAGATATTTTCTCTAATTTGTTTTAAATTGACTACTTAGTAGCTTCATGGCACCCTAGTCCTAGTATTTTTGGAAAGAGTAAACAAGCGATTCATGTCTACCCATTCCACGCCACTTATTATTTTATAGACTTCTATCAGCCATCTTTTCTCCAAGCTGAAGAGCCCTAGCCACTTTAGCCTTTCCTCGGGGAAGTCATTCTATTCCTTTTATCATTTTCATTGCCCTTCCATAAGAGTGCATAAGAGTATATAACAGTAGCCATACTGGGTCAAGACCAGTATACTGTTGACAAACATTGGCCAAGCCATGTCACATGTAGCCGGCAGAAACCCAATTTTTTTCAGATGCGGGGACCAGAATTGCACTCAATATTTGAGGTGCGGTCACACCATGAAGCAATACAAAGGCATTATAATGTCCTCATTTTTGTTTTCTATTCCTTTCCTAATAATATGAACATTCTATTTGCTTTCATAGCTGCCACCACACACTGAGCAGAGGGTTTCAACATATTATCAGCGATGACACCTAGATCTCTGTCCTGGTCGGTGACTCCTGATGTGGAACCTTGCATCATGTAAGTATAGGGTTTTTTTTGTTACATTTGTACCCTGCGCTTTCCCACTCATGGCAGGCTCAATGCGGCTTACATGGGGCAATGGAGGGTTATGTGACTTGCCCAGAGTCACAAGGAGCCGCCTGTGCCTGAAATGGGAATCAAACTCAGTTCCTCAGCTCCCCAGGACCAAAGTCCACCACCCTAACCACTAGGCCACTCCTAGTTGGGTTCCTCTTTCCCACATGCATCACTTTGCACTTGCTCACATTAAATGTCATCTGCCATTTAGATGCCCAGTCTCCTAGTCTCATAAGGTCCACTTGGAATTTTTCACAATCCTTTTGTGTCATCACCCCACTATCTACCCTTCTCCATTGAGAATACTGACCATTTAAACGTACTCTCTGCTTTCTATCTTTTAACTAGTTTTTAATCCACAAAAGAACACTACCACCTATCCCATGACTCTCCAATTTCCTCTAGATTCTTTCATGAGGTACTTTTGTCAAATGCTTTTTGAAAATCCAGATACACAAATCAACCAGGTCACCTTTATCCACGTTTGTTCACCCCTTCAAAGAAATGTAGTAGATTGGTGATGCAAGATTTCCCTTCAATATATCCATGTTGGCTTTGTCTCATTAATCCATGCTTTTGAATATTCTCTGTAATTTTGTTCTTTATAATAGTCTCTATCATTTACCTGGCACCAATGCCAGGCTCACCAGTCTATAATTTCCCGGATCACCTCTGGAACGTTTTTTTAAAAATCAGCATTACATTGGCCACCCTCCAATCTGCCAGTATAATGCTTGATTTTAAAGATAAATTACATATTGCTAACAATAGTGCTGCAAGTTCATTTTTCAATTTTATTAGTACTCTGGGATGAATACCATCTGGTCCAGGGAATTTACCACTCTTCAATTTGTCAAATTGTGCCATTATATCTTCCAGTTTTATAGAGATTTCATTTGAATACCATTTCATCACTGGTATCTCTCCAAAATCTTCCTCGGTGAAGACCAAGGCAAAGAATTCATTTAATCTCTCCACTATGGCTTTGTCTTCTTTGGTTGCTTCTTTTACTCCTCTGTCATCTTTTGCCAGCTTCTTGCTTTAATACACTTTAAAAAGTTTTTACTATCGTTTTTGCCTCTAACGCAATATTTTTTTCGAAGTCCCTCTTTACCTTCCTTATCAGTGCTTTGTATTTGACTTACCATTCCTTATGCTGTTTCTTATTATTTTCAGTTGGATCCTTCTTCCATTTTCTGAAGAATTTTCTTATAGCTCTAATAGCTTCCTTCACCTCACTTTTTAACCATGCCAGCTGTTGCTTGGCCTTCCTTCTTTCCTCCTTTTTTATTACATGGAATATAACTGGCCTGGACTTCCAGGATGGTATTTTTGAACAGCATCTATGCCTGATGTAAAATTTTGACCTTTGCAGCTGCTCCTCTAAGTTTTTTTTTCACCGCTTTTCTAATTTTATCATAGTCTCCTTTTAGAAAGTTAAATGCTAGCTTATTGGATTTCCTGTGTGTACTTACTCCAGAGCCAATATCAAATCTAATCATATTATGATCACTGTTATCAAGTGGCCCCAGCACCATTACCTCCTGCACCAGATCATGCACTCCACTAAGTACTATGTCTAGAATTTTTCCTCCTCTTGTTGGCTCCTGTACCAACTGTTCCATAAAGCAGTCCTTGATTTTGTCAAGGAATTTTACCTATCTAGCACGCACTGCTGTTACATTTACTCAGTAAATATTGGGGTAATTGAAATCACAGGGATATTGAAAACAAACACCACAGATATTCAAAATTACTAATAAATTATGAGTGATATTTTAGAACTATCTACTAATGTAAATGACACCATTTACATAGGTAGATCACAAACCCATTCAAATACCAATGTCTTAAAAGAAATACTTTTGGTGAAGGGGGCTCAAGGGGATGTTGGGTATTACTTTTGTGTGAATAGGTGACAGGGAAATGTCTGAGGGTTACTTTTGACTGAAGGGGGGAGGAGATGTTGGAGGGGGGTTAGTATCAGAGATCAGGGTGGGGATGGGTTACCTATCCATCAAGGACCCCCTTTTGAGACAACACTAGCATAAGTTAGAAATTAGGTGCCACCACTTACGTTTGCTCTATAGTCTAAATGCAGCAGTTAGATGCCTAACTGACAGTATTCAATAAACCATGCACTTAAATAGTCGTAACACCCATGCCTCACTCATGTGAATGCCTGTTTTGCAGTTACATGCTTGAACACTAGAGGGAAATTTTTGATATGATGCACAAATCCAATTGTAGATATTTTGCTGAAAACGTATACAAATCTCATCCTGAACATAGCAATGTTTGAAACAGAAAAATGTCTATTTTTTGGTTGCAAAAATCACTATTTTCTGGACATATTATGCTGAGTATGGATATCTTTAGGTACCATTTAAAAATATATATATTAACTACAGAAATACGCACAAAAACAAGATATAGGGATGGCTGTGTGGCACCATTCCTAGTAAACTGGCCACACAGACAGCAGATCAGAAGGGCAGCCTAGTAATTAGTGCACTGGACTTCATATAAAGGGACCCAGGTACAAATCCCCCCCCCCCCCTCAACACCCTTATTTTGTATTCTGAGCCCTCCAGGAACACATAAAAACCTACTGTACCTAATTGTACACCCTACGAAATCCCTCAGGTCTACAGATGTCTCCTACCTATAGGTACAGGTTGTATTTTGTGGGTTTTGAAAGGCTCACAATTCCCACAAGTGTACGAGTTAGAATGGGATATGGACCTGGGTCTCTTTCTCGATAGTCCACTGCACTGATTACTAGCCTACTCCTTGGACCAGCTTGCTACTCTAATAGGAATGGCCATAATATTGGAAGCTGTCACAGAGCCTGTTCTGTACTGTCACTGTCTCATTTTTGGGGAGGGGGTGTAAGGAGTTCCGTGACCACTGGGGAATTAAGGGGGTGTCATGCTTTAATCCATCCAGTGGTCAGCTGATCAGTTAGGGCAACATTTTGAGACTTAGTTGTGTTTGAAACGGGTCCAGATAAAAACATCCCAATTTGGGGCCTAGATGGTTTTATTTTGTACCATTATCGCTGAAAAATATCTACAGTTCGGACCCTCCCAAATCCTGCTCAAACCATACCCCCAATATGCTCCCTAGTGATTTAGATGAACTGCAGACAAAAAGTCTCAAATCTGAGTTTCAGAAATCACAATTTGGATATTTCCATCTGGTGCTTTGTGACACTTTTGGAATATTTTTCTCTTTTAAAAATGAGTTCATTAGGGGCCAATTTATAGAATAATACCTAAGTACACTTAAGACACCTAACTGCTGTTTTTCCCCCTGTTTTAGCACTTAACATCTGTTTGAGGGCCAAAGGTTATGCGCCTAATTAGTACCTAAGTTTTGCAGTACTATCTAGAATTAGTGGGTAAAGGTGCAACACATGAGGATGAAAGCAATGTGAGATGCTCAAGGAAGATGAGTGAAAAAGAAAGGTAGAAGAGACTAGGAGAAGGAAGTGCTAGTGACTGAGCTCCCGACCTAAGAGGAAATGGTGGGGTCTAAGAGAAGGAATGACTACCTAAGTAAAACCTTTCTCCAAAAGTAAGAGCTTGATAAGATCAACAAGGCCATAACCTGCATAAAGGGATCACCTATTGATATAAATAAATCCTTGGTAGCATACAAAGCCAAAAGAAAATAAGAAAAATTACTACTCCTTTGAAAAGAATGTGTAGAGGTATTACTGGTAGAGGAGTACCTCAAAGGATCAAGAATGCCCAAATAATGAGAAATTCAAAGCCTCAAGCTGAAACATGCTGTACTAACAGAAGATCTTAAATTCATATACTTCACTAAAAAAATCGAAAATAAGAGCAGAAGCACAAAAGTTGCAGAAATATGAAGAAAACAGAAATAAGAGGCATAACAATAAAACATTTTGAGAGAACCCAAACAATTCTACAGGGAACTAGGAAAGAACATTAGTGCAGTTAAAACATCACCAGCCATAGCTGAAACAGAAAAGTTCAGAGACATTTAAATAAGGGATCCTATAAAATACAACAGGGAGAGCTAAAGAACACCAACTGATAATGTATGTAGGTATCATCTACAAGATGATCACTGCAATAGATGCAGATAGAATATGTGATCATATTCTATCTGCATTTATGTACAGGAAGAGAGCCTTTTTCAAATGGAGAGCTCTGGAATGAGGGGGCATATGACAAAGATAAGAGGGAATAGGCTTAGGAGTAACCTAAGGAAGTATTATTTCACAGAAAGGGTGGTGGAGGCGTGGAATGGCCTCCCGGTGGAGGTGGTGGAGTCGAGGACTGTTCCAGAGTTTAAAAAGGCATGGGATAAGCATGTGGGGTCGCATAGGAACAGGAAGAATTAGGGGTTATAGAGGATGGGCAGACTGGATGGGTCATATGGCCTTTATCTGCCGTCATGTTTCTATATAAAAGACAGTTGATATTAAACAAGACTCATGTGGCTGGCTATGAGTACCAAATACATATGCTCATTTTACAAGACCTAACTGCTATGGAATAGCTATCAGCCACTATCTATAAGTGCTACCAGACAAATACGAAGTATAGCTTGACATGCATATTCATTGGTGACATCTATATGGAAAATACCACTGAATATCTTATTGATATAAAGAGTGGCATGCTGAATATTTGCCTTATAGACTTTAATAAAATCTAAGTGACAGAACATAAGTGCAACAAAGAAGGACATATGGAAGCAAAGATCAGTTAATGCTGAGCACAGTCATCATGGACAACTGTAGGAAAAATCAAAACCTTAGAATAGCCTGAATGGATTAGAATAAAGCTTTTGATAGCATCCCTTTCTCTCTTGAATAATGAATTGCTTGGAGATGCTCAGAATGAAAGGGAATGGGACTTGATATACTGCCTTTCTGTGGTTTTTGCAACTACATTCAAAGCAGTTTATATGGTATATACAGGTACTTATTTATACCTGGAGCAATGGAGGGTTAAGTGACTTACCCAGAGTCACAACAAGCTGCAGTGGGAATCAAACTCAGTTCCCTAGGATCAAAGTCCACTGCACTAATTACTAGGCTATTCCTCCACTCCCTGGATTGGTCAAGTACATTGTGTACCATGCTAAAGCCATATAATATGGTTTGCCAAGGAATATGATACAGACTGCTGAGCCATGTAACATGAGCCCTGGTATTGAAAAATGAAATTCAACCCTTACACCCCCCCCCCCCCCCCCCCCCCCCCCCCACACACACACACAGCATTCACCTGATCTGATCTCCTCTAAAGTTCATTCTCCCAATCTGATCCCCCCAATCCTTACCCCTCCTGATCAAGCACATCTTCCCAATCATGTTCTCCCCCTCCAGAGTAGATCTCTCAAGTAGAACCCCCTTACCTCCCAAGCAGTACAGGCAGAATCACAAAGGGATACACTAAAAGTGCAGTGGGAGAGGTAAGAAGATACCCCAAATAGAGCCAAAATCCAATTGAGGTAGAGTGTGTCAAGAATGAACAATTGTGTGAAAAAATAGCAAACAGGTCATAGAGAATTAAGACTGAAGGGTCATTTTACTAAGCCGCATAGGTGCCTACGTGCGCCCAATGTGCATCAATTTGGAGTTACCGCCCGGCTACCGCATGGCCCGGGCAATAATTTTGTTTTTGCTACGTGCATCAGAAAATAATTTTTATTTTCCTGCGCGCGGTGGTAATCGTCATTCTACGTGCGTAGATGATCACCGCACAGTTATCGCATGATACCTTACCGCTAAGTCAATGGGTAAGGTCTCAGACCCAAAATGGACACGTGCCAATTTTTATTTTGATGCACATTCATTTTCGTCAAAAATATTTAAAAGGCCTTTTTTACAGGTGCGCTGAAAAATGGATCTATGCACGCACAAAACACACGCCTATACTTGCGCAGCCCATTTTCAGCACACCTTAGTAAAATGACCCCTGAGTTAGGCATTTGCTCTTGGCCATAAAGAGGTCACTGAAGACTTTGGAAAGAAAAAAACTAACAGAGGGAGGTGACAACTTGAGGACGCAAATTCACTTTATTAGATACATTTGATGAACAAAGTGGACTCATCCGAGAAAGCTCATGCCTCAATATGTTGGTTAGCCTTAAGTTGCCACCTACCTTTGTCATTTTTGTTATATCAGACTAATACTGCTAACCCTTTTAAAGTTTCTATAGAACTTAGTAGCTCTTTTACTATGATGCGTTAAGCAGATAGCATGGATTTTACTGCATATTTAACAGCCATCAGATATCAAAACCAGCAGTGCTGGACAAAACCTACATAGTAGGTAGGGAGTGGGAAGAACATATTTGAAGGAAGATAAAGCAATTGCAGTGATAAGTGATCAAGTAAGTATGTGGTCGACAGAACAGATGTCTGCAGGGGAGATAAGAGCCGAGTAGCGAGAAAAGTAGTGAGTTTAAAGACAGAGACTATCCAATTTTAAGGAAATTTACCTCAGTAAAGCAAGATTTTTAAAAAATCTCTGAGTTTTTAAATTTGTGGGATGATGAGAAATGTAATGATCTATATATATAAAACTCTCCCTCAACGTTCTATTGTCTGCTGACGTCACTAAAGCCAATGTTCGTATGTTCAAAGCTCTGAAGCCACGAAAATCACAGTCTCTGGGCCCCGCCCTCACGTCAAACGTATGACGTTGAGGGCGGAGCAGATTCTCACCTCCAACGATCTACTCAGGCCACAAACTCCGGATTTCCACATTGTAGCTCTGCTCCGCCCTCGCGTCAAACTGACATTAGACAGTTATTTAAGAATCCCTATTGGTGATTTACACATATATAGCCAGTATTTGCATATATATATATACTGGCTTTCTAGAATCAGATTTTGTACATATATGCAATATGCACATATAATTGCCAGTATTGGCGCACACACACACACACACACACACACATGCACACACACAGAAGGGGTTACAAGAAGTATCCCCCTCAATCTCCCAGAGTTTTCCCCCATGAAATTGTTAGTGCCACATGATTTTGGGTTCTTTAACTAACTGGGAAAATATAGACGTTTGGGTTTCCAGAATGGCAGACACTGAAGTTAAGGGGCCCTTTTGAAAAAGCTGCAGTTCGCACAAATGCATGCTAGCCGCAGCACAAAATGACTTACTGCAGGGCATGCTGAAGCATCCCATGATAATTTGTGGATGTGAGCACGCACCCACATGCTAAAAAAAATCTATTTTTTAGCACTGGGGGCAGGTCTGAGGGCAGAGATTGGGTATGTTCTGTGCTAATTGGATAGCTCGTAGGCATTACCACACGCTGATTAGGGCAGGTTAAGTGCATGAGTCACTACCACTACAAAATGGGTGGTGGTATGAGCTCATGTGCTAATCTGTTGTAATGGCCACACACTAATGGGAAAATTAGCATGTGGCCATTAATTCAAAAAAATAGGAAAATCCGCTATTTTACCACAGCTGTAAACATGGTCTTATATTGCAGGATTGACCCCTGTAAGGGTGTGCTAAGGCCACGTTTTACCACTGTTTGGCAAAAGGGCCCCCTAAGGGGGGTCTTTTTTTAAGCCGTGGTAGCGTTTTTAGCTCGTGGTAGAAATCAACTGATGGTAAACTCCGAGACCCCCATTATATTCCTATAATGGGTGTCTCTGCATTTACCACCAGTGGATTTCTACCATGAGCTAAAAATGGCACCGCAGCTTAGTAAAAGATCCTACACATGTTTGTTCTGAAATACCAATATACAAATGTGTAAGTGCTGACACTGTGTATGTTGTCATGTTGCCTTTGTTGATGTTTTAGATGTGAACAATTGCAAAATGGATGCTGCTGCCATTAGCACCAGAGAGTTGCACAGGGATAGAAAATTTCTACCCATCCCCAATGGAATCTCCTCCGTCCTCGCCCATCCCCTGTGCTAAAATAACCAGACTTGTGGTAAAATAAACAAACTTAACAGTAGCCCATGTTGATAACTTCCACTCTCAGTGCTTATGGGGATTTCAATGCTATCAACCATATCCATTAATTTTTTTCTGTGCTATTATAATTGCCATGGCACAAGGAAAGGATAGGTAGGCTGGCCTGGCACTACACTTCTGTGGGAACCCCGCAGGACTCGCATCCATCTCCCCATGGGAGTCCCGTGGTCCTGGAGGGGATCCTTGCAGGAGTCCTGTGGACCAGGAGGGGATCCTCATGGGAATCTCGTGGACCTGGAGGGGATCCCTGTGGGAGTCCCGGAGAAACTGCAGGATTCTCGTTAACCCTGTTCCCGTGCAGCTCTCTAGTTGGCACACACACATCCATTCCTGCATTTGTTATAGAAAAGGCTCTATGGGGTCGTTTTACTGAGCTGCATTAAGCGCTACCGTGTGCTTAACACAGGGAAAATGGCCTAACATAGAATGCACTAAAGCATTCTGCATTAATTTTGCCATTTGTGCGTATTAAGCAAGAAATATTTATCTTTTTTTACATATTTTTGGGGAGGAGGCATGTCAGGGGCAGAGAATGAGCATGAAAGCACTATTCAGATAGCACGGTGACATTATCTGCACACTAACTAGTTACCATTTCCATAATGTGGGAGCCCTTAGCAGCAGCTAAATAGGAAGTGGTAAGTGCTCTCAGGTTAATTGTTTTAAATGTCCACACACTAATGCTAACATTAGTGCACCTCCAGAAATTCAACAAATAGAAAAATTAGTACTGCCACATTAAAATGGACTCACTGTTCGGGAAAGTCCTGCGTTTGGGAGCGCTAAGTTCATTTACTAGTGTAGCTTAGTAAAAAGGCCTCTATCACCCCGATATTCAAAATCATTTAACTGGCCAGGAATGGCACCTGGCTGGCTAAATGATACTTAGCCAGCTATCCGGTAATTTTCAGCGAGAGACAACCGAATCTCTTATTGAAAATTGCTGGTTAGTGCCTTTCAGATAGCTGCTTATCAGGCTTATTTTCGATAGATAAGGGCGCCCATCTTTTGACACAAATTGGGAGATGGGCGTCCTTCTTCCAGGGTCGCCCATATCGGCATAATCGAAAGTCGATTTTGGGCGTCCTCAACTGCTTTCCGTCGCGTGGACGACCAAAGTTTATGGGGGCGTGTCAGAAGCATAGCGAAGGCGGGACTGGGGCGTGCTTAACACATGGGCATCCTCTGCCGATAATGGAAAAAAGAAGGGCTTCCCAGATGAACACTTGGCTGACTTTACTTGGTCCTTTATTTCTTACTACCAAGCCACAAAAATGTGCCTAAATGACCAGATGACCACCGTAGGGAATCGGGGATGACCTCCCCTTATTCCCTCAGTGGTCACTAACCCCCTCCCACCCTAAAAATTTTTTTTTAAAAATTTCCAGCCTCTATGCCAGCCTCAAATATCATACCCAGCTCCATGACAGCAGTATGCAGGTCCCTGGAGCAGTTTTAGCGGGTACTGCAGTGCACTTCAGGCAGGCAGACCCAGGCCCATCCCCCTACCTGTTATACTTGTGGTGGTAAATGTGAGCCCTCCAAAACCCACCACAAACCCACTGTACCCACATCTAGGTGCCCCCCTTCATCCCTAAGGGCTGTGGTAGTGGTGTACAGTTGTGGGGGGGTGGGTTTTGGGGGGCTCAGCACACAAGGTAAGGGAGCTATAGACCTGAGAGCATTTTATGAAGTCCACTGCAGTGCCCCCTAGGGTGCCCGATTGGTGTCCTGGAGGAGTGGCCTAGTGATTAGTGTGGTGGACTTGGGTCCTGAAGAACTGGGTTCAATTCCAACTGCAGGCACAGGCAGCTCCTTGTGACTCTGGGCAAGTCACTTAACCCTCCATTGCCCCAGGTACAAATAAGTACCTGTATATAATATGTAAGCCACAACAAAAAGGAGGTAAAAGCCCACACGAAACCGTGAGATATGAAACAAAAAAGTCTCTTATGAGAGGAGTACAATAGGCTTGTTCCCTGTCATTACAAAAAAAAATTTTCAGAGGAGAGGAGACCCAAGAGGGTTCTGCTACATTATTGTTCTCAGAGTGCATGGTTTACATCAGACTACCCGAGGTTATAAAGACCGCTGAGGCAGGCCTTTGGGCCAAAACACGGCCGTGTCGGGTCATTTTTTATGTGAATAAACAATTTTTCTGGTATCCTCATTCATTCTCCTCACTTTTTTGTATAATATGTAAGCCGCATTGAACCTGCTATGAGTGGGAAAGTGTGGGGCACAAATGTAATAAAAATAAAATAAAATGTCAGGGGGACCAGTGCACTACGAATGCTGACTCCTCCCACGACCAAATGTTTTGGTTTGGTAGTTTCTGAGATGGGCGTCCTCGGTTTCCATTATCGCTGAAAATCGGGGACGACCATCTCTAAGGTCAACCTAAATGTTGAGATTTGGGCATCCCCGATCGTATTATCGAAATGAAAGATGGCCGCCCACCTTGTTTTGATAATACGGGTTTCTCCGCCCCTTCGCCGGGACATCCTGCAAGGACGTCCTCAGGAAAACTTGGGCGCCCCCTTCGATTATGCCCCTCCACATCACACAATATAACCGTCTATCTGCTGATTTTCAGCACATATTTGGCTACCAAAATAGCATAGATATCTTTGGCCAGTTTAAACATAACCGGCCAGTGCTGAAAATTGGCCAAAAATAAAAAGGATATTCAGTGCCTGTCACCAGTAATGGCCCAGCTGACCGCGGGAGGCAATCCATCTACCTCCCATGGTCTGAATATTGGCCCCTATATTTCTAAAAATACTACTGGGATTTGTCACATCATGATTCAGGCTTCTTAATTCCAATTTGTACAGTCCAGCTAAAATCTACCTTTAATTTTACAGGATTTATCAGGAGGACATCAAGACTCTAACAAGGGGTTCTTTTTGAGATCCATGCGTATCTATGGACTGTGCAGGGCATGCATGTACATCCAGAGGCCTACTTGAATATGATGTTTCCTTCCATTTTATGCCCCTGGAAAGAATTTTTGATATACCAAGGCCACCATGTCCTTTGTAATTATGTTCTTTATAGGCTTGACATCAAGTATTTTCTTCTGTCTGTCTGTGAAAAACCCTTGGTAAATCAGGAACAACAGTCTACGAATCAGACTCATGTTCATTCTTATTTGTTTGTTTGAATAGCAAAATGTTTGATAGATATGGTTCCATCCTTGACTGAACTTTTACCTAATCCACTGATTTATATCCCCAGTTGTAGCTGTCCATCTTTCAATATTTACTGATTTATTTTCAAAGCCAGCTGTCAGCAAGTTTTTTGTTTTTTTTTTCTTTTAATGATGGCTGTATACTAAATAAAATACATATATTCAGCAGCTCTATATAGAAAGCCACCAGAGCTGAATGTACTTATTCACTGTTGACCCGTAGCCATTATCTTTAAAGGAGTGTTATTCAGCTGCTATATAGATAGCCCATGCATTTTACTTTATGACAGTTTCTTAGAGGGATGAAAAGTAGTCATTAATATATTACTGAATATTCACAAATACAAGTTGTGTCTCTTGCTGCCCTGTACCTTAATACTGTACCTCTGTCTCACAATACAGTCTCATACAAGGGCTTCCCTTTCACATGCACTCCACAATTAATTTCTTCTATCTTACCCCCTACTCCCCATCTAGAGCCCTTCACTCTTCCCAGAGGAAATGCTTAGAGATTCCATCCTTCCACTCCATTCACTTTGACTTTATTTGTACCCAAATCTTCAGTGTGTGCGGCCCCACACTCTGGAATGCCCTTCCTACTATGCTACACTTAGAAAAATCCTGTATAAAATTTAAATCTGGCCTAAAAACCTTATTTAGTGATGTCTACAACCCTTCATCCTATCGTCTTCATGCCCACCAATTGGTCAGTTTTAGGCATTGCTGCTCTCGACTATTTCTCTAATTCTCTTTCCTATGATACTTCTTTTCCTACTGCTTTATATCCTGTAAACTGCTCCGAAGAGCACTATAATGGCAATATATCAAGTACTTCGAAAGTTAATATAGTCTCAGATATTATTTGAAATTTTAAAAATATATTTTGGGGGGTTAATATGCATGCGTCAACCTTCTCCTATATGAGCACGCAACTCTGGAATACACTACCACGCAACCTGAAAACGATCCACGAACTAACAGACTTCCGCAAACGATTAAAGACTTATCTCTTCGAGAAAATTTACTGCAAGGATCAAAACACATGAAGTCCACACACACTAACAGAAATACACCAACATACTCTCTTCTGAATTCTCTTACCCGTATTTTCACTACAATTAACACTCCACCCACATAAAAAATTGCTATACCCTAAGGTTTTTGTGATATTGTTCTATCGCCCTATCTTTTCCCCATTGTGACATTCCACTGTTTTTACGCTCTAAATGTTGTTTTGACTTGACTTTGTCTTCCCATAACTCCTTATAATGTAACCCATAATCGTAGTGTAACACATTGTATTTCCATCATTCATAATGTATTGTAAGCCACACTGAGCCCGCAAATAGGTGGGAAAATGTGGGATACAAATGCAATAAATATAAATATAAACTGCACAGTCAGTATTTTATTGAAATGCTGGCCATGGCATTTAGATTTATATCCAATATTCAGTACAGGCCAGTATCTGAAAATCAGCATTGAATATCTGGGTATAATGAACGATTAGAGTCACAATTATCCAGATAATGGCAATATTCAGCACTGCTACCTGGGTAACCAGTCAGAAAGATAGGAGAGCTTTTTTGCTCTGCTCAGGTTATCCTGACAGTGCCAGGGTAACCTACAGAGATTTTCAGTGGCATTATTTAGATAAAATGCCACTAAAAATCCCAGTATGACCCTAGTCAGTGGCACTTACCTGGGTAGCTGATAAGTGCCACTGAATAGCAGATGGTATATTGGAAAAAAAATAAAACATTTGGAAAATTATATAAGAAAAATAATCTTTATATACTAAAAGGGAAAGATCTAATAACTCACATTAATTTAGTATCCACCCTATTTTGTAAAGTGCTTTGACAACTGATTCTCTAACCACATCTGATTCTGTGGATCAGTGGTGGTAGCAACTGGGACTTTACCTCCCAAACATATGTATAAGTGATCAGGGGCCACAAATACTTACATCCAATATGGCCCAACAAGTTAAATGCATAGCATAAGGTATGATGTGATCCTACATATGCATACTTGATCTTGATTTGCCCTTGCCATTTTCAGGGCACAGAATGTAGAAATCTGCCCAGCATTGACCTATCTGTCCAGTCTTAATCAGGGTTGGACAGATAGGCCTGGTCAGTGGCTGGATAGATAGTGTTCCCTTGTAAACTAGCAGAACATTTACACAAATATGTAAGAAAATAATAACTATCCAGAGGATTGCAATGATTCTTACAGCAACAATAGCCAATGTTCATGGCTGCGTCCAGAAATTTCTTCCTTCTCTTCTGAATAAAGCTGGTAAAGTCCAGAAAGAATAAGAATCTATTTTATTCTTCATTATAAGTCAGTTTAGGAACAAATCCCTTCCATTCAATTATCATTATGATTGTTTCAGAATTTCAGGCCAGAACAAATATATCACATGTTTTCCAAACTGAAGATAAATAGCACATCTCTGATTATTTTAACAACGTTATATGTTCCCCTCCACAGATCTTAAGTGGGATGACTGGAAATAAATTATTTGAACATGATTATGAGATTTCTTCCTATGATGTTAATGTAAGTCTGAATAAGAGAAACATTTCAACATTCTGTTAATAAGACAGACCATGGAAGAGTGTGTGTGTGTATGTGAGATGTGATACTGTACGAGCAGAGGCTCCAAACACAGGCATATTCTACCACAAAGCTGCAAGGTTGTTTACCTTAGCTCCTTCACAAAAGATAATCCAAGAAATTACATTAATTATAAACCAATATGTTCTGTTCAATTCCCAAAAGAGTTAAACCTGGGTAGGAGCATCTGCTCTTCTTTTCTGAGCAGGGTTTTGAGGAGAAGATTCACAACAATGCTCAATCCATAATTAACGGGAAATTAAAGATGCAGCATCTCTCTGCTCCTAGCATGCTTTTAAAGCAATCCAGATTACAAATTTATCCCCATTTTTTCCCTGTCAGGCTTCCTCCAACTTCTTTGTAAATAAAAATATTAGTTATTCTATATACTGCAGACTTCATACTCTAAATATTTAGTTATATTTACCTTTAAATAAACACTTCAGTGATTTCCATAGAAGCAAGTTACAGTTTCTGGCCATATTTGGTTCCCTTTCCCCTTCATCTGGTCTCCATTTTGGTGCTATATGTGATTCACTTTTTAAACACTCTAAGGACGCTTTTTACTAAGCTGCTGTAAAAAGATTTAGTTGCTATACATTCATGACCAATACAAATGTGTTATAACTGCAAAGTTTCTATGTTAATTGTTGGGGGTGGGGGGGGGGGGGGGATACCAGCATTTTTTCATTCATTTCACACAGAGACAATACACTTCCTGTGTGTTTACTGCATTGCAGATTATGCAAATACCCTTAATGCCACCTACAGACTTGGATCATCTCTTTAAAAATTTAAAGCAAGTTTTAAAAAGCTATTATTTTTAAAAAATCATTTGAAACTTAAGCTTACATCCCTAACAATCATAGTGAACATGAGTATAGCTCTTGAAATAATGGCACTCACTTTCAAAGCAGATAGGCATCTCAAAATAGCCAAAAAAAAGGTCCATCTGCTGAAAATATCTAAATCGCGATGTACAAAATGCAAAATTAGGACATGTTTCACTGCAGTTCATCCAAATAATAAGGGAGTGTGTTAGAGACATGTTTTGGGCAGGACTAGGGTGGGTCCAAAATTAGGACATCTTTCAGTGATAATGGAACAGGAAGTCATGTCTAAAGCAAAAGAGAAGGATGTACTTATCTAGACCTGTTTCAATCATGTCTAAATCACAAAAAGGTGCTGATTGACCAGCTGGCCACTGGAGGGATTACGGTTTGACCCTTCCTTAATCCCCCAGTGGATGCTGTCCCCCTCCTACTTCCAGAAGAAGTGAAACTGAAAGGGCATACCAAGCTATATGAAAGCTGCAGGTATTATAAGCATACCCAACAAAGCAGCAAGCAGCTCCCAGGAGTAGCCTAGTAGATAGTGCAGTGAACTGTGATCAAGGGGATCCAGGTCCAAATCTCTCTCTTCCTAGTACATTTGTGGTAGAAATTTTGAGCCCTCCAAAACCACAAAGTTACCTACTATGCATGAATATGGGAGATATCTGAAGGGTGGAAGGTGATTGTAATGGTGTATATTTAGGTACAGTAGGTTTTATTCAGTTCCTGGAGGGCTCACAATACAAAATAAAGGAGTTATTTTGGGAATTGTACCTGGATGCCATTGTTTAAAGTTCACTGCACTGATCACTTGGCTGCAGGGACATCTGTTAGAAGTTTGGCAGGAGAATCACTTTCTGAGACTCAACTAGATGAGATTTTAACAAGTGTTATCGTCTGTCATTACAGCGTGCTTTGCGGCAGTATATAGACACTTCTATATATGCTTGGATGTTCATGTTAACCTTGTGCTTTTAGTGACACATTATATTTTTCTACAGACAACATTTGACTCCTGAGGCAGTCCTTTAGGCCAAAACACGGTCTGTATCGAGTCAATTGTATGTCCAATAAAGAATCTTCTGCCACCCATCATCCACTTCGCTGTTTTTGTCTGGGACATCTTTGTAGCCATTTCTCCCAAAATGATGCCTGACAGACATTCTTGTGCCTGTTTTTTTGGGGGGGCATTTATAAGTTGATGTGTCAGTTTGGAAAATGGCTCTTCTTTTTAGACATCTTCTGTGCAAAACGTCCATCTTTGAACCATTTACAAAAGGGAAACCCAAACATTTTTCCTGTTGAAAAATGGCTTCAAAGTGGACTTGTTTTTTGGATGTAATGAGCTAAACATTCCAATTCTGACATGGTTTAATGGGACAGAGTCAGCATTGGTTTTGCCAAGGGAAGTCTTGCCTCACCAATTTGCTTCATTTCTTTGAAGGCGTGAATAAACTTGGGGATAAAGGTAAGCCGGTCGATGTAGTGTATCTAGATTTTCAAAAAGCTTTTGACAAAGTTTCTCATGAGAGACACCTGAGAAAATTAAAAAGTCATGGGATAGCAGGCAACGTTCTAGTGTGGATTAGGAATTGGTTATTGGACAGAAAACTGAGGGTAGTGTTAAATGATCATTTCTCTCCGTGGAGGAGGGTGAATAGTTGAGTGCCGCAGGGATCAGTATTAGGACTGGTACTGTTTAACATATTTATAAATGATATGGAAATTGGAACAACAATTGAGGTTATTAAATTTGCAGAATGACACAAAACTATTCAAGGCTGTTAAAACACATGAAAACTGTGAAACATTGCAGGAAGACCTTAGGAAATTGGAAGACTGGGCATCCAAATAGCAGATGAAATTTAATGTGGATAAATGCAAAGTTACGCACATTGGAAAGAATAATCCGAATCATAGTTACCTGATGCTAGGGTCCACCTTGGTGGTCAACAACCAAGAAAAAGATCTAGGTGTTGTTGTAGATAATATGCTGAAATCTTCTGCTTAGTGTGCAGCGCAGCAGCAGCCAAAAAAGCAAACAGGATGCTAGGAATTATTAGGAAAGGGATGGTAAATAAGACCAAAAACACTATAATGCCTCTGTATCTCTCCATGGTGCAACCTCACTTTGAGAATTGCGCTCAGTTCTGATTGCAGTATCTCAAAAAAGATATAGAGGAATTAGAAGTTTCAAAGAAGAGCAACCAAAATGATAAAGGGGTTGCAACTCCTCTCGTATGAGGAAGTCCAAAGAGGTTAGGTCTTTTCAGCTTGGAAAAGAGACGAATGAGGGGAGACATGATTGAGGTCTACAAAATTCTGAGTGGTGTAGAAAGAGTAGAAGTGAATCAATTTTTACTCGTTCTAAAAGTACAAAGACTAAGGGACACTCAAGGAAGTTACTTGGAAATACTTTTAAAACAAATCGAAGAAAATATTTTTTCACTCAATGAATTTTTAAGGTCTGGAACTCTTTACTGGAGGATGTAGTAACATCGGTTAACGTATCTGGGTTTTAAAAAGGTTTGGACAAATTCCTGGAGGAAAAGTCCCTAGTCTGCTATTAAGACAGACATGAGGAACCTACTGTTTGCCCTGGGATTGGAAGTGAGGAATGTTGCCACTATTTGAGTTTCTGCCAGGTACTTGTGACCTGGCTTAGCCACTGTTCGAAACAGGATACTGGGCTAGATGGACCATTGGTCTGACCCAGTATGGCTATTCTTATTTATTTATTTATTTATTTATTTATTCATGACATTTATACCCCACATTAGCCCTAAATAGACTCAAGTTCAATGTGTCTTAAAACAATAAGTGAAAAAAAAACATAATAATGTGTAGAATATAACACAAATTACAATAACTTCAAGAAGCAAATTAATACATGTGCTCTAAGTAACCAGGGATTTAGACTATCTCAAGGACAAACAAGTAAGGGTGGACAGATGAGAGCACAGTTAGGCAGGACTAGATGGAATAAAAGGACAAAACCAGATTAAGAAAAGGATATGGGTAAAGTTCAGAGTTTGTATTCAGAAAGACCAGACTGAAGAAAAGTGTAAACTTGATTGATTTAAGAAAAGAATTCCACATTTTGTTGCCTTGATAGGAGAAATTAGCAGAGTGAATTGTTCTATGTATCACATTCTTACAGATAGGGAAATGTAAGACAGGATATTCTCTAGATGATGACACAGCATTACGAGGGGGTAATTCAATAAGATTATTCATATATGATGGGGTTTGACCAAACAGGATTTGGTGAATGAAAATGCATAATTTGAAAGATATTCTGTCTCTTTTTGGTATCCAATGTAGCTCCTATAAAAGAGGAGTGGCTTTTGCGAAGCGAGGATATATATATATATATAAGACTAGCAGCAGTATTTTGAGCTGTTTGTAATTTTGTTCTTATGTTCATATTGTCTTTATCTGCCTTCATTTTTCTAGTGGGGTTGCTAGATTTACATTTAATGAACCTCATTGACTCTTAGTGAGTGCTAATTGCCTTGTGAAATAAAGAGGAAATTGCTATTTTAAGGTGGGTGGGAAATAGGGAGGGATTGAACCTTTCAATTAACACAGTAAATGGCATGGCATTCCTCCCAAAGTTACCGTAGAGGTTGTATACTCATTATACCTTATTATTTAATATGCATTCCATGCTTTAGCTCCTTTTATCCTTTAATAAATAGGCACCTAAATATGATAGCAGTTAAGAACTTTGCGTAATTTATATCCTGGCTGAATGTCACAGACCCTAGTTGATCTTAAGTTCCCCTTACTTTATTGCAACTAGGGATCCTTAATGCTTATCCCAAGCTATCTTGACTAGGAGTATTATTTTTACATTCACCATCATCTCCAGAGAATCGTTGTATGAATATAGGGCCAACGTTAGGGTTGGCAACCAGAGCAGATGTTCTGTGCCCCCATGTTACAGAGGACTCCATACCTAGCTGAAGATCTGGATTTGGGGCCCATTCCCCAGATTCTACCCTGGCTCCCAGCATTTTGAGCTCTTGTTTCAGAGCTTCATTTCCAATGAAAAAAAGTGAGTTTCTTGAGTGTTATTTAGACCTGTGAGGGATATGAATGTTTCTATCATATCTCGTCTTGAACTCCTTTAGATATACATATTTCAAGCTTTAAGTCTAATCTTGTTAGACTTATTAGACTCTGCCTCATTTTGGTAGCCCTAACTTGTGTCATCTATTCTCTTCTACATGTTTTACAGAGGACTTAGCAAATAACTTTCTTTTTTTGTGTTTATATCTCTCCCTAGAAATCCTAATGTTCCTTTGACTCTGACCACCACCTTCTAGTTTTTCACAACTTTGGAATAATTGTATGTGATCACTCCAAGGCCTCCATCCTACCTTTGCTAAAGGAAAAAGAAATGTGTCCACCTGCCCTTAAATGTTAATATTGGAGATAATAGGAGGAAATAATAGTGAAGGGTAAGCCATTAGAGTTTTGGTGGAATTTATTTGATTATGGCAAACATCTGCATCAGAGGCAGCATTACTTTCTGTGAGGAGAATAATTTATCAGGCAGTGTACTCATTATATAAGCATATTACTTTCCCTTGTAGCTTTGTTCTTCAAAATATGTGTGCAAGGGCTTGAGCAACCACTAATTCCTTTATCTGTCTAGGCAAATTTAGAATTATGCAGATGCAAACTAAAAAGAACAAAGAATTCAATAACAATTGTCAATTTGATTGTTGCAAATGTAAAACATTTCATTTCAATACCACCAGGTGAACACTTATGAAGAGATGTTATAACAGAAAACAATACGGAAAGACTCATTCTGTTCAAGATTACCTTTTGATTATACAATATGCAGCACTTAAATTGATGTGGTTATCTTTAACACACTCTCAATTTTCTTCCATTCATCTATTTGTTTTTGATTTTAAGTAGCCTTCACCTTTTTTACATTGCTTCTCACGTTTATTTGTATATGACATCTTGATGCATTGCCATGGAAACAAATTTGTCATTAAAGGTACATTTGTTATGGTGACTCAAGTTTTCATATTTAACTGCAATGGAGATTAAAAGACAAATGTCAAACGATTTAAGTACAGCATGGATGCTGTAAAATCGAATATTATGTGAAAATCAAGCTACAATAGCTGACATTTCTTGAAATTGCTCTTTAAACATAAAAGAAGTAGTGATAACACAAGACAGGAAACCTAAAGTGTAGGATTAATATTTTAAAAAAGTAAAAGTTTTCTTTGCCCGACCTTGATGAACTGATTCATGCTGAAATTATTTCTAGGGATTTGCAGGCAGGAAATAAATACATATTTTGATTTCATTTGTTGTGTTGTTTGAAGGGTTTTTTTTTTCTTCATTTTGTTTTATTTTGCTTTTATAAATTATGTCAGGGCAATTTTTTAATATTTATTTTTATTTATTTTATTTTATTTATTGCATTTGTATCCCACATTTTCCCACCTATTTGCGGGCTCAGTGTGGCTTACAGTACCTTGTGAAGGATGGAAATACATTGTTACAATACGATTATGGGTTACATTGTGAGGAGTTATGGGAAGACAAAGTCAAGTCAAAAATCATGAGGGCATGGAAACCATGTGAAGTTACATGTTTATGTTCTGCAATACCTTGCAGTTTGATGTGGATCCCATTATAAGAAACTGGATAAGCCAGGATGTACAGTCAAATATTTTTTAAAAAAACATAGTATCATGAAAACACTACCCCCCCCCCCCCCCCCGTTTACTAAGCCGTGCTAGCAGCTGCTGTGCGCTAATGCCAACACAACCCATTCACTTTGTAAACAGCTTAGTAAACAGGAGGATAAGATAAAAGATTACAATCAGATCCCAACATATTTTTGAAACAGGTAGATCCATATTAAAGAACATAAGAACATAAGAGTAGCCATACTGGGTCTATCTAGCCCATACTGGTCTGTCTATCCCAGTATCCTGTTTTCCTAGTTTTTGTACTTTTGGAATGAGTAAAAAATTGATTTACTACTACTCGCTCTACACCACTCAGGTTTTTGTAGAACTCAACCATATCTCCCCCTCATCCATCTCTTTTCCAAACTGAAGAGCCTTTACCTTTTTAGCCTTTCCTCACATGAGAGGAGTTACATCCCCGTTACCATTTTGGTCGCTCTTTGAACCTTTTCTAATTCCACTATCAGGCTTATTTTTGAAACAGAACGCCCATCTTTCGACACAAATCTTTAGATGGGCATCCTTTTCACAGGGTCGTCCAAATCGGTATAATCGAAAGCTGATTTTGGACGTCCCCAACTGCTTTCTGTCGCAGGGACGGCCATAGTTCACGGGGGCGTGTCAGAGGCATAGCGAAGGCGGGACTTGGGCGTGCCTAACACAGGGACGTCCTCGACCCATAATGGAAAAAAGGGGTGTCCCTGACGAGCACTTGGACGACTTTACCTGGTCATGTTTTTCTTATTACCAAGGCAAAGAAAGGTGCCCGAACTGACCAGAAGACCACCGGAGAGAATCGGGGATGACCTCCTCTTACTCCCCCAGTGGTCACTAACCCCCTCACACCCTCAAAAACAATCTTTCAAAAAATCTTGTCCCAGCCTCTATGCCAGCCTCAAATGTCATACTCAGGTCCATCACAGCAGTATGCAGGTCCCTGGAGCAGTTTTAGTGAGTGCAGTGCACAGGCAGGCGGACCCAGGCCCATCCCCCCTTACCTGTTACACTTGTGGTGGTAAATGTGAGCCCTCAAAAACCCACCACAAACCCACTGTACCCACATCTAGGTGCCCCCTTTCACCCGTAAGGGCTATGGTAGTGGTGTACAGTTGTGGGTATTGGGTTTTGGAGGGGGTAAGGGGGTTTGGGGGGCTCCACACACAAGGTAAGGGAGCTATGTACCTGGGAGCAATTTTTGAAGTCCATTGCAGTGCCCCCTAGGGTGCGCGGTTTGTGTCCTGGCATGTTAGGGGGACCAGTGCACTACGAATGTTGACTCCTCCCACGAACAAAGGGCTTGCATTTGGTTGTTTCTGAGATGGGTGTCCTTGGTTTCTATTATTGCTGAAAATCAGAAACGACCAAGTCTAGGGACGACCATCTCTAAGGACGACCTAAATTTCGCAATTTGGGCATCCCCGACCGTATTATTGAAACAAAAGATGGATGTCCATCTTGTTTCGATAATACATGTTTCCCCGGTCCTCCATCAGGACATTTTGCGAGGGCGTCCTCAGCAAAACGTGGGCGTCCCTTTCAATTATGCCCCTCTCAAATCTTTTATGAGATACGGCAACCAGAACTGAACGCAATACTCAAGGTGCGGATGCACCATGGAGCGATACAAAGGCATTATAGCATTTTCGGTCTTATTCACCATCCCTTTCCTAATAATTCCTAGCATCCTGTTTGCTTTTTTGGCCACTGCCGCACACTGAAATTGAGCAGATTTTCCAAGCACTTCATTCTCCTCTTACCTCTCACAGAGGGGAATGCAAACAAATTAACAGTTCTGGAAGGCCTAGCTGAATTGGATAGCAACAAATAGTTAACTAAATCAAGTGGTGCCTGCCCATAGGAAGCTTTATACAGCAGGCAAAAACATTTAAACAAAATTCTTGCTGATACTGGTAAACAGTGAACCTTAACATAATATGAAGAAAGTCGTTCCGATCTATTGAAGGAGTAGATCAGCCGCAAAGCAGTATTCTGAGTTGTCTGTGAGCAATTCAGATAAACCATATTTCAATAATCTAAGAGACTCAGCAGCAGAGCTTTTACAAGCAACAGAAACTGATCATCCTCAAAATATTTTCAAATACAGCAGAGCATGCGTATAAGAAAAAAAGCTCTTCGAATCCCTCTTCTCACTTGAGGCTCCAAGGAGCCTCTAGAGTCCAGAAAAATTCCCAAGACTCTCACCATCGATGAAAAATGGTAAGCTTGACAAAGTGTTTTAATACTGGATTCAACAGGCCCAGTGGAGCCATTGACAAATAATAATTTTGTCTTTTCAGTATTTAATTTCAACTCATGTGCAAACATCCAATGCTCAATCACAGAAAAAAAACAGTATGTAGAACATTCATTTCAGCATGGACCACAATCTGGACTGGGAGGAGGACTATTATATCATCAGCATAGCTAAATGATACAACACCCAACCTCTCCAGTTCAAATTCAAGGGAACACAAGTATAAATTGAATAACAGTGGAGATAGTGGGGAACCCTGCAGGGATACTCCAATGCTCAGATAAACAGAATTGCATAGTGACCTTGAGGGGCATAATCGAACAGGGGCACCCATCTATAAGGGTGCCCATCTCTAAGGACTGTGCCACGAAAGGGCGGGGCAACCTGCATTATCAAAACAAAATGGGCGGCCATCTTTCGTTTTGATAGTACGGTCGGGGACGGCCAATTCTCAACATTTAGGTTGACCTTAGAGATGGCCGGCCTCGGTTTTTCCTATAATGGGATGTAGGAGGAGCCACCAATCTTAGTACACTGGCCACCTAGACATTCCAGCAGAGCAGTGGGGCACCCTAGAGGGCACTGCAGTGGATATCATATAATGCTGCTAGGTACACTTCTCACCATTACTCCCTTATATAGTATGGGGAGCCCTCCAAACCCAACAAAAACCTACTGTACCCAAATGTACACCACTTCAGTAGCCCTTATAGCTGCAGGTGTCACCTATATATAGGTACAGTAGGTATTTGATGGGTTTGGGGGGGGGGGGGCTGACACTCTACCACAAGTGTAACAGTTAAGATAGATTATGAGCCTGGGATCCCTTCTCCACAGTGCCCTGCACTGACCACTAGGTTACTCCAGGGACTATTGCTGCTCTAATAGGATTGGCCATAACATCTGAAGCTGTCATAGGGGCTGGTATGTACTATTTCTTTCACATCTTTGGGGGGTGGGAGGGGGTAAGTAACCACTGGGGGAGTACCAGGCGTCATTCCTTTATTCCTACAGTGGTCATATGATCATTTAGGGCGCTTTTGTGGCTTTACTTATTATTAAAACAGGTCTAGCTCAAAATGTCTTAGTTTTAGTCCTGGATGTTTTGGTTTTGTTCCATTATTGCAGAAAAAACTCCAAGCCCTAAACCTATTCCAACATGCCCCCCCTTATGATTTGCATGCAATGTAGATGAAATGTATAGATAAATGTCTGCAAGATAGGTTTTGAAAATAGTGATTTTAATGTTTTGGCATGCAAAACGTCCAAATGTTGCTTTATTCCATTTTTAGACATTTTTCTCTTTTGAAAATTAGCCCCATAGGGTCCAAAACTAGAATGCCCCCGATAAAGGGCCAGATTTCCCATCAAAAAGCAATCTGATAACCTGTAGTTTGGACTGAAAATGGTTCACCAGCTGTGCAGCAGAAGGCATCTTCAGCTGCAAGTGGTTTATTCACCCACTAGTGCCATTAAGATCATGTACTAATTTAAATAAAGCTTTAATATCAGTGACATCTTCACCAATCAATTAAAATGTAGCTACCACTGCTTTCCCTCCTCCCCCCCCCCCCCCCCCCCAGCTTGTAGCCAACCACCCCAACCACTTCAATCACAATCCAACTCCAAGCCCTGGAGCAACATCTGATCCATCCACAATCCTCCCTCACACCTGTATTAGGTAATGATTCCCCCTCCCCTCACCTCCCCCCCCCCCCCCCCCCCCCCCCACACACTGAAGAGGCAGATGATCCTCTCAGTCACTTACCAGGATTATTATTGGTGGTATATTGTCAGAACAGGATAAACCTCCCTTTGCATTCAGCCCCACTGCACTGAATGGTAGCTGAAGACCCTGGAGTTGGAGTCTTAAATACAGGAGGCTTTGAAACATGGCTTTAAACCACAGACTTAGGAATATTTGGAACAGGTGAAGGTCATGGCAGTTCCAAAGTCTTTCATATTCCACAGAAGTGGGCTGTTCGAACCCAGCATAAGGTTTTTTCTATGAAGAGATGACAAATAGCGCTCACCTAGGACTTTTCTATAAGAACCTTTTATGAATGTGCCAGGAACCACTGGAAGCACTTCATTGGGAAACTCACAAATGCAGAGCTGTCAAGTTACTCAGGTCCAGGAGGTAATATTTTTTAGCCAATCCTAGGTTTAAATGTACCTTGAACATACACCCTAAAGCAGTATGAGACTTACAGTCCCTGATTCTTCCCATCTAAAACCATGCTGTAGATCCCATAATGCTTCATGATAGATTTGTTGGAAAGCTAGAGATGACCTAAGATCTCCCTCTTTGAATTGGCAGAGCTTTGAAAAGGATAGTGGCTTGAAACTCTGACCTCTTCCCTGGCCCCTGGACCATGACTGACAAAGACTGGGGGGCCAATGCGGAAAGCTACCACAGTCAGAAGTGTACAGTTGACAAGCAGTTTCCATGCTCTTTTCTGGCCCCTGGGTGTAGAAAAGGGTTCTGCCCTGAAACTAACTCACATGGTAAGACAGTGTACAGCATATTAAAATGCATAAGGAGCCTTTTACTTAAACCACAGCATTACAGACCTGTACACCGATATCTACCACACAGGCACAATATGAGAAATATACCACCAGGTTTTAGGCAATGTAGAGAGCCCCACAACCTGAATCCCCTACTTCTTGGTAGCTGCTTTGACATACAAAGTCAAACCCTGATAGTGTAGCTGCCCGCCCTCCCTCTCTGCCACCTGACAACCCCCTGGCCAATCATACAAAAAAGATCCATGTTGTCTAGTGGCTTCCCCCAACTCCAACCCCTCTCCCTGGCATGTATTTCAAATTCTCTCTTCCTTAGCATCTTCCAGGAAGGATACCCATTGGGTAACAGTTCTGAAAGAGACAGAACATTGAAAAGAATGATGCACTGAACTTGGCATGTCCTGATCACCCCACTTGTAATGAAAGATAAATCTAGCTGAGACACAGCTTGAAAGGATCAAGTCCCTGCCAATGTCATCTCCTCTAGCCATAAATCCACATTCCTTAAACTGCAAGCATTTGCTAACATTTCAAGAAATCGCTCATCATAAATCAGCCATTCTCAACAGTTTCTGTGATCCTAGTTTATTAAAACTAAATAATGCATAAAACTCTGGTAGAATTCCAGTTTCTCTTCTGCCAGAATGCTCACAAATATATGAAAAGTCATAATCCAGTTATGCATAGATTTAGCAACATTATGCCTCCTCTTCATATTTATAACTTGATAAAGTTGGAGAATAGGCTGGGGGTGCAGTAGAGCAATGATTCTCAACCCAGTCCTTAAGGCACACCCAGCCAGTGAGGTTTTCAGGATATCCACAATGAATATACATTAGATAGATCTGCATGTACTGCCTCTTTGGTATGCAAATTTATCACATGCATATTCATTGAGGATATCCTGAAACCCTCACTGGCTGGGTGTGCCCTGAGGACTGGGTTGAGAAGCACTGCAGTAAAGGTTGAGGGGCCTTAATGGGTGGGGAATGAGCGGGGAGAGATGTTCACAAAGACATGGGAGGGGGAGATTAAGGTGGTGAGGATACATATTTGCATATCATGTTACCCTTTTGTGATGGGCACTTCCCTATTCTGAATTTAATCATGAACCATATAAATTGTACCATTGTTATATTTTCTTGCCTAGCAAGCTAATCTGGGTGTTTTATGTATTAATTATCCCATCACCATTGTAAAACCAGCACAATCATTAGGAAGGTTGTGTCTTTATAGAAGCAGTTGAAAACTTGGATATGAGGAAAATGTTCCCACAATTTCGGCACTTACAAAGTTGCTACAATAAGTATAGGTGGTATTTTGGTATAGACAGAAAACAGTGTCATTCTGGTCAACCATCACCAAGTTGGTAAAAAGAGGATCATCTGAAGAGAGTATTTCATATGTGCTCTGTTTATGTGCAAGTTCAAGGGTTCTCTGTTTAGTGAAATAACCTTTGGAAATGTTGTGTTGTTTTACAAATAAGAAATACAAAAAGATTGCAAATTAATTTTTGTAGGCAGAAAGAAGATAAAACCCATACAGCTGTATTGATGGCATTGAAATCAAATTTAGAAGAAACAAGAAGATTACAATATATTTCAGGGGCATAGCCAGACAGCAGATTTTGGGTGGGCCTAGTCAAGAAGTGGGTGGGCACCAAGTGTTCTCCTCCCCCCCCCCCTAATGAGATGAGGCCAGTATCAGCAGCTTAGGAAGCTTAGACTGCTGAAGTTGAAAGCAGTGTTTACAGAACCATCAGGGGGAGGTCTTCAGCTGGCGGAGCTTGGGATCCCCACTAGCTAGCACTAAATATGTGCTGCTGTTGGGTGGGCCTGAGCCCTAAGTGGATGGGCCCCGGGATGCTGTTCTCTAGATATTCTTAAAAGTTGTACAGACTAATAATTTTATTTCTAGAGGATCTCTTCAATAGATTGAGGGGGAATATCAAGCTGTGTGAGGGCACTACCTCACATTATTTGCCCCTTAATGCATGTTATAGGGCTCTAATGCAGCGTTATTTGGGTTATCCCATGATACATAGTAATACATAGGTTATCATGGGCTACAAACTCTTCAATTGTCAACAAATATTCATAAATTTCTGCCTATATTTTGATGACTCTCAAAATTTAATTACAAAGATTTATTCCAACCTGCATAATTTGCATATAATCATTAACATATCACTACTAAAACACACAATATTCACCCAACAATACAATAATCTTAAAAAGTCTACTTATCACTATACTCTGCTGGAATCCACCGAGTATATTGATCTAATGTCTTCCAACCTTAATGGTGAAAAAGAAGAAACAAGGAATGATCATCAGTAATTTGGTAGCAATAAAGATCACTCCAAGGAACTTGGAATGACTTTTCCTCTTCACATGATGTACTGCTGTCTTATCAGTGGTACCAATTCAATATAAACATAAACCATATTGAGTCTTATTTCTTCAGATGTTTATGCATACCTACATTATAGATGGTTCCTTGCAAAGTATCATAAATACTATCTCAGTTTCTGTCAGCTGCATTTCCATCATGGAAATATATAAACATGGATTAATGAGACAAAGCCAACATGGATTTGTCAAGGGAAATCTTGCCTCAACAATCTACTACATTTCTTTGAAGGGGAGAATAAACATATGGATAAAGGTGAGCCAGTTGATATTGTGTATCTGGATTTTCAAAAATCATTTGACAAAGTACCTCATGAAAGACTCCTGAGTAAATTAGAGAGTCATGGGATAGGAGGTAATATCCTACTGTGAATTACAAATTGGTTAAGATAGAAAACAGAGAGTAGGGTTACATGGACAGTATTCTCAATGGAGAAAAGTAGATAATGGAGTTCTCCGGGGGTCTGTGCTGGGACCACTGCTTTTTAACATATTTGTAAATGATCTAGAGATTAGAATAACTAGTGAGGTATTAAACTTGCTGAAGACACAAAACTAATAAAAGTTGATAAATTGCAAGATGATTGTGAAAAATTGCAAGAGGACCTTACGAGACTGGGAGACTGGCTGTCCAAATGGCAGATAATGTTTAATATGAGCAAGTGCAAAGTGATGCATATGGAAAAAAAGACCCAATCTATATCTACTTGAAGCAAGGCTCAACTTTAGGAGTAACTGCCCAGGAAAAGGATTTAGGTGTCATCGTTGATGATACATTGAAACCCTCTGCCCAGTGTGCAGCAGTGGCTAAGAAAGCAAATAGAATGTTAGGAATTATTAAAGAAAGGAATGGAAAACAAATATGATAATGTTATAATGTCTTTGTATTGTTCCATGTTGCGGCTACACCTCAAATACTGTGTGCAATTCTGGTCACCACATCTCAAAAAAGATATAGTGGAATTAGAAAAGGTACAGAGAAGGACGACGAGAATGATAAAGGGGATGGGGCGACTTCTCTATAAGGAAAGGCTAAAGCAGCTAGGACTCTTCAGCTTGGAGAAGAGACGGCCGAGGGAGAATATGATAGAGGTCTATAAAATACTGAGTGGAGTGTAACATATAATTAAATGCTGGAATTTGTTGCCAGAAAACGTTGTAAAAACAGTTGACTTAGCAGGATTTAAAAAAGGTTTGGATAGTTTCCTAAAAGAAAAATCCATAAGACATTATTAAGATGGACTTGGGAAAATCCACTGCATATTTCTAGGATAAGAGCATAAAATATTCTTTACTGTTCTGGGATGTTGCCAGGTACTTGTGACCTGGATTGACCACTGTTGGAAACAGGATACTGGGCTTGATGGACCTTTGATCTGTCCCAGTATGGCAATGCTTATGTTCTTATGATGTGGGTTTGATTCCAACTGTGGGTGTTTGGAATGATTCTTTTTATTTCCCCTGCCATAGCAGCTGCAATGTGCTAGGTAGTGTGTGTGACACGTTGGGCACTTTTCTATTGGCTGCTGGAGGATGCTGTCCAAAGGGCTTCTCCCCTCCCCCCTTTCTTTCCATGATATCTCATAGGTTGGGAGTTAGCCGCAACACAATCTAGTAGATATGGGGGTTGTGGGCACACTGTAACAATGGTAGCTGCATATTCAGGCCTTGATCGAGGTGCTGTGACTGTGGTACTTACGTTGGGCCCCGAGGTGCTCCCGCAAAAGCGCCAGATTAAGGTGGGGTCCTCATGATGGACAAACTGTACTGGCACTGGAGCAACTCAAGGTCCTGATGAAGAATTCCAAAGTGTCTGCAAAACTGACGTTTGTGGTAACAGGGTTCAGGTGATGGGCCTTCTTGTTGTCACATACATTATTATTTTTGACAACATGTTGTACAATGCTCCTCACGTAACCTGTGACAGATGGCAAGAGGCAGAATGGTGCAGGGCCTAAGGTGGTGGAGATGTATTACCAGTGCATTTTTTCTAGCAAAAAAGATGCCAGTACTCAAATGCTATGCCACTCTTCAGGGGTGGGGTGGTCACTGAGGAACCCACCTCACAATAGCCAGGCCTCCTACAACCAGTCACAGAATCTATGACAAGGTAGAATTGGTGTGTACAGCTTGAGCTCTTTCAATAAAACTAGCAGATTTCCTATAAGCGGTCCCCAATCTTCCTGTTTAGGCTGATCTGATCGCTCATAACTTTCTGTCTCCCTGTTTGATCCAGGCATTGTAGTATTTTTACAGTCTCTGTAAGATCGTATGATGTATTCATTTTCACTTTGTTTTGTGTACATTAGCCTTAATTAACTGTATTGTTAGAAACATTGAACTCAGGTTGCTGGGATAATGTGGGATATAAATGTCATAAATAAACACAAAAATTAGTAAAGGCTAAATTCAAAAGATCAATGATACAAACTTTATTCATTATACAAAAATATATATAAATGCAACTAAAAATCCTTTGAGCACACAACAAAATTCTGAAAACTAAATTGGTAAAATACTTACCTACTCTAAACTAGACAAATCAGGTATAACAAAGCATTCCACCTAATTAGTAATAAATCATCTCAGTTGCCGCAAAGGAGCTCATTAAATAATCCAAGACTGGAAAAACTCCATCAGAGATGATTAGAGCAACATTCCAATTAGAAAAAAACGTAGTTCTTTCACTCAAATGTAGACACCAACGAATGGAGAAATCAGACGAGTATCTTCAGCCGATGCTCGCTTCCCATATAATGACGATAGTCAATGCTTATCACATCAGTTTCCTGGAAAAGTCATAATCCCAAAGGACCAGGAGCTAGCCACCACCATAAATATATGAGTTAAGTCCTCAATCTACACAGTTTTGTTTGCCATCCTCAGGAGTGAGATTCTCTGTAAAATTAAAAACAAATCGTAATATAAAAACATATAAAAGCTACTAGCCCTCACAGCATACTAACAAGTATCATTCCTATATACAAACATCACAAAATCAGACAATAGCTATTCACAAGTAAAGATTGGCAGCGCTAGAGCAAATATCCCAACCTCCTACCAGAGTGGAAAGTCATCTGCAAGATGAAAAATGTATGCCTGCGCAGTATAGTCCCTGCCAGGGGCGTATCTGCGTGGGGCCTCAGGGGCCTGGGCCCCCGCAGATTTCGCCCTGGCCCCCCCTACCGCTGCCAACCCTCCCCCTCCGTTGCTCGCCTACCTTCGCTGGCGGGGGACCCCAACCCCCGCCAGCCGAGGTCCGCGTCCTCCTGCCGCTGCCGGCTGCCTTTGGTCCTTTCATTTTTCCATTGAAGCTGGCGCCGACGAAAGTTTCTTTTGAATCTGACGTCGCTGCACGTTGTACGTGCAGGACATCAGACTCAGAAATTGTTTCTGAGTCTGACGTCCTGCACGTACAACGTGCAACGTGCAGCGACGTCAGATTCAAAAGAAACTTTTTCGGCGGCGGCGGCGGCGCCAGCTTCAATGGAAAAATGAAAGGACCAAAGGCAGCCGGCAGCGGCAGGAGGACGCGGACCTCGGCTGGCGGGGGTTGGGGTCCCCCGCCAGCGAAGGTAGGCGAGCAACGGAGGGGGAGGGTTGGCAATGGCAGCGGCTGGGGGGAGGGGGATCGGCAATGGCGGCGGCGGCGGCGGCGGCGGCGGGGGGGGGGCTATAATGTGCCCCCTCACTCTGGCCCTGGCCCCCCCTACCGCCGCAGGTCAGATACGCCCCTGGTCCCTGCATTCAACAATGTCAATATATAACCCCAACTGCACCATATTCCTGAAGCCAAAAGCTAACAAAAATTAGAGCCCCTTTTTACCAAGCTGCGGCAAAAGGGGGCCTGTGCTGGTATCGGCATGTGTTTTTGATGTGTGCCAAGGCCCCCTTTTACTGCAGCTGGGTAAAAGGTAGATAGATCTTTCTTTTCTGCAAGAAATAGCCATGTGGCAAGAAAAACACATGGCCATTTCATGGGGGAGCCCTTACCACCACCCATTGAGGTGGTGGTAACGGCTCCCGCGCTAACCTGGCAACACTGCTCGATTACTGCTGGGTACACACTGGCACTACAAAAATGGTTTTTGTAGCGCCAGATATGACGGTGCACTGGGAGTGGGAACTACCGCTGGGCTGCTGAGATAGACTGGCGGTAGTTCCTTTTTAGCAAGTGGTAAGCCCGTGTTGGGCTTACCGCTGCTTTATAAAAGGGGCCCTCAATCAGACTCACAATTCAGACCAAAAGGGTATGCAGTTTTCCACTGAAAAATTAAATGCAGGTCTTTATTTTCCAAACAGCTGAAACGTCTTCCTTGAGTGCAAATTTTAATGAGCTTCAACATTAGCTTCAGAACTTTTGGTAGGGAGTGCTGGGCAGACTTCTGCGGTCTGTGCCCTGAGTATGGCAAGGACAAATCAAACTCGGGTATACATATAAAGTATTGCATACCATGTAAAACGAGTTTATCTTGCTGGGCAGACTGAATGAACCGTACAGGTCTTTATCTGCCGTCATTTCATTCATACATTCATTCATTCATTTTGAACCTGCAACAAGACCACAAAATGCAAATCTTTTAGATTATGGGATACATTAACCCAATGTTCCACCATGGGAGCTTCCTTGCTGCTTACTCTGATGTTACTTAAATGGCTAGCAATCCATTGCTTTATCATTTGGTCTGTCCAATATGCCAGAAGGAACAAGGGCATCGTCTGAGAATATAAATACAATACTTTACCAGAATGAGGAATAGTAACAGAGCACATTACTAAACTATATTGGCAATATGCACAATGTTGACAAATATCATGACACCATCTGCATTGATTGTGTTCAATTATGCCTATTTTTTTAAATGGGTAAATGCTAACTGTGGTCTGATGTTAAATTCAGGGAGAAGCTAATACTTGCCAATGGTGCCCAATAGTCAACCCTATATCTCCAGATAACCTTGAATATAGAAGAACACAAGTTAACCTTGAACATGAACCAGATTTAGAAGTTACAAATTGTGCTTTTTTAAAATAACTAGCAGTGTTGGGCATTCGAAGCTCACTTATAACTGGACTTAACCACAGACCGCAGGTATCCCTGATGGGTGAAGCATTCCATCATGGTTTTAGACTAATTTAAATCCTCAGTTCCACTACACAGCCGCTTTACTTTAAGAAATTGACCTACTGAGATACTATCACGCAAAAGCTTGGGATGAAAGCTATTATAAAACAGTATGGTGTTACAATCCGTGACCTTACGATGTACAGAAGTCAGCAGTCTACCCTAGTCTAACCATATCTGTATTTCAAGAAGTAAACACTATCCCCACTGTTCACTAAACCGCGCAACAATGCCGACACAACACTTTCAAAGTGAATGGGCTGTGTCAGCATTAGTGCACTGCAGCCCCTAGCATGGCTTAGTAAACAAGTAAGCATCACAACACTTCAAATAATCCAAAAATGCATTCAAGGAATGAAGATCACCACCACATATCAAAAAATACATAATCAATAAATATTTTTCACAGTAGGACCTTTAACAAGAAAGGGGAACCATACACAAATCATTCTTCATATCTGGTCCTCATGGCTACCGCCTTAATCTGTAGATAAAACTGTTCTTCAAAAAGAAAATAATTCTTATGGATAACCATGGATGCCATGGCAGTCAAAAGATCCCTATGTTGACCAGAAATGGATAAATGACCAGCTGCTTTGGAAACAGCCTCTTGTTGGGAAATATTGTTATAGAGGACATTCATGTCCAAGGTGACCAGGAATGGGCGCACATTCCAACTCAAAAGAGATACCCTCCAATTGCTGAATTAAATCAGAGGAGTCCCACACGTAAGAGGGAATCTTAGCCACCAAAGGACGAAGAAAAAAAACACATATTGGGACAGAGATTCAAGTAGAGATTTTTAATAGACTATTGGGTGCCTGGGGGGGGGGGGGGGGGGGCTGGACTGCTCTTATGTATTTTAGGTAAAAAATGAATACAGGGACCCATTGGAAATTCCTGATATAAATACCTAAATTCTTTAACAGAAATAATGTCATAGGCAGCTCTAGACAAAAGCTGTAATACCTCCTGATAAGCTGAGGTAGGATCCACTGTCAGTTTTAAATAGAATTGACTATCAGAGAGCTGGCGTAAAGACTCACTGATATACATACTCCTTTCAAAAACAACCACCCTACTCCCTTTGTCTGCCCTGGTAATAATTATATGAGTATTGGAGTGCAGATCCACTAGCGCTTGAGGCTGTTCACTAGTCAAATTAAACATAGGTTTACACTGCTGCTTCTTCAATTTCATAACATCATGCATTACTAATTGCTGAAATGTGTCAATCACTGAATTTAAAGGGCCAGGAGGTAACCAGGTAGAAGGAATTCAATAGTGGTCTGAAAATGATTCATCATGTTTATTAGCCTGTACAGAATCAGAGCCAAAAATAATTGCAAATGCAATTTCCTGAAAAACTTTTTCAAATACATACAAGTAGAAAAAGCATCATATCTATATGTTGGTAGCAAAGAAAGCTCTAATGACGGACAATTGAATGGAGGTTAATGAACCTGAGGATATATTATAAACTGTTTTCAACCTACCCTGTCTTGGCAAAGTGACCTGACCACCTTGGAAGGAGCTAAACCTGGAATCACTGGTGGAATATGCAATCAGGGGGGAGGAGGAGGTAAAAATTGTCAGAAACATTGCTAGAGGAATCCAAACTATTAAGCTCATCCACTGAGGAATCACTGGAGGGATTGATAAATCTCACCTTCTGATTCCTACAGTTCCTTCTAAATCTTCTGTTTTTATCCATTCAAGGGTAAACATATCCACGAGTATAGTGAAGCTAATGCTTTTTAAATTTAGCAATTTTATGAGTCCTTACTTCCTGCCTACATTTTTCCATAGCATCCTGATGATCCTTAAATTTCACCTCAGATCCACTAGAAGGTAGGGTTTGCTTAAGTGCCTCAAATTTAACATTCAACTCAGCCCTCAGTTCCTCTAATATTATATTTAAATGATCCACAGTTATTAGCATAAAACCTAAGAAACAGTAATTAGATCATTCCATTTGCTGACATATTCTAAATTATCCAGGAACCCAAGGGCATCTTTTACAAAGCCTTGCTACTGACTCTCGGTGCAACAAATGAGAGGAAGCCCTAGGTTCCTTAAATAAATAAATATAACCTCCAAGGACCCTTCTGTAGATGCTAGAGTTGCTGAATGCAGTTCAGTTCTAATAATAAATGTATATAATCTAGCAATGTCATCCCAATCAACTACAATTCTCTCAGAAGGTAGATTAAACAACTTCACAGCATGTTCCACCGGTAACTCTAATTTTGAGTTCCACCCTGCACCAGCCATCCTATCCCTTAATTATACCATACAGTAAACAATATAAATGGGATTAAGCAAAAAGTTAAACTTAAAAATAGATACAAAAATTAGTAAAGGCTAAATTCAAAAGATCAATGATACAAGTTTATTCAATTACAAAACAAACAAAAAATATATATATATATGCGCAACTGAAAATCCATAGAGCACAACTAAATAGACGTACCTATTCTAAACTTGATAATAATTTTATAAAGTATGGGATTCGCATCAAAGTATGGGGAGATGAAAGCCAAAAGTCAACAGGGAGCTTTGGCACTTAAACCAGGAATGAAATTATGAAGACTAGATGTCAAGGTTTATGTTTTTTTGAGGCCATAGCATTTGCCCTTTAGAATTGTTTGGGTTTTAGTTAACAGTGCCATATGACAGTGGTACCCAACCCTGGTTCTGGAGGCACCCCAGCTAGTCAGGTTTTCAGGATATCCACAATGAATTGTGTGGGGAGGTGGGGGATAGGTCCCTTCCAAATGCAGGCATCTACCAAAAGAGGTTGCTGGAGAGGCTACCCAGGCCTAGGCCAGCCCAGGTAAAGAGAATGGAATCCCAAGGGAGGGGTTGGAGTACTAAGGCATCATATGAACAGGAAATAGGAGGGTGGGCATCTCTTGGGCAAGAAAAGGAAGATCTAGAGCCCAGAGAGAGAGAATGAAAGGTGGCTAAAGATGAGAAGCTGACTGAAATAGGGTTACCATAAGGCTCCAGAAAAAGGAGGACGGATTGAGCCAGCCGGGTTTTACTTCCATTGCTTTCCAAGCAATGGAAGTAAAACTCGGCTGGCTCAATTACTTCCATTGAAAGCAATTGCTTTCCATTGAAAGCAATGGAAGTAAAACCCGGCTGGCTCAATCCGTCCTCCTTTTTCTGGAGCCATATGGTAACCCTAGACTGAAACAATCGACTTGATAGAAGCCAGTGCCCAGTAGAACCATGAGCAATCCCAGGACGTGGCTGAGAACAGCATGGAAGTAGAGATAAGTCTTTAATAGATCCAGGGTGCTACCCAGTTTTGTTAGAGTGAGCTGCTTGCACTAAATGTTGATTGAAAACCCTGACAGCTGGTGGATGGAGGGTGTATTAGAAATGCTGACTGGGAGGAGACTGTCCTAGCCAGGCTAAGTGCTAGTGAGCCCAGTGCTAGAACGGTTTTCCTTTTCGTTAGAGCGGATAACCTTTTCAATGAACTAAGTCTGAACTGATTTGGAACTGTAAAATAAGCTGGACCCTGTTCAACTTTGGGGGGAAGGGGCACAGGGTTTCTCAGTTGGGCCCTAGATGCAGTAGGGCTGAAAGCCAGGGCTGCATTTCTTTTTCCTAGTGTTTGTATTGTTTTTTTCTCATGGGTGAGGGGAGTTCATACCCTTTGTGAATGTAGCTACCTTGTAGCGTCTGAGAAGCATGATAGAAGACCAGGCTGCAGGCTATTTTGGTTGTGGAGAGAAGCAAGACTGGATACTGTTCAGTAATTACATCTGGGGAAGCTCAATCTTGGGCTCATTTTCGAAAGAGAAGGACGTCCATCTTTCAACATAAAACGGCAGATGGACGACCTCACAGGGACGTCCAAATCGGAATAATCAAAACCCGATTTTGGACGTCTCTAGCGGAAGTCCATCGCAAGGACGTCCAAAGTTCAAGAAGGCGTGTCGGAGGTGTAGCGAAGTGGGACTTGGGCATGCCTAACACTTGGAAGTCTTTGACCCATAATCGAAAAAAACAAGGATGTCCCTGACAAACACTTGGACGTTTTCACCCGGACCTGTTTTTGTTATGAATAAGGCACAAAAAGGTGCCCGAAATGACCAGATGACCACCGGAGAGAATCGGGGATGACCTCCTGTTACTCCCCCAGTGGTCACTAACCCCCTCCCACCCTCAAAAAACATCTTAAAAAATATGTCATTCCAGCCTCAGATGTCATACTCAGGTCCATGACAGCGCATACAGGTCCCTGGAGCAGTTTTGGTGGGTGAAGTGCACTTCAGACAGGCAGACCCAGGCCCATACCCCCCTATCTGTTACATTTGTGGAGGAAACAGCGAGCTCTCCAAAACCCACCATAAACCCACTGTACCCATACATAGGTGCCCCCCTTCACCCGTAAGGGCTATGGTAGAGGTGTACAGTTGTGGGTTGTGGGTTTTGGGGGAGACTCAGCATACAAGGTAAGGGAGCTATGTTCTTGGGAGCATTTTAGGAAGTCCACTGCAGTGCCCCCTAGGGGGACCAGGGCACTACAAATGCTGGCTCCTCCCATGCCCAAATGGCTTGCATTTGGACGTTTTTGACATGGATGTCTTTGGTTTGGAAAATCGCCGAAAGTCAGAAGCATCCATATCTAGGGACGTCCAAATTTAAGGATTTGGATATCCCTGACGGCATTTTCAAAACGAAAGATGGACGTACATCTTGTTTTGAAAATACGGGCTTCCCTGCTTTGCCCCGCCTTGGGTGAATCTCTTTATAAAGGCGGTTAATAAATCCCAATAAATAAATGTGATCATTAAACAAAGAAAACAACAGCAACAACAACAACAAAAAGCTACATTATGTTACTGAAAAGACAAACTGGGTTTTCACTGTTAATAAATGGGTTCAATTTCTATTCTAGTCATTGGGTCTGCATTCTCCATAGGAAAAATAACAAGGAGAGCCAATGATCTCTTTCTCCTCCCCCTCCTTTTGAAAATGCAGAGCTTTTATGCAGAATAACATACACTGCAAGCAGTTATGCCAAGGCGAGGTTATGATGAGTGCAGTGTGACCACATTTGATGCAGTCCAGTATGGGATACACCCATTTCCTATTAGACCAGCACCCACACAGTGTTTATTTTACTTAATACACACTACACAGAATGATGGGCAATTCCTATGCAAAAAAAGAAAAAAAAAGATTTCCCTGTTTATTTTTCTGACACTTTCAATACCTCCATAGAGTCATATTTAATGAAGATTATTCCCATGGGTGCAGGAGATTAAAAAAAGTATTTTTTCACTAAGGTCCCGTGGTGTTTCAACAAAAAATGAAAATTTACTGTACTTTCAAATGAGTAATCGAAAGAGCACAGTTCTTCTAATTATTGGAAATGGTAATGCTGATTTTGCAAATTAAAGATGATCCATTTTAATTAAGAGGAAGCAGAAGCTATATTCAATATTTTTAGGTTTTTATTCTTACTTTCATTTCATTATGGTAGCGATAGTCCTGTGCTCATCTACTAACATTCACTGAGAAAATCATTTCACTCACATTATTTCAATGTGGGAAATAAATATAAGCAGATCAATATTCAGAACTATTTTGTTTTTTTAAATGATGGCCATTCAGTGCTGATGCAAGAATATTCATTTTTAAAGCAGCCTTTTTTTCTGATATAAATTAAACAGGATATTCATAGATTGTGCCTGAATATCTCTACCAATGAAATCTCAACCTCAATCCAGGACAAAATCTCAGCCTGCTTGTCCGACATTGCTGCTTGGATGTCTCAATGCCATCTAAAGCTCAACACGTCCAAAACTGAACTTCTCGTTTTTCCCCCTAAACCCACCTCCCCTCTTCCCCCTTTCTCTATCTCTGTTAATGGCTCTCACATCCTCCCTGTCTCCTCGGCTTGTAACTTTTGAGTCAACTTTGATTCCTCTCTCTCCTTCTCTGTGCATATTCAACAGATCGCCAAAACCTGTCATTTCTTTATCTACAATATTAGCAAAATTCGCCCCTTCCTTTCTGAATACGCTGCCAGAACCCTTATCCACACCCTTGTCACCTCTCGCTTGGACTATTGCAATTTACTTCTCACTGGTCTTCCGCTCAGTCATCTCTCTCCTCTCCAATCTGTCCAAAATTCTGCAGCACAACTTATTTTCCACCAGAATCGTTATACCCACACTAGCCCGCTCCTCAAGTCACTTCACTGGCTCCCTGTCCGCTTCCGCATTCATTTTAAACTTCTCGTACTGACCTTTAAATGCATCCATTCTGCAGCCCCCCATTACCTCTCCACTCTCATCTCTCCCTACATTCCTCCCCGTGAACTCCGCTCGCTGGACAAATCTCTCTTGTCGTCCCTCTTCTCCTCCACTGCTAACTCCAGGCTTCGCTCCTTTTCTCTCGCGGCACCTTATGCCTGGAATAGACTTCCTGGACCTATACGTCTAGCTCCATCTCTACCTGTTTTCAATTCTATGCGGAAAACCCACCTTTTCACTGCTGCTTTTTAGCTCCCATTAATTCCCTCACCCGTAACTGTCTTGTCTGTCTGTATTATTTAGATTGTAAACTCTTTTGAGCAGGGACTGTCTCTTTGTATCAGGTGTTCAGCGCTGCGTGCGTCTGGTAGCATAAGGAGTGTCAAAGCAAATGCAAGGCGCAGATAAAGCAGGCCACTGAAACCTTCTGCTCAGAGTGCTGCTGCAGCTAGGAAAGCGAATGGAATGTTGGGTATTATTAGGAAAGGTATGGAAAACAGGTGTGAGGATGTTATAATGCCGTTGTATCACTCTATGGTGCAACCGCACCTTGAGTATTATGTTCAATTCTGGTCGCCGCATCTCAAGAAAGATATAGTAGAATTGGAAAAGGTGCAGCGAAGGGCGACTAAAATGATAGCGGGGATGGGACGACTTTCCAATGAAGAAAGATTAAGGAGGCTAGGGCTTTTCAGCTTGGAGAAGAGATGGCTGAGGGGAGACATGATAGAGGTATATAAACATAGGCGGTCGGTGGCCCAACTGTTTGGGGAGGCTAAAGGAGGTGGGGGTGGGGCGGGGTTAGGGGCGGGCCAGGGTGGAGTGGGGCTTACATCCGTAATTGTCTGACAACACTCAGAAAAAAATAAGTAACATAGAGGGGCATAATCGAACAAAAACGTCTATCTCCATGGGCGTTTATCTCCAAGAACGGGTCCGTGAAGGGGCGGACCGAACCGTATTTTCGCAAAAAATAGACATCCATGTTTTATTCAACAATTTGTGAGCTGGGCGTTTTTGTTTTTCAGCGATAATGGAAAATGAAAGCGCCCAGTTCAAAAACGAATAAATCCAAGGCATTTGTTCGTGGGAGGGGCCAGGATTCGTAGTGCACTGGTCCCCCTCACATGCCAGGACACCAACCGGGCACCCTAGGGGGCACTTTTACAAAAACAAAAACAAAGGTAAAAGAGCTCCCAGGTGCATAGCACCCTTCCCTTGTGTGTTGAGCCCCCCAAATCCCCCTCAAAACCCAGTGCCCACAAGTCTACACCATTATTATAGCCCTAAGGGGTGAAGGGGGGAACCTACATGTGGGTACAGTGGGTTTGGGGGGGTTGGACGACTAATAAGCATTAAGCAGCACAATTGTAACAGGTAGTGGGGATGGGCCTGGGTCTACCTGCCTGAAGTCCATTGCACCCCCTAACAACTGCTCCAGGGACCTGCATACTGCTGCCAGGGAGGTGGGTATGACATTTGATGGTGAAAATAAAAAGTTGTGAAACATCATTTTTTGTGGTGGAAGGGGGTTAGTGACCACTGGGGGAGTCAGGGGAGGTCATCCCCGATTCCCTCCGATGGTCATCTGGTCATTTAGAGCACTTTTTTGGGACCTGTTCGTGTGAAAAAAGGGTCCAACAAAAGTGTCCTAAATGTTCACTAAAAACGCCTTTATTTTTTTGATTATCGCCCTAACGCGTACATCTCTCCTCGGCCGATAACCACGCCCCAGTTCCACCTTCGCCACACCTCTGACACGCCCCCATCAACTTTGTCCGCATCCGCGACGGAGTGCAGTTGAAAACGTCCAAAATTGGCTTTCGATTATACCGATTTATTCATTTTTGTGAGATAAACGTCTATCTCCCGATTTGGGTTGAAATCTAGGCGTTTTTCTCTTTCGATTATAAGGTGGATAGTAACATAGTAGATAACGGCAGAAAAAGACCTGCATGGTCCATCTAATCTGCCCAACAAGATAAACTCATATGTGCTACTTCTTGTGTATACCTTACCTTGATTTGTATCTGCCATTTTCAGGACACAGATCGTAGAAGTCTTGCCCAGAACTAGCCCCACCACCCAAACACCAGCCCCGCCTCCCAATCTCGGCTAAGCTTCTGAGGATCCATTCCTTCTGCACAGGATTCCTTTATGTTTATCCCACACATGCTTGAATTCCGCTACCGTTTTCATCTCCACCACCTCCTGCGGGAGGGCATTCCAAGTATCTACCACTTTCTCTGTGAAAAAATACTTCCTGACATTTTTCTTGAGTCTGCCCCCTTCAATCTCATTTCATGTCCACCTCCGCTGTCCTCCAATCCTGTTTTAAAAGTTTTAAAACCTTCAAAGTCAGTGCACCTCTGCCTAATAGTTGAGATCACAGTCTAAGTCATCATCATCACAAACAATATAGGAAAAAGAAAAACCACAAGCATTAGGGGCTTGGCTTATAGCCCATTTAGTTATGTTTAAACAAAAGAGATCTGCATGAAACTAAATATTTTTTTTTACTTGTTTTGTTTTAAATGGCTCTTCAGAGTCATCAGCAGCACCTACCTCTATCTCCTGAAATCCAACGTATGTGCCAATTTCTGAGTGTAGAACGAAAGTGGGAGGGAACATCTTTCAGACTCTAGTCTCTCTCTCTTTCTTCTTCTTCTTGCCTTCCCTCCCGCGCGTTCCCGCCTATGCTCGAAGGCGGGCTCAAGGCTGACTGGCTGCCTGAGCTGAGGGCGGGCAAAGAAAGAAGAAGCGCTGCAGGCACACAGGACCGCGGCGGCGCGCCATGTGAGAGCCCGGGCGGGCGGAACTCGTCAACTGCCTGGGCTGGGCTGAATCGGGATGGTGTGTCGGTGTCGGCCTGAAACAGATGATCCTGCGGAGCGGCGAGCCCCGGGCAGGCGGAACTGGGGGCATGGCGTGTCGGCGTTGTCGCATCGTGGTAGGTCCGACCTGTCAATCAAGATCCGATCCTTCGGCTGGGGAGGCTTAGCCTCCCCAAGCCTCTTATACCGGGCACCTATGTATATAAAATATTGAGTGGAGTGGAACAGGTGGATATGAAGCGTCTGTTCACGCTTTCCAAAAATACTAGGACTAGGGGGCATGCGATGAAACTACAGTGTAGTAAATTTAAAACAAATCAGAGAAAATCTTTCTTCACCCAACACGTAATTAAACTCTGGAATTCGTTGCCGGAGAATGTGGTGAAGGCGGTTAGCTTAGCAGAGTTTAAAAAGGGGTTAGAAATAAAGTGTTGACACAGAAAACTGCAAAGATACAGTGTCAGCTCAACCCTAAGTTTGTTGTGGTGCAGGAGTACCAGGAGAAATTGTCAGAGCTGGACACAGGGAGATGTGCATGGCAAGGTCAGCTGGCAAAAGGGATAGACACCACTGATTCAGATAGAAGTATCCAGGAAAGATATACTTTAAAGGAGTTAGAGAATCTGGCTGCTCACCTCAGGAAAGAATCTCCAGCAGAAATTATGTTGAAATATAGGCACACACTGGAGGACCGGTTGAAGGATGCTAGGAGGAAAAGGGAAGAATTGGCTAGCTGGCTTAGTGGCTCCATGAAGGAACAGACCCTAGCTTTAGAGGAGCAGCTTAAGGATGCCCTGGTGGGGTTCAAGGAGGCAGGCTATGAGGGGAAAAGCCAATGAGGGTGACTTATCTGACACCTCAGAGTTGTGTACGGATTTGATACAAGAATACAATGCCACCACTGAGAGGGTGGTGAAGAGCACCAGAGTGGAATTCTGAAGGAGTGGCTACCCAATGAGTTTTGTGGTTCAGTTTTACTCTGTACCTAGGAACCAGCATGCATGTACACTTGGCAAAGATGAGAAGGAGTCCATCGTGTCTAGGGACTCCTCATTCCTGGCTGGAAGAATGTGAATCTCCTGAAGAGGAGCAAGTAGCCTGAAAGAAGGTACTGGAGAAGAAATGGGATGCAAGGACGAGAAAACAGGAATCTGTCTGCCAGTCCAATAGATGAGCTATCGAATATGGTCCTCACATCAGAGAGATGGTAGTGTCAGATGCAGAGACCTGCCAAGGCCTTTCTCTTGTGAACCCAGACAGTGCCTTGAGTAAGGGAGGCACAGCATGTGGGAAAGTCACTTGGTGGAGAAAGTCTAAAGCCAGGAGTAGAGTGTAGTGGATATGGAAGATGTCAAGATAGGGATACCTCAAAGGGAAGCGGGGCTGTCCTAGAGGATCCTAGAGGCTTGCATTCTTCCTATTCCCCGTTATGGATGTGACAAGCGATCATGGGATCCAGAAATCAAGCACAGTCATTTATGAGGACCCGGTTGTGGTGGCTGAAGTGATGCTCTCTTCTGAAGATGATAACCCATTTCAATATGAGGATAACTGGAGGTCATTAGATGAGACGATTGTGGTGCAGCAGCCTACGGATGGAGTTCTTATCCAGCTATTTCCTACTGGACTGGATGTCTCTGTGATGGGGATTTGGGCAGTCTGTGGCCATTGGTGTGATGGGGGCCAATGGCTGCTGTATTTAGCTTGCCCTGCTCATGTGAATGTGCTTGAAGCTTGGTGTGTACAGGGTGTTGATTTAGTAGTGGCCCTAGGGAGGTCTTAGGGATTCCCAGTGATTATGGGGGTCCTGGGTACCCTATGGAATGGTTATCCTCAGCCCTTTGGGAGAGTGCCCCTGGTTGTGGTAGAAGCTCAACTTATGAGGGCTGAGCTGAGGGATTGGGTGTGTGATGGAGTAGGTGGTATAGTGAAGAGCACCCCTCACTGAGATTGCAATTAGGCCACCTTGCGACAGGGGGCACTAGCTCACGGGTGTGATAAGTAAGCCACTTTGCATAGTCAAGGGGGCTGGGCTCGAGGATGATTTAAATGCTCTGGAGCAAAAGGGTCTCCAGGAGAGGCCCCGGGGGCAAGGATCCTCACTAAGTGATCTGACTTAGGCTATAGTACCTGGTGGAGTTCCAGGGAAGAAGGGTAGCCCTAGCTCAGACCTTGTATACGGAGTGAGAATTCTGAAGCTTATGGTTGAAGGAATTCCAGGACTAAGTGCTTGTAAGAGAGAAGACTGCCAAGGTAGGCTCAGAATCCCTTGGTTGCTGAAATAAAGGTTATAAGTACTGAAAAGTATTGAACCTGTGAGGAAACAGGCTTGTTTATTTCCCTTGTACATAATAATAAAGTTTTCCTTTTGACTTTACACTGCCCTCTGGTGTGTTTTCTAAGGGTTCCATGCCTCCTTGACAGATCACGTTATCTCATAAGCCATGACAATATGAAAATTTATCAGGCATTAGCTTTACTTGGTCTTTCTGCAAGCATTTTCAGCAAATTGGTTTTAATTTTGTCTGTAGCACCTAGTCAGCTTATGCAGAGTTATTTTTAGTTACATTATTTGAAAAGAAAACTAGAATTTGGAGTTTGAATGCAAAAATAAATGCCAAATGCAATCAAGTTTTTGTACAGCTACACTGTAAACTTACATAAGTCCAAAGCTAATAGTGATTCATAAACATTTGTCAAACTCTGAGATCGAAGTACTTAACACATTGGGCAAACCTGTTAACACCCCTAGAATAATCTGAAACAGATAAAATCATTTCTGAAGCAAGGTTTGCCAGACTGCTTTCTGTAAACAAATGCCATTGTTGCTCATATGGGAAATACTTTTTGAGCGCCAACAAGAACAATTGGTGGAATGACATCAAAAGGTATAAACCAGAAACATAGGTCCACTATTCTAGATCTTATAAAGGAGGTAATTTTAAAAAACCACTGTTATGCTTATGTGGACATGTATGCACTTGAATGACCTCTTATAGAATACCAGCTGGAGTAAAAATTAAGCGCAATGATGTAATGGTGCTTACTTTGGCTGTAGGTGTGTACAGGGATGGAGTTTGGGGAGGGCACGGGTGGAGTTCTCAAGTACACATTAGATTATTTATAAAAACACTTTGGGGGCTCTTTATCCTACATAAAATAATCATACAGCCCACTTTTATGTCACTTCTTACAAATTTACAGAAAATTCAAACTTAAATTACAAATAACTTGGGGTCCTTTTACAAAGGCACACTGAAAAATGGCTTGCGGTAGTGTAGGCACAGGTTTTAGGTTTTTTAGCGCACCTGTAAAAAAGGCCTTTTATTTCTGCTGAAAATTGACATGCGGCAAAATGAAAATAGCCACACGTCCATTTTGGGGCTGAGACCTTACCAGCAGCCATTGACCTAGCAGTAAAGACTCATGTAGTAACCGGGCGGAAATTGACCTACGTGCACCAAATGCCACTTGGTGCATGTCCGTTATGCGTGCCTGAAAATAAAAAATATTTTTCAGATGCGCTTATCGGACATGCACCAAAAATGAAATTACCGCAAGAGCCACATGGTAGTCGGGCGGTAACTCCATTTAGGCGTGCATAGACGCTTACGCGGTTTAGTAAAAGGACCCCTTGGCATAACTACTACTACTTAACACTTCTAAAGCCCTACTAGGGTTATACAGCGCTGTACAGTTTAACAAAGAAGGACAGTCCCTGCTCAAAGGAACTTACTATCTAATGGACAAAATGTGCAGACAATCAAATTGGGGCAGTCTAGAGTTTTCCTGTGTAGAGGTAGAATGGTTAGGTGCCGATGGCGACATTGAAGAGGTGGGCTTTGAGCAAGGATTTGAAGACGGGCAGGGAGGGTGCTTGGCGTATGGGCTCAGGAAGTTATTCCAAGCATAGGGAGAGGCCAGGCAGAAAGAGCGGAGCCTGGAATTGGCGGTGGTGGAGAAGGGTACAGAGAGGAGGGATTTGTCCTGTGAGCGGAGGTTTCAGGTAGGAGTGTAAGGGGAGATAAAGGTAGAGAGGTAATGAGGGGCTGCAGATTGAGTGCATTTGTAGGTTAGAAGGAGAAGCTTGAACTGAATGCGGTACCTGATCAGAAGCCAGTGAAGTGACTTGAGGAGAGGGGTGATATGAGCATATCGGTCTAGGTGGAAGATAAGACGTGCAGCAGAGTTCTGAACGGATTGAAGGGGGGATAGATGGCTAAGTGGGTGGCCAGTGAGGAGTAGGTTGCAGTAGTCAAGGCGAGAGGTGATGAGAGAGTGGATGAGAGTTCAGGTGGTGTGCTTAGAGAGGAAAGGGCGAATTTTGCTGATGTTATAGAGAAAAAAGCAACAGGTTTTGGCTATCTGTTGGATATGCGCAGAGAAGGAGAGGGAGGAATCGAAGATGACTCCGAGGTTGCAGGCAGATGAGACAGGGAGGATGAGGGTGCCATCGACTGAGATAGAGAGTGGGTGGAGAGGAGAAGTGGGTTTGGGTGGAAAGACAATAAGCTCCGTCTTGGTTATGTTCAGTTTCAGGTGGCGGTTGGACATCCAAGCAGCAATGTCGGACATTCATGGATGAAAGAGGCATTGTTGTAACTGTATTTTTGGTATGTCATTTTTCTTCTTTTCATTTGAACTTCCACCTCAATCCAAACCAGCCTCTCCTTAGCAAACGAACCTTCATTTGCAACTATGCAGGTTCTCCCTCAGATTGTAAAATCTTCCCTAGTTCAGTTATAGCCAGGAGAAAAAGACTGCAATCCCTTTTCTTCCCCAGAATCTGATATATGTTCAATATGGTTCCTAGGTGCAAGTATGGCCAAAAACATTTTTGATTTGAGCTCATTTAAAATAATTTTTTCTGGATTTTTTGGCATAGTTTCATGTTCATTCGACCTATTCGTGTTTTTTTTTTTGTGTGTGTGTGTACATTGACGGGTCCTTTTAAAATGGCTTGCTTGCACTTATGAGCTAAATGCTAGAGACGCCCATTTATTCCTATGGCGGCTCTAGCGTTTAGCGCGCACTAATCATTCCTTTGTAAAAGACCCCATGAATGCACACAACAATTGAAAAATGCATGCAATTGATTGCACATACATTAATTCATAAGTATACACACACAGAAGCAAGTTGTGCATACTTTACTCTTTATTTCTTGTCTATTAGATTGTAAGCTCTTTGAGCAAGGACTGTCTTTCTTCTATGTTTGTGCAGCGCTGCGTACGCCTTGTAGCGCTATAGAAATGCTAAATAGTAGTAGTAGGTGCTCGGATGAACTGAATGCATGGTCCTGAATGTACAGTTCTAATAGCTCCAACTAGTAAACACAGCTGAGAAATATCTTGGACTTCCTCCTTCTGCAGCTTCTTTGGAGACAAGACATTTTCACAAGGAGTAGTTCAAAACAAAAAGTGTTGCCTGAATCTTAAAGGAGTTCTGTTATAGGACTCTCCTGGAGTCTTCTCCTCATAGAGGAATATCCACTTTCTTAGGTCTGGTTTCATGACCTTTAAACGTATATACTTTAACCAGTCCGTTGTGAATATTTTGAGCTAGCTGTGGTTTCTAATATAGCATTCAGATTTGTTATTGACTTGAGTCATACGTGGGAAAACTGCAACTGGCTCAAATTGCTTCTAATAGTTGGAGTTAATTGAGAAGTATAATTTTAATTAGTATCTGCCAAGTACCCGTTTTACAAAGGTTCTACTGTTTATTTCTAGGAGAAGCAGCATAAAATCTGTTTTACTGTTCTGGTATCTTGCCAGGTACTTGTGACCTGGATTAGCCACTGTTGGAAACAGGATACTGGGCTTGATGAACCTTATGTTCTTATGAGGCACTTCAAGCATCAGATATGTCACCTTCCTTAGAAACAGTGACAAAGATTTTTTAGACAGAGTAGGACAAGGTAGTTAATAACAGCTGAGTTCACTAGCAGCTGAAGTAAACTCATGGGTGGAGAACACTTGAAATAGACTTTATAAAGTGTCATATGTGTTGGAAACTTAGTAATAAAAGTGCATAAAAATTTTATCACCTTTTAATTATTTGGGACAATGAAAGTAAACAAGGAAATGATGGCAAAATATGTTCTGTTTTCTTCCCATAAAGCTGCTTGTAGATGGAACTACCAGAATGCTTGAACTCTGAACCACTGCAACTCAAGAGACCTAGAGTTCTATGTTTATTATGTTTATACTATTTACTGTAATTTCAGTGATCATTCTTTAAAGGACATTTTACATACTTTTATTTTTTTTATTTTATTTGCATTTCAATATTACAACAAAGATAAACCTTTGACAAGAAATCCCGATTATAAACAAGGAACATAGGGTCTCTTTTACAAAGCCGCACTACCGATTCTTGGTGAAGCAAATGAGAGGAAGCCCATTCAATTTCTATGGGCTTCCTCTCATTTGCCGTGTGGGAATCGCTAGCATGGCTTTGTAAAAGAAGCCCTCAAATATTATACATTCAAAGAATGAAAAGAAAATTAAATTTAAACCCAGTCCATATTACATCAGGAGGTCCAAGAGTAAGAAATCCATGGAAAGATGGATATTTTAAAGAAATAGGTAAAGAATCAATTATTAAGAAATTCTCTCTTCAATTAAATAGACCTGAAATCAAACAGTAATTCTAAACATTTAAATATGGAAAGGCCACAGAGATTACTCCCTTTCCCTCAAGAAAAAAATCTCAATTGAGTAGGCTCATAAAAATATATCATTCCAATAAGTAACAAAAGACACCAAAAGTGTAGCCCTAGTAGTCACAGTTCTTTCTGAATCTGATAGCTCCAATATATCTGAGTCCACAGGAGGTTCATAAGATCTTTGTTCAGTTGAAGTCACATAGAAAATCCTGTGCAAAGGTGGCCTAGCGGCCTCCGGAAACATCAACATTGTTTGTAAGAAGCTATAAAATAATTCTCTCGTTGAAGTCACCCGAATCTGGGGAAAATTTAAAAATCGCAAATTAAGTCCCCTTTGCATGTTTTCCAAGTTTTCTGCTTTCCTTAATATGATGGATTTATCTTGTAAAAAAGTTTGTGAGGATTTTAAGTCAATAACTTTGTCCATTATATCAGTTTTAGTAGTGCAGGAATTAAACTTAGACTCCAAATCTAGCAATTTAGTTGAAAAGGCTTTAAAACAGGAATAAATGAGAAGCAAACCTGGAGTAAAAACTCTCAATTGCTTCCCAGAGTGTGTCCAGAGTCACTGTTGAGGGCTTCACCAACGGCTTCAGAGAAGGCACAGACACCGAAGAGGCAGACAGAACCTCTGCTGCTGATGGTAACGTTCTGGATCCCATCTCCTCTGTCACCATCAGATTCCCAACCACTAGCTCCCCAGAAGGCAATAAAGATGGTCTCTCAAGCACCGCAGTTGTCATAATTCCACCTGGAGTCAGTCTCTCAGTGTTCCCCGCTATGCCAAATCTTCCGGTGTCCTCCATTACCAGCAAGAAACAAACCTGGTTCACACTTCTGGGAATTGGGGGAGTTCCAGGTCCTCTCGGGCTTAGTGAGATTTCACTACCCAAGGTGGGGCTCTTTTCCACCCCAGCAGCAGTGATGCCTTCATAGGAGAGGAGTCTGCAAAACATGTAATAGCGGTCTGTCGCATACCGCCAGAAGCTGGAGGGGAAGGAGGAACCCCTGCACTTAGACATACCTACGAGGAACGGCAATAAGCCAAAAACACCACAACCAACACGAGAGCTCCTGAAGGTAGGTCTTACTCTGATGCCATCTTGGATCTCTTGTACCCATTTTTCATACTCTTAGAATATTCTTCTGAATGCCACATGGATCAATGAACCATGGAGGAAACAAATGTTGCATCAATTTTTGAACAACGTCTTCCATCTATGATACATTCTTTAACTGTTTAGAAATACTTCTCTGCATCCCTATAAGAAAGCAAAATGGCATTACATATTTCTAAAAAGGATATGCTCAAATTATTTGGATCTAAAATTTCTGTAGAACAGGAAAGTACCTCTGCTTTTATTACAAATGAAATGGTAGAGATATACACAGGGCAAACATTTTCAATTTGTTTTGGTTTTATTTGAGCTTTCATCCTGATTTTCAAAAAAAAATTTCAGTTCATTTTACACTTTCATTTTAATACAAAATTGTTAATGTTACAATTATATATGCTAATTGACTTAATATACATTGGACTAAATTTAATAAATGGCGCCATAAAATTAATGCCAAAATATAATGCTTAGCTTTGAAAACTTTTAAGTAAGTTCAACCATTTACACCAATGAAACTCTGATGTAAATCCCTGTGCCATGGATCCCCTTTATTCTATAACATTGTATATAAATTGTGGGAACACCCCCAATCAGCTCATGGCCCTCCCATAAGCCAATTAAGTTACACGTGTGGCTAACAAGCCAATCAGCGTTTTTAAACACCACTTAAGCAATAATGAGCACTAATTGGCAATAATCAGAACTTGTATGTACAACTCACTAAGCGTATTCTATAATGAATTGCGCCTAAATTCTAAAGTGTGCAATTCAAAAGGGGAATAGCTATGGGCAGGGGAAGGGGTGTTTCATGGACATTCCCAAATTTTTGTGCACATTGTTATAGAATATGGCCCAGTCTGCGTAAATCTACATGCATCTTTTTTTGGTGTAAATGGAGGCATGTCATTTTAGACACTGGGGCATCAACTAAGAGTATTCTATATACTGCGCCTAAATCTTATAGAATAGGCTTAGGCGAGAATGATTTCCATGCAGATTTTCCAGGTGCCACATACAGAATTGCCTCCTTGGTTCTTAAAACCAGGCACCCTTTATAGAACTGCTCTCCACCCTTTTGTGTAAAGAGGCTTCAGACTATATCAGTAGCACAGTTGCTGCTCATGGCATCGAAAGTGTTAATTTGACTTGTATTAATAGTTATGTCTAATTAAATCATGCAAGGGATTGTGATCACTCGTATATCTTTCCCAGCTTTAATCATAATAGGGCACAAAAATGATAGAGACCCAGAATTCCTCAGTTCTTGAAAATCTACTCCATTTCTCAACCAGGATATAATGGCAAAATCATCACAGAACAAATTAAAATATATCTATATATATGTTTATCCACTCCTACCCTAGCTGAGATAATATTTAACCATCTATCTGACCTCACGTGCAACTTTCTTCAAATCAATCACCTTACTTTCTAATTCTTCCTACTTTCTTACTCATCTATATGTTACAACTTTGCCTTACCATTCACTACCAATTATAATGTTCTAGTACATATTATTGTGTTGTCATTGCAAGTAGTATACCATGCCATACTTTTTATTGTTCAAATATTTTTACTGCTCTAATTGCCTCCTGCTCATGTTTGATCTATTCTTACTGTATACCGCCTTGAGTGAATTCCTTCAAAAAGGCGGTAAATAAATCCTAATAAATAAATCTACTGAGACTAATCCATAGATATCAAGTGCATTTCATGCAAGAAATACATTTGGTTCTTTATGCCAGGAAACTGCTGGCTGCGATATCAAATGAACCCAGGAAGGCCCAAAACAATACAATTATTGTTGGTCTAGATGCAGAAAAGGAATTTGACATGGTATTGTGGGCATATTTATACAAAGTTTTATTTAAGTTTGGCATTGCTGGGATTGTGCTACAATGAATTAAAACCAGAGCTTTTTTTGAGGGGGTACTGGGGGGTACTGAGTACTGGCACCTTTTCCATTGTCTGCTAAAACTGACCCATGGCCTCCAAGCTGTAATGAAAGAGCTCGGGCCCACCACACACCAATTCTGCCTTGTCATATATTCTATGACTGGTTGTGCGGGGCCTGGCTATTGTGGGGTGGGTCCCTCAATGATCACCCAACCCCTGAAGGGTGACCTGGCATTTGAGTACCGGCACCTTTCTTGCTAGAAAAAATGCACTGATTAAAACTCTCTACACCATAACTTCTGGTTTTTAAAAGAGAAAGAATGTAATCAGATGTATTATTTCTAACTAATATTGGACAATAAGTATGTTTTTCAATGAAATGATTTGACTATACACCGTATTGGCCTTGAAGAAACTAACCAGATGATCAATGTGGAATAATGAATTAGACGAGTAATATCTGGGGATAATCAGGTTAATACCACAGATTTTTTTCTGTTTACTGTGTAATTGATCTCCTTATCTTGTTTCACTCTCCCTATTTAGTGGTCTAAGGAAGAGAATAGAATTACCTGACTGAAATAATTCCTACATATTACTTTCTCTGTATTTCCAGCAAGTTGTTTTATCGCTTGTAAAAATTTAAATGGTTATAAATAAAAAATTAAAAAAAAAAACTTTCTACACCATATCTAAAGCAATGGTTTGAACAACCAACTATAAAGAAAAATGATTAAACCACCTCTTTTTGAAGATGTGCTGCTATTCATTAACAGCCCGCTGAAAGCAATACCAGAAATAATAAATCTTATGAAACCATTTGATGCACATTCCAATTTTGAGTTGAAAATTTAGAAATTCTGAGTCTAGACAAAAGGAAACTGGAATCGGGGATTCTTCTTCAAGGAGACAATTTTTTCCTAGCTTACTCTGCCGTCAATGGCAGCCATAAGTTGGTATACCTGAGGGGTCCTTTTACAAAGGTGTACCGCCTGGCTACCACATGCGCCTGGTGGTAATTACAAGTTTGGCACATGCTGAAAACCTGCAGTAGAAAATAATTTTCTATTTTCTACTGTGAGGGCGTTCTTGATGGTAATCAGCAGTTGGCACGTGCTGGACAGTTACTGTGCAGGTAACGTGTGAGCACTTACCACTAAGTCAATGGGTGGCGTTAAGGGCTCAGGCCATAAATATAGATGTGCTGGTTTTCATTTTGTTGAATGTCTATTTCCCAGCTCCCAACCTCCCTTTTTTTTCCAGATACAGCGGAGAAACAGTCCAGTGCATGTCCAATATATGCAATCACACTACCACAGGCCACTTTTTGATGCACCTTTGTAAAAAGGCCCCGAGTTTGCAAAATAACTCTTCAAAACATTTTAGGCATGACATATAGAATCTAGCCCTAAATCCACGGACATTTGTGCCTACTTCAGCTTGTCTACCCTTAGAGACATAAATTATTTCGGTGTAGCCTCACTTGGGTGAGTTTATACTCTGAGAACTTCCTTATTATTCTTATATATATTATACTATATTTCCGAATACTTTTGGGTCAGTCCTTTCACTGGTATCATCTCCAGCATATCATACCCTGGTTTGTATAATTAGTACTTGAGATTGTTAGCATGTAACATATGCACATATGTGTATATTTTATAAAGTACGGGGGGATTCTATATATAGTCCCTAAAAAAATCCACGTGTAAAACATTTCCGCCTAAACATATTCTACAAGTGGCACCTAGATTTAGGTGCGGTATATAGAATGAGCTTAGTTGATATCCCAGTGCCTAAGACTACGTGCATCCATTTACACCAACGAAAACATAAATCATGGCATGTAGATTTAGGCGCACTAGGCCATCTATAACTACACATGTAAATTTTAGAACACCCATGAAATGCTCATTTCCCCCACCCACAACCATGCCCCTTTTTGACTGCACACATTAAGAAGTTATGCGCAGTGTGTTACAGAATATGCTTAGCGAGTTGTATGCGTAAATTCTAAATTTTGCCAATTAGTGCTCATTATTGCTTGCTAAGTGTTGTTATCAATGCTAATTAGCATGTTAAGCCAATTAAGTTACGTGCTTTGTTACAGAATACACCTGGATTGGGGAGTATGTCTAGTGCTGGACAGCCTTCTACAGTTTTGCACTGAAAATGGCAAGGACAGATCAAGATCAATTATATATATGTTTTTTGCATCATATGCTATGAGTTTATCTTATTGGGCAGACTGAATGGACCATACATATCTTTATCTGTTTAACCATTTACTATCCTAGTGTTTGACGTTCATCCTAGTCTTTGTTTTCACTCTTGATTTGCATTTCTGTATAACTTTGCTTCTATGTATCATTAGGTTGTATTTTACACTGTACAATGTTATCTTAACCTTTTGAACTGTCCTTTGCCTTGATCGTAATGGTTAGGCAGATTACAAATACCAATTTACATTACATTAAATCTGCCGTCATCTACTAGGTTGTACTCGGAAGGTGTTTGTGTGAAAGGAAATTGAGGTGGATTTGTATATGTTTTCCCCTCAGATAAAGTTTGAAAAACTTGTGAGTCTCTTGATGCTAGAACCATTGTTTACAAGTAACAGGAATATTGGAGCTGGGGAACTGGACAACTAGTGGAGCTAAAACCAAAATATGGTGGTTTTATTTTGAGTAAAGTTTCTTCTTAAGAGTGACAAAGCGAAGGGAACCAGCCACTAATTACCTCTGAAAGAGAGTGTGTTTGGCTAATGAGCTAAATGGTTGCATTGAAAGTTCTGTGAATGCCTGAGTGACACAGCTCTGTGGGCTGAAGTATAAGCGCCTGGCTAATAAAGCTAAGTAACTGCAGCTCAAGCTGAGGCCCTGTTAGTTTAGGGAATCACTGTTTAGCTTAGAAGCTGTATGTGAGAAACTGAACAGATGCACTGAAGATTCTGTGAACGCCTGAATGACCCAGCACTATGTATTGAAGAATATGGTCCTGGTTAATAAGCTGAATAGCTGCAGCTCACGACAAAGTCCAGTTAAGCTTAGGGAATCAGTGACTAGCATAGGAGAAAGACCTCAGTTAGGGATTTAAAATGAGATTTTTTAAAATTTCTTTAGCCAGACTCAGTGAAATAATTTACCATAAAGGAACATAAGTTCACTCACTCCTGTGAAAGAATAGGAAGACAGAATTTTTTGTTGTTGTATTTATTGATTTAATTAAAGTTAAGCAGCGAACAGGAACCTGAAACTGGCAGGAGAGAATGCATGGGCCCCAAAGCCAAGAAAGACCAAAGATTCTACAGACAAAATATTTGAAGATATTGGAAAACTAAATGACAGAGAAAGAGAGAGAGAAAAAAAGAGAGAGAGAGAGAGAGAGAGAGAGAGAGAGAGAGACGGAGAATAAGAAAGATACACTCAAATGCACATCCAGAAAAATACCTGGGTAGAGAATCCAAGGAGCCCTTGGAAGATCTACTCAGGAGTCTGAAAATTCAAAGTGAAATATATACAAAAGATTTCTTTTTAACCTCTAGGGTTATGAGAAATAGTAAATGTAGTATTTGTGAACTGAAACACTGAGAAGAATATTTATCCAACATTATGTTTATAGTACTGTTACAGACAAAAATAGTGAGTTGGAGGAGAATCAGGCTTTTCAAAAACAGACCAAAGATGCTGAATGTGAATGACAAATTTAATAAAAGACGACTCAACACAGTACTATGTTTCGGCACAGAAAGTGCCTTATTCGGGAGTCTACATGAATATATAAGAAAACATAGGTGAAACATAGAAAAAATAATAATAAAAGCATAGACATAGAATATTAAAACTTCTTAAAATGAAAACAAAAACCATATTACATAAAATGTAACAAAGGTGAACAAGCAAAAATAACATTGGTAAGATACAAAACTATAAAAAGTTACAAAAATTTTAATGAAATGTGAGACAAGTAGTATTGTAAAAATGTAACTGTTATTAAGCAGTTATATAAAATTAAAGGTGCTTATTACAAAAGGGTGCAAAAAAGGTATGTGTATATATACATACATACATACATATTGTGAGAAGGTATGAGGCTGTCCTATACGGTGTAGGCCACTAGAGGGCGCTAGAAGAAGATGGAGGTCACTAGGACCGGGGAGAGCCCTGGGAGGTCCACAGGTGCAGGTGGTTATGGGCTGGGTCCTGGGTGGCTAATTAACCACTTTATACCCCACCTGAGGGTGAAAGGGAGGGAAGTGAGCTAGCAGCAGAAGAAGAGAGAGCCCCTGAAAGATACTGGCTAACCTTATGGACTTGGGAGGTGGACTGGGTGTCCAAAGGAGATCAGCAGGCTGAAAATCCTGGGGTAAGAAGTCCCTAAAGCATTAGTGTTTGACTGTGTGTCCTCAGTACTTATAGGAACTGTGTGTTTAGTGGAGGGACTGTGTGTCCGAATAAGAAAAGACTGTGTGTCTAGAACTGTGTGTTCAAAGAGGGGACTGTGTGTCCAAAGTACTGAGAGAAGCAGGCTGCAAAGCCTGGGGTGAGAGTCCCCAAAGTATTGGTATAGTACTGAGCCCATGTATCTGTGTGGGGAGGCTCAAGGTGAAGATCTATGAAAGCATAAAGTGTTAAGCTAGAAGAAGTGTGCCCAGGGGCTGGAATAAAGAGTTGCCTGAGAAATATGCAGTTGGTGAGACCTGCTTAATTTGCTGAGTGGAAACCAGGTCACCCTGAGTGAGAAGGGGTAGCACACTAATCTGCATATGATTTGCATATTGAGAACCAGGTCACCCTGAGTGAGAAGGGGGATATCACAATATCTACACAAGAACTAACTGGTAAACATGTCTGGCAATTGTCTTCAAAATAGAATCTTTTTTTATGGTCATTTATGTTTTTATATGTTTTATTGTTAGACCCCTGAGGCAGGCGTTCTTTAACGCCGAAACACGGCTCGTGTCGGGTCATTTATCAATAAAATACTCCTGTTCTCTCAGTCTTGAAGGCCCAGTGTTGCTCCTTTTTACAAATGAAATAAAGAAATATTCTAGTTCACTTACAATTAGTTCAGTTGATAGCCGATTGGCACCATATCTACTTTAAGTTTTCCTTTTTCTTTTCTAAATATATTTCTTTATTTGATTTGTTTTTAGTTTTATTTTCTGAAGCAGACAATGTTTATTCATTAAGCTGATCCCTCCTTGTCTGGCGTCGAAAGCGGCACTGGTGGGAAACCCCACTGACTCCGAAGATGTGTTGGGAGGGGCGTCCGGTGAGGACCCAGGCACGCAACAAGCGACGCGGAAAACTGAAGGAAGCCTGCCTTCTTCAGTACAGAACTCGGAGGTGACTCTACAAACGTTAATGGCCATTGTCAGCAAGCACCCCTCCGTGCTGTCCGCTCTTGTTTCGACACCTCTCCGTGCTGTCCGCTCTCCGCTCAACACCTCTCCGTGTGGTCTGCGCACAACTTAGCACCTCTCCGAGCTGTCCTTCTTCGCCCACACAATTGGGGCTAATCCATCTCCTAAGCGGAACTGTTCCTGCTCACTTGCAAAAAGTAATTCACAGTACTATTTATTCTGCAGAGTACTTTATTCCAGAGCACAACCAGCGGGAAAATAGTATGTCCTCTGTACTACAGCTGCTGGTCTCTGTGCACTTTGCTTCCCTTCTCCCCCCACCCAACAATCCCCAACAGTTCCGAACAGTTCAGTCTTGGAACTCCATAACAACTTGAAATAAACCTTTGAATCAGTCAATTCCTCTACTCACTTTCTCCTACTGCCTAGGAGATAGAGGCATTTTCTCCACCTTCGCTTGTCAGACACCAACACTCTGACAACCTCCCACAAAAATGTCCAGACTGACCTTCTTCAGGTAATTACCCTTTGTCCTGAGCAGAAGAACTCCATTTGCTCCTGCTCAGCCTCCTTCATGACATTTTCACTGTTCTCCTCTAGCTCAATCTCCTCCCACTCCATGGAGTCTTCCCCCACCCTCTCTCCCAGGTGCTGCTCCTCCACTTGATTATACTCCATCTCCCAATCACCTCCTGACTTTTCTGCCTGCTGGGAGTTGGAGTGCTGTCTCTCATGTTCCCTCCTCCCTTGCAAGTGCTGCTGGGTTCTGTAGTTCTCTTCCTTTCTTGCAAGTCTCCTACCCCCTTTTCCCGGCAGAGAGTGCTCTTCCTTTCTTGGCTTACTGCCCCTGTCAGCTCTTCTCTGCTTTCCCTCTACCTCCTCCTTACACCATTTATCAATAAACCTCTTTAGCCTTTCTTCATCCAAGAGGAGTTCCACCCCTTTATTTATTTATTTGTTTGTTACTTATATCCCACATTTTCCCACTCATGCAGGTGCAATGTGGCTTACAGAGAATTAAATAAGAGTACAAACTTAAAAGCTTAGGCAAGCATAAAAGAAGCAAGTAGGAGGGGAGAAACTAACAGCGTGAACTAGGCAGGGTAAGGGACAAGGGATGCATCAATCAACATGGTAAGTTGAGGGGTAAGTCTTAGCAAAGAGGAATGTCTTTAACAACTTCTTAAAAAGGGCATGGTCCACTTGAGCTTTAAGGTGACGAGGTAACGTGTTCCAGTGTTTGGGACTCCAATAACGGAAGGACGAGGCGAAGATTTTCTTGTACTTGACACCCTTACAATTCGGAAAATGGAGGTGGAGATAGGACCGAGCAGCAGGGTTGGCATTTCTAGGAGGTAGGTCGATCAAGGGGAGCATATAATCCGGGGCAGCCCCATAGATGATTTTATGTGTTAGGGAGCAGATCTTAAAAGCAATGCGCTCCTGTACAGGCAGCCAATGAAGTTTAAAGCGCAGGGGTTCGGCGTGTGCAAAACACCTTTCTCTAAGGATGAGCCTCGCCGCAGTGTTCTGAGCCATTTGGAACGTTTTCAATAAGGAGACCTGGCAACCCACATAAATACCACTACAATAATCCAGATGGGATAGGACAAGCCAGTGGACAAGGGTACGAAACAAGTCTCTGGGAAGGAGGTATCTGATGCGCCGAAGCCTCCATATGGCCTGGAACATTTTTTTGGAGACCAAGTGTACATGATCAACCAGCTGGAGATGTGAGTCCAGATGCACTCCTAAAAGTCGCAGGCTGTTGGCAATCGGGAGGGCAGAGCCCAGAACTGGAAGCATTGTGTCAGATACATGAGCGTGCGTGGACGAGAGGATGAGACAATGAGTTTTTTCCCTGTTTAGCCTGAAGCGGAACACCCTGGCCCAATGTTCTAAAGTGGAGAAACAGGCATCTATGAGGTTGGCAACTTCTGATACTGTGGAGTGAAAAGGGATGTAGACTGTAATATCATCCGCATAGATGAAAGGGTTGAGGTCCAGGTTTGCAAGTGCTGTGGCTAAAGGCATCATCATAATATTAAATAGGGTAGGTGAAGGGGAGAGCCCTGAGGGACCCCACAGGAAGCATTCCACGGTTCAGAAGTGTAGGAGTTCACCATGACCTGGTAAGACCTTGAAGTCAAGAAACCCTTGAACCAATGCAAAACTGGCCCTCCTATACCAAAAGAGTCCAGTAGATGGAGCAGGAGTTCATGATCCACCATGTCAAAAGCGCTAGACATGTCAAATTGCAGCAGAAGAATCTTCCGTCCAACAGATAGTTCTCGTCTAAAGTTAGATAAGAGGGTGACCAGGACAGTCTCCGTGCTGTAATGAACTCGAAAACCTGATTGCGAATGGTGGAGGATATCAAAATTAGTCAAAAATTCGTTGAGCTGAACATTGACCAGACTCTCCATCAGCTTGATAACTAGAGGTATCGAAGCCACTGGGCGATAGTTAGAGATGACATCTGGCTTGATCTTTAAATTCTTTGGGATTGGAGTGAGAAGGATGTTTCCATGACCTGGCGGGAAAAATCCAGCGCTTAACATATAATTGAGGTAACAAGTCAGATCTTCGATGTAACATTTTGGTGCGACTTTTAGGAGATGGGTCGGACAAACATCTAATCTACAGCTTTTATTTGTGAATTTACGTAAAGCAGCAGCCACCTTATCGGGCAACAGGCGATTGAATTTGATCCAAAAACGGTCAGCAGGGCAAGCACCCGAAGGCACGGCCAAGGATGCCAGGAAGTCGTCCACATCAGAGAGGCAGCTGACGGTTGAAGACCGCAGGGTAAGAATTTTCTCCTTGAAGTAAGATCCAAGTTGTGTAGCTGAAGGAGGATCAACACTGGAGCGTTCAAGCTTGCGAGTATCTAGAAAGGTGTTTAGCAGCTGATATATCTGTCGGATGTCCCGGCCAACCGCCTGCATCTTAGATGAAAAGTAGGTGCCCTTTGCGAATCGGATGGCGTATTTATACTTGTGGTGACTACTTTTCCAGGCCTCCCGAGCCAGATCAGATTTGCATTTACGCCAAGTTCTTTCCATACGTCGTACCTCACATTTCAAAGCTCTCAGATCTGTTGAGAACCAGGGTGATAATCTACGAATGTACGAGGATTTGAGATGCAGGAGTGCAATTGTATTCAGCACAGCATTGCAAGTGTGGTCCCAGCCAGAGAGGTAGGTGGGCGAGGATGGTTGCAGATCCAAGCCATGACTATAGAGAGACCTCCAGAACAAGCTGGGGTCGATGACACCTCTGGTGTAATATTGGTAAGTCTGACGAGGCCGGAGGGGACCTGAGGTTTGCCAACGCAGGGTGAACTGTAGCTTAAAGTGATCCGACCAAGCCGTTTCCAGCCAGCCAATATCATGAACAGAAAAGTTCAGATCATCTAAAAATTTAAATGAGAGGAGGTCAAGTGAATGACCCTTACGGTGAGTTGGACCAGAGATAGGACATTCAAGGTCACAAAGGTGGAGAAAATCCAGGAACTGGGATACTTATGGAGAGGTGGGATTATCCAAATGGAGGTTGAGATCACCCAAAAGAAGTATGTTCGAGTTGTTCATGCAGGTATTGGAGATGAAATCCAGAAGCGCAGATTGACTGATTGACCAGGTAACTGGAGGCCTGTAAAACAGCACACAGGCCAGCTGGCCATGAAGGGAGGAGTGATGCACCTTGACAGCAGCAACTTCCAGCGACGAGGAGATCAAAACCGAACTTGTATCTACTATGAGGTAGGAGCGGTAAATGAGTGCCAACCCGCCCCCTCGCTTGTCTACTCTGTCCCAGTGGATGATCTTGTAGCCTGCTGGGCAGAGATCTAGCACAATGGGGTCTTTAGGTGTTCTAATCCAGGTTTCCGTGATGAACAACATGTCGAGAGCGTCGGAGGAGATCCAGTCAGATATCAGTTCGGGATTACTCACTACGGATCTCGCATTTATATAGCCCACATGAAAAGATTGGAATTGCACTTGATTCGCGTGCACAAGGGGAACCAGAGTGTGATAATATTGCATGCGAGGATGGGACTCAGAGGCGACAGAGGCAGATAGTAGATCAACTTGAGACGAGTTGCGAGGTGGCATGCGGGATGAGAGCCTCCTGTGTCCAGAGATTATGGGAATGTGAGCGTAAGAGGGTTCAGTAGCAGTAAGGGCAGAGTGCAACAGGGCTGACAGGTAGAGAATTTGAATTGTGGAGGACGAGAACATGATTATGCAGCTAGTGAAGATGAGAGGAACAGTTGATATATGAGAAGGTTGAAAATAAATCCACAGGGGAATCCACAGGTAACAGGCTAGCAGGACCGGGGTAAGCAGCGTAAAGCAGGGACAGACAGACGCCTTCCAGCCGCCTCCTAGCGGCTATTTATCATTTGGGTTGCTCTTCTTTGAACCTTTTCTAATTCTGCTATATCTTTTTTGAGATACGGCGACCAAAACTGAACGCAATACTCAAGGTGCAGACACATCATGGAGCGATACAAAAGCATTATAGTATTTTTGGTCTTATTCACCATCCCTTTCATAATAATTCCTAGCATTCTGTTTGCTTTTTTGGCCACCGCCACACACTGAGCAGAAAATTTCAGCCAGCATTATCATTGTTGAATGCAAATCCTGAACACTGGGACTAGTCTCTGATTGGAGGGTATGGAGTAAAGAATGACATGGGGATGTGGACCCACAGTAACCACGGGGATGGGCACGAGGACAGAGTTTGTGGGAACAGAACGGGGACAAATCCCATGGGGATGGGGCAACCTTTGTCTTTGTGCCATTTTCTGCTTTGAAGCCTGTTAATGTACTGGACTGTTATTTATGTTTGAGTGATGCCACAACGATATTTTGATTTTTTGGAAAAACAAGCAAACATGCTTGCCACAACTAGCAAAATTTGCATGGGGGATCCTGTACATCCTGCTACCAGCACATCTTCTAAAACGACATCTTCTATTGCAAGAAGGACTATGGAAGACAGGAGAGCTAGACTGAATCCTGAGATTGCTGATGATTTCTTAATTCATCCACGGATTAAAAAATCAACAGTGCTTCATAGGGCATTATTTCTCCCCTCTAGGGCATACAGAATGGGTTGTTTTTTTTGTACCCCTGGACATTTTAACAGTGTAAATTAGGATTCCTTGGTGGAGTAGATATCAGTTATTGTTGCGGTTGGAAGGGTACAGGGTGGTGGGAAGGAGGTTGTTATTATTGTTTTCTATTTATACTTTATACACAACAGTTGCATAGCACATTGTTCCTTTTTATACTTTAATAAAAAGATTTAAATATAAAATCATAAGTGTTCGAGGCTTCTGCAGATGAGGGCAGAGCCCATGGGGACGGGGCACGGATGGAGACAGAACCCACGGGGATGGGACAGGGACAAACTTTGACCCCCGTGTCATTCTCTAGTATGGAGCTCACTGATGCTAGCAAAGCCGCTCATTTGCTCTCACTTGGAACTCAGAAAAACCACATCCTCAGTTATGACAGACACCAGGCAGATGAGGAATTCAGAGGTAACAAGGCTGACTGAAGATCATAGGCACCCCATATAAGAGGCTTCGGGAGGCTAAGCCTCCCCAGCCCAACCGTGACCTTCCCCTACTGTTCCCACAAGCGCAGGGCTCCTTCCCTCCCGACTCAGCTCCCTAACCGACAGCCCGGCTCAGTTCCATTCCTCCCCCCTCGCGCATGTTTTACCTTCCGTGACAGCGATGTCAGTGAGGAAGAAGGCACTGCGGACTCACCTCCAGCTTCTCCTTTCCCTCTTCACACAGTGTCCCGCCTTCTCCAATGATGCATTTCCTGTTTCCACGAGGGCGGGACGCTGTGTGAAGAGGGAAGGGAGAAGCTGGAGGTGAGCCTGCAGTGCCTTCTTCTTTACTGACGTTGCTGCCATGGACAGTAAAAGGGTTAAACACTTGAGGGGGGCAGGATGGAACGGAGAGGATGGCTGTGGGGAAAAGGAGAGGAGGGCTGTCGGGGAGCTGAGGGAGGGCAGGGAGAATCACTAGACATGGAGTGGAGTAGAGTGGAGGGGAGGGGAGGGGGAAGAGAACAGATCGCTGGAGAGATCAGATCGCTGGACATGGAGAGAAGGGGAGGGCAGGGGGAGAGAACAGATTGCTGGACATGGAGAGAAGGAGAGGGCAGGGGGAGAGAACAGATTGCTGGACATGGAGAGAAGGGGCGGGCAGGGAGAGAGAACAGATCGCTGGACATGGAGAGAAGGGGCGGGCAGGGGGAGAGAAAAGAGATCGCTGGAGAGGAGGGGAGGGCAGGGGGAGAGAAAAGAGATCACTGGACATGGAGAGAAGGGGCAGGCAGGGGGAGAGAACAGATCGCTGGAGAGGAGGGGAGGGCAGGGGAGAGAAAACAGATCACTGGAGAGGAGGGAAGGGCAGGGGAGTGAGGAGAATTGCTGGACATAGATGGATGGATGGAGGGGAGGGCAGGGGAGTGAGGAGAATTGCTGGACATGGATGGGTGGAGGGGCAGGGCAGGGGAGCGAGGAAAATTGCTGAACATAGATGGATGGATGGATGGATGGATGGAGGGGAAGGCAGTGGAGAGAGGAGAATTGCTGGACATAGATGGATGGATGGAGGGGAGGGCAGGGGGAGAGAAGAGATTGCTGGACATGGATGGATGGATGGAAGGATGGATGGATGAAGGGGAGAGAAGTCAGGAAGGAGATGCACATGGATGGAGGGGCGGGAAGGGAGGAGAAATGCTGGACATGGATGGAGTGGTTGGCAGGGAAGAGAGGAGAAATGAAGGACAAGGATGGAGGGAAGGAAAGACAAAGGAAGGAGATGCACACGGATGGAGTGGAAGGGAGAGGAGAAATGATGGTCATGGATGGAGGGGAGGGAAGACAGAGGAAGTAGATGCACATGGATAGAGGGGAGGTGTTATGATTTGGTAAGGTTATGAATGTGTTTTTGCACAAGTTTGTGTATAGTGTTTTGCAGTGGAGAGATTGTGTGTTGGCCTTACTGAGGTGGCACCAAAACATCAGAAAGGGTGTAAAGCCTAAATCATGACACACTACCTCTTGAAGGATCTACATATGGTCGTTAATAAAAGGAGCTCATTGTGAACATTATCTACCCTAAAAGGGTGTTTTGTGGCTCTACGTGAGAATTGTGATATTATGGTCCCTTGTTTCAAATTGTTGACGGTCTGCATTTTCTATATGGGTGGTATATTGGTGTATTAGGGTCTGCCCAGTGTAATATTTATGATACAGTAAGGTTCTGAGTGTGTTTTTGCACAAAGTTGTGCATAGCGTTTTGCAGTTGAGCGATTGTGGTTAGTATATGCTATGAGCAACCACTTTATTCTTTGACATATGATACATATCTAATATCTAAATTTAATAAAAGGTATTAATTTTGACTATTTTATTTTTACTTATTTTTTTGTGTGTTCTCAGACAATTATGGTGGTGATAATTCCCCCCCCCCCCCCCCCCCCCCCTCCACATGGTTATTTGGTATGAATACTTTACTGCATGGCCATTGTTTAAAGGGGCTTTTTACCCACTGCAGCAAAAAGGGCCCTGACATGCGGGAACAGTGGCCCTGCCACTACCACAATACATGTTAATTTTAGGAATGCTCCCATTACACCCATGATCCTCCCATTTCTACGCCTCCTTTTTCAAATCATGTGTAAATTTTAATTAAATCTAATTAGTGCCGATAATTGCTTGTTAAACCAATTATTGGGATTAGATTATTGTGCATTCAAATTAGGCATGTACCCAAATTTGTGAGCACAATTTTTGGTGAGTATTATAGAATTAGTAGGATTATGTACACAAAAAGGTTGATCAGGCTCTGGTCCAACAAAAACAGCAAAGCATACTACACTGAATACTAAATAACGGGAATAAGGCTATAAATTTTTAAACAATTGTGCCTGAGTAAACTGGGCTGTGGTGAAATAAACCCAGTGTCACACAGATCGCCATTAGTAAAGGGGATATGAATTTGTCACTGAATATTTTCTGATGTATAGCTCAAGAGTTCTAACCACCGGACCACAAATCACATCCATACTAAATAATCTATGATTTCACTTTTGCTAATCATAATTTAAGTTTGAAAGTCTGAAACTGTTACATCCATATGGGTGATTAATGATGTTATTTTTCTATCTACATTTTCCTAATTAAATAGACTGGTTAATTATGCTTAATGAGTATGCTGCTGTGGATATAATTAACACAATTTCTTCTGAATACTGTATGAATAAACACACAAAATAACAATTTCTACATAATATCAGTTGCAAATTCGTCAGAAGCCCAAAGAATTAGGCAGAAAAGAGAATGGTTCCATATAACCTTCCTTTCTGGTTTTTGGAGGGTAGCACTAGAATTTTGCAAATTAGGGTTCTTTTACTAAGCCATGGCAAAACGTGGCCTTCAGTAGTGTGGGCGCATGTTTTTGGTGTACACCAGGCCAGTTTTTATCGCTTCTGGGAAAAAGGGCTTTTTTTCAATGGGTCAGGAAAAGGGTCTGAGGTAAAATTGAAACTAGAGTTCGCCTATTTATGGCCTGAGCCCTTAATGCCACTCATTGATATAGTAGTAAGGGCTTATGCGCTACACGCATGGTGACTGGTCAGCGAGTGCCAACTGCTGATTAATGTCAGAAACACCACGCGCAATAGGAAATTTTTTAAAAAAATTATTTGTCCCAATGGTATGTGGTAAGAACTAAGGGCCCATAATATGTACAAAATAACAAATTATTTGCACCTCAAACTACTTAGCAATTTTATTGTTCTCACCAACTTCACCAATCAAGTTTAGTTCTTTACCTACAAATCTTTTATATTTTTCGTTTTTTCCAATATTCTAACACATTAGCATTTTTTCTGTTTTCTTTATGTGGAACTGAAAAGGTCATAGGCTCTATCACTTAGTACAGGATCAATATTAAATAAATAATTTTCACATCTCAGAAAAGTGAACACATTTTGTTTAATTAATAAAGAATTTGATTATTTGAATCAAATTTGTTGTTTCCTTTTTCTGTCTTAGGGGGCCTTTTACCTAGGCGTGCTGGCATTTTTAGCGCACGTTAAAAATAGGCACGTGCTAAATGCTAAAGATGCCAATGTATTCCTATGGGTGTCATTAGCGTTTAGTGCACACCTATTTTTAATATGTGCTAAAAACGCCAGCACACCTAAGTAAAAGACCCCTTTAACCTTCAGAAAGTGTTGAGGAAGCAAAATGGCAGATGCTTAGTACCTGGGCTCTTGCTCCTGATGTCATATTATCATTCTTCTTTTTGAATTGCCTTGATTTGTTTCTCAAGCACAAATAAACTGTGGAGTTTTTTCAGGCAAGATGGTATACCAGACCCACGCCTTATAGCTGAATATATTGGCTGGCTGGGTAGTTAAAAATTTAATGCCAAGAAATGCAGAGTGATGCATTTGGGGTGTAGAAACTCAAAAGAGAGATACCGAATAGGAGGGGAGAGATTAGCAAGCTCGACTCAGGAGAGAGACCTTGGGGTGTTGGTGTCGGAGGATATGAAGGTGAAGAAACAACGTGACAAGGCGACGGCCATGGCTAGAAGGATGCTAGGCTGCATAGAGAGGGGTATAACCAGCAGAAGAAAGGAGGTGTTGATGCCCCTCTTCAAGTCGTTGGTGAGGCCCCACTTGGAGTATTGTGTTCAGTTTTGGAGGCCGTATCTGGCTAAAGATGTAAAAAGACTGGAAGCAGTGCAAAGAAAAGCTACGAAAATGGTATGGGATTTGCGTTGCAAACTGTACAAGGAGAGACTTGCCGACCTGAACATGTATACCTTGGAGGAAAGGAGAAACAGGGGTGACATGATACAGACATTCAAATATTTGAAAGGTATTAATCCAAACCTTTTCCAGAGACGGGAAGGTTGTAGAACTAGAGGACATGAATTGAGGTTGCAGGGGGACAGACTCAGGAGTAATGTCAGGAAGTATTTTTTCATGGAGAGGGTGGTGGAGACGTGGAATGCCCTCCCACGGGAGGTGGTGGAGATGAAAACGGTAATGGAATTCAAACATGCATGGGATAAACACAAAGGAATCCTGTTTAGAAGGGAAGGGAAATGGGACTTGATATACCGCCTTTCTGTGGCATTTTGCTACTACATTCAAAGTGGTTTACATATATACAGGTACTTATTTTGTACCTGGGGCAATGGAGGGTTAAGTGACTTGCCCACAGTCACAAGGAGCTGTAGTGGAAATCAAACCCAGTTCCCCAGGATCAAAGTCTGCTGCACTAACCACTAGGCTACTCCTCCACTATCTATGGAATATTAGCGGGCATTGGGTGGCAACGCCGGTTATTTGGAGAATAAAACCGGTGCAGGGCGGACTTCTACAGTCTGTGCCCTGAGAAAGTCAGGGACAAATCAAACTCGGATATACATATAAAGTATGACATACCATGTAAAATGAGTTTATCTTGTTGGGCAGACTGCCGTCATTTACTATGTTACTATGTAAAAATAGGAAGTCTTATAAAAAAAATATTCAAGTAAAAATAATAAAATACGGCTCTTAAAACTACTTTTTTTTTACTACGAAATAAAAAGTACTGTTAACAATTGACCACATAATCTAGAATGTTTACAAGCAGACTTCCAAGGGATCCCACAAGGTCCTTCCTAGAAAAACAATAACAACAACAACAACACCCTGAGCCAGGGCCACCGAGAGACTGAGTCGGGCCCGCCGCCACCCCCTCCAGTCTCTACTGCTGTTGCCTCCCTCTGCTGCTCCCAGGCCGCCGGTGTCGCAGTCCCCAGTCTCCAGCTACTTACCCTCAGCTCCATCGACAGCCTCCATCTGCCACCGCCCCCCCCCCCCGCATTAAAAAAATCTCTAAACTGGCGGCACAGTGCCACCGAGCAGCGCCTTACGTCTGTGTGAAAGTGGCAAAACACCTCACCTCGGGCCTTCCCTCACTGTGCCCCAGCCTTACGGAAATAGGAAGTTACTTCAGACGAGGGCGGGACACAGTGAGGTAAGGCCCAAGGCGAGGCAATCTGCCACTTTCACACAGACACGAGGCGCTGCCGATTTAGAGATTTTTTTTTAAGTGCAGGGGGCCTGGTGGCAGACAGAAGGGGGCTGTCGAGGGAGCTGAGGGTAGGAAGGTGGAGACTGCAGCACCTGCAGCCTGGGAGCAGGAGAGGGAGAGAGACCCCAGCGCCGGGGCCCCCTTGGAGGCCCTGGCCCGGGGAATTTTGCCCCCCCCTCTCGGCGGCCCTGCCTTGAGCATTTCAGTGGTCAAAAGAATATTAATACACCTGTTGGAAAGCAAAACAAGCTAGATTAGTACAGATTAGTCCTACACAGATATTTGATGCTAACAGAAAACCCAGCCTTTTTCACACATGAACAGAGGTAGCCCCTCATAAAGTATATAATAAGTAACTAGAAACAAAAAAGAGAAATATAGAGACAAAATTAAACTGAACCCCTGAAAAGCCATACTCTGCATAAAGTGCAAAACCAAAGAAAAAGAAACAGTGACACAGCCCTTTGTACCATACAAAATATAAAAATAGAAGATGTAAATTTCATAAACTTACATATTCCAATTGCTACATTACAAATAAACAAATAAAACAAAAACAGAAAATAAGTAAAACATTTTTATTGGAGTAACTTATTACATTTTGTTACTAGTTTTTGGAGTGAAAACCTCCTTCCTTAAGTCAGGACACGCACACTGTTGCAGAAGTATACTGTCCTAACCTGAAGAAGTAGGTTTTGGTCTCAAAAAGTTAGTCAAAAAATGTATATAGTCCAATGTAAAGGTGTCACCTTATTATTTTTCTTTTATTTATGTTTATTAACCTTTAAAGTGGATTAACATGGCTACCACATTACTTCATCCTAAATTAAAATAAAATTATTTTTTTTACCTTTGCTGTCTGGTCATTTAATTTTTCTAATTGTGTTGGACTCATTCTCTGGTTACTGCTTTCCTGTCCTCTTTTAACTCTTTCCAAGGGTCTCCTGTTCATGTGTCATTTTTTCTCTTGTTCTGTCTTCTTCACCTCTTCCACTACAACCAATTCCAACACTGATCTGTTCCAGCTCTGTAGGTGCTTAAGCACCCCTCAATATTGGACCCTTTGAATGTGTTCAGGGAAGGGTAATTTCTATTGGGTTTAACATCCCCAATCATTTTGAAAAGTTGACTTCTATATCCCCAACTATCTAATCTTGCCTAATTTCTCTCACTCTCCATAGCCCATAGCCTCTCTCCCCCCTTTATCCAGTATCACCCCACCTGTCTCTGTCACTCTCTCTCTCTCTCCTCCCATCTAGTCATGCCTTATTTCTCTCTCCATTTCCACCTATCCAGTCTTGCTCGATTCTCTCTCTCCACCAGGCCCATAGCCTCTGTCTCCCCTCTTTATCGCCCCAGCTCTCTCTCTTGCTCCCTCCCCATCTGTCCAGTCTCGTCTCGCCTAATTTCTCTCAGGGCTGTGGACATCTAGCAGCACTATAGAAATGATTAGTAGTAGTAGTAGTAGTACTTCAGTACTGTAACAAAGTATAAGTACTTTCTTACTACCCATCTCTGAAGGGTATATATAACAAATGCAAAGAAATACATTTTTTTTGTATAGCCTCTTTCCATGTTTCAACCATACCTTCCATTCATCTATTTGTATTTAATGGGAAATATTCTAAAGTCAATTAAGTTAAATATACATATTAAAATCACATTGCTCAGAAATGCTGAAGAATGAAATCTAAGATAATTCTTCTAAAGTGGTCTAAAAGAAATTTAGAAGTAGAATTGCAACATATGTTGCGGTCACAGCTAATGATAAATCTAATGATTAAATGAAGAAGCTAGAACTTAAATGCTATCAAGGCAAAGACTATATTTGTATTTCCAAATGAGAAACAGTGTCTTCTGCCAGAATTAAGTTTAATTAGGCAATGATACCCCATTGTTGAAAGAAAACTTAGAGACAAAGGTTTGCTAATGAAACCTTTTCTTTTTTTATAGGTTTTTCTTGTAAAACATTAGTTAATTTAGGGGCTTTTTTACTAAGCTCCGCTAACAAATGGGCTTAGCATGTCCTTACATGGGTCTTTCCTATGTGCTAAGCCCATTTCTTGTGTGACCATGAAAAAAGCCTTTATTTTTTTGTATTTTTCTTCTTTATGACTATGCACCGATGTTATCATAAGCATGCGGCCATTTAAAAATAATTAACATGAGAATCCTTACCACCTCCTATTTAGGTGGAAGTAAGCAATCCTGCGCTATCCCTATCTGGAGGATAGCACCATATATAGAATCAGGAGGATAGCGCAGATTCACTTATAACACAGTCAAATATCTTAGACCCCAACACTCACCTTCTCTGAAGTAGTCCCCACTCTCTGGAATGCGCTCCCTGAATGGTTTCGCTTAACACTAGACAATCTGTACTTCAGGAATTAGGTAAAAACTTGGTTCTTCACCCCGGCCTTTAATGGAAGCAGTAACTAACTTGCCAGTCACACACACAAGGACTAATACCAGCTGCACATACTGTAGTAAGACCTGCTTATCGACTCTTGCCCTAGCTGAGATTATAAAACTTTTTTGACTTCAGGTGCAACTTTCTTTAAATTAGTTCCCTTATTTTCAAACTCCTGGTACTTTGTCTTATCTGTCTATGGGCCCATTTTACTAAGATGCAGAGGGCACTAGCACATGCCTTCCACATGGTAAAACGCACTGACGTGGGATGCACTGGGGCATCCCGCAGTTGTGTGTCCATCAGTGCACACTAATCCCGTGCTGAAAAATATTTTAAAAATTTTTCAGCATGGGAGGCATGGCTATCGGCAGAGAGTAGGTTTGCCCTGTGCTAATCAGGTAGCATGGGCACATTGCCACTCGTTGCCTGATTACTGCGAGATTAGCACAGGAGCCCTTTGCACCTACAAAAAATGTGTCTGTAAGGGCTCCCACAGTAATGGTCACATGCTAATTGGGAAATTATCATGTGGTCATTAAAAAAATATATGGAAATGTGACCATTTTACCACCATGCTACAGGTGACCACACAGAGTGTGGAAAAACCACCAGCCATTTTAGCATGACTTGGTAAAAGGTCCCCTATATGGTCCACTTTTGCTTACCTTGTATTATTTGAATATTTTTACTGCTGTAATTGCCTGTTGCTCATGATTGATCTATTCTTACTGTACGCCTTGAGTGAATTCCTTCAAAAAGGCGGCAAATAAATCCTAATAAATAAATCCTATGCTGTATTAAAATGTCTATTGTGTATTGTGATGACATTGTAATGTAGCATACTATGCTATAACTTGTATAATTTGAGTATTTTACTGCTGCAATTGTCAATTGCCTATGTGTGACTTATATTTCCTATACACCACTTTGAGTAAATACATTTTAACAGATAAAAAAAACATGGGGTCGACAGTATATTTCCTTCTATAACACTCTTTCACAAGATGATGTGAAGCTTTTGCAGAAGGATAGAGTTATAATGGAATGGTCAATCTGAATCCAATAATGCAGTGACTGGTGCTTTAATCAAGTAAATTCAATTTTACATCAAAATAAAATGATGCTTACAAAGGTTCATTTGAAAAATATTTACCTAATCAATCTGCCAGAGGAGGGTAAAGATGATTTCACCAATTCTTTTCATGACAAAAATATCAGCCTTATTAGTAAAAATCTTAAACTGCCAATTTGATCATATTTTGCTTATAAAGTGTTTCATATTCCAATGATTAATTCTTTAACAATGGTGATGAATCGGCAGCTGGAATCAGATCTAAAGTTTTCCTCTGGGGGCTCTACTCATTACAGAAAATCTGATAAGGATCGTATCAATGCAGCAGTAAGAAAATAAAAACTAAATTCTTAAATGTGAGCAATAAAGAATCCATATTTGAACAGATTTGTCAAGCACAATTCAATCAAAGATGGATTTATTTGTTTGCATTAATATACCTTAGACTATGAAATTTCTATCTGATTCCTGAGACGGTGTTAAATAGGCTTTCACTGATTAAGAGCAATGATTCCATACCATGCCCTTGAAGTGAATGTACATCAAAAGTATCTCAATATTTCTTTCTGTGTCCGCTTCTTTATAAGGATGTAGCAAAACTGTGCAGGGCCTTTCAATTGAAAAGCATAGATTGTGCAGCAGACCGATGCTCACATCTACGTGTTATATATGGTTTACAGATGCTGCAGAGGTGATGGCTACTTTTCTAGACTGTGAATGAATACTCTGCATACTTCCACAGATGTCTTACAGATGGTGACAGATTTGAACATCCAAAGAGATGAGCAGTGTACATTCTGCTTTACTGTTTGAGCTTCCTGGCTTTCTGTGCAGGAAGTGCTGGAATAATTTCCTGTTACTGTAAACCACACCAAAGCTGGCAGCTGAATAAAAGTCTGGATCTCTTTACAATGTTAATTTACATCACAGATCCTAGATAATAATTTATTTGATTTATATTCTGCCTATCTTCCTAGATGGATTACAAACTTGCACACATAGTCAAGTCACAAAAACATTATCCTTAAGACAAATATTACATAAAATACCTTAAAATCCTAAAAACAAATAAAACTTACATAATCTTGCATATTATATACAATCCATAATTACTGTTATTTTACACAATTGTGAAAAACTCACTTTTCCCTATAAGTAACCTCACAAGAGTAAGGAGCCCAATATTCAAAGCTAACCACCCAACAATGGATTTAAGCTGCTAAACTCCCAGAGATGAAAATTCCACCCCCTCTCTTCTCTCCACTAAAGTAAATGTACCTGCTTTGTTTCATTAGATAGCTAAAGTGTGGCTTCTCAAATTGGGGGTGATGATCCTAAGGTCAAAGGAAGAATTGAGGCAGGTAATTATAGTCTTAAATCTAGAATACATTTTAGCTGACTAGAGTTCGTTCTAATTCCAGGCACTACCTAGCCAGCTAAATTATAACTGTCGCTCTGGGTCACAACAGTAGGCAGTATGTTGGCCCATAAGTGGAGAATAGCACTGTTTTCTTAAATTAGATTAATAATTAATGAAACTACAATGTAGTAAATTTAAAACAAATCTGAGAAAAGTTTTCTTCACTCAACGTGTAATTAAACTCTGGAATTTGTTGCCAGAGAATGTGGTAAAGGCGGTTAGCTTAGTGGAGTTTAAAAAAGGTTTGGACGGCTTCCTAAAGGAAAAGTCCATAGACCATTATTAAATGGACTTGGGGAAAATCTATTATTTCTGGGATAAGCAGTATAAAATGTTTTGTAGTTTTTTGGGATCTTGCCAGGTATTTGTGACCTGGACTAGCCACTGTTGGAAACAGGTTGCTGGGCTCGATGGACCTTTGGTCTTTCCCAGTATGGCAATACTTATGTACTTTTAATTTACTACTACTACTACTGCTACTTAACATTTCTAAAGTGCTACTAGGGTTACGCAGCGCTGTACAATTTAACATGGAAGGACAGTCCCTGCTCAAGGAGCTTACAATCTAAAAGGCAAATGTAGAGTCAATCTGATAGGTCAGACAGATTGGGGCAGTCAATATGTTCGAAAGGTTAGGTTCCGAAAGCAGCATAGAAGAGGTGAGCTTTAAGCAAAATTTCAAGCCTTTTACCCATAGATGGAGTTTGAAGGTGGAAAGGGGGCAATATCCGCCTCTAAATATAGGGGTCCTTTTACTAAGCTGTGGTAGGTACTAACGTGTGCCTACTGTGCACCAAAAAGCTCTTCCACGGGATGCCTGAGGTGTCCCGCAATAGTGTGCCAATCAGTGTGTACTAATCCCGCGCTGAAACGTTTTGTATTTTTCAGCGTGAGAGGTGTGACTATTGACGGAGAGTAGCTGTGTCCTGAACTAATCAGGTAGTGTGCTGCACACTGCCCGATTACCACGGGGTTAGCTTGGGAGCTCTTAGCACCTAGAAAATAGGTGGCAATAAGGGCTACCACAGTAATGGTCATACGCTAATTGGGAAATTAATGCATGACCATTAAAGAAAAATCTACAAATGCAACCATTTTGTAGCCATGCTAAAAGTGGCCACAGCGTGTGGGGAAACCCACACACTAAAAATACTTCCAGCCACTTTTTAATGTGGCTTAGTAAAAGGACCCCATAATGAGTCAACCTGGATTGTTAGAATATTTTAAAAAACACTCTTCTCTCCCACCAAACACCCATAGCTGCTTCTCCTCCTACATTTCTAGCACCAGCCCAAAGCTTTTTTTTTTTAATTCGTATTGGTACTTTATAGACAAGAACACAATTCCATAGCAACACTAGTACATAACTGGGTAAATGCATATTCTGTATTAGTGCTGCTATACTGTCTCTTCCTACTTTCTGTGACACGTGCAATTCAAATGTTAGTAAGGCTTTGAAGATATACAAACCTGGGTTTAGGCCACTGACATAGCCATGTGGGGCCTTGGGGGCTTGGGCCCCCAAGGTTTGCAGGTTTGGCTGGCAGGGGTCCCCAAGCCCGATGCAGCCCATTCAAAGTAAATGTTTATAGTGCTGCATTTTCCTAGGAAGGCCCTTGTCAAGTGATTTCTGGAAGTTAGTGTTGTTACGGTATGATAGAATTGATCCATAGGTCCTGAGTAACTTTTGTAAGGTTTTATATTACTTTACAATATGCACTGCTTGAGGCATAAGAAGTTTGCCCAAGACAAGAAGCATCAGTGGGATTTGAACCCTGGCTTCCCTGGTTCTCAATCTACTGTGCTAACCATTAGGTACAGCTGATAAAACTCAACAAGTAAACAGTCTTAGTATAATCAATGTAATCAATATCCGCTTAAACCCTACTCAGTGGGCTGTTCCCAGATATTCAAAGGCACTTAGCTAAATAGTGCCACCGAATATTCCCTTTGACCACTGCGGCACTGTGTGGTTAGTACTGGGATGATCTGTGGGCAGAGATGGGGAGGAGTTGGCAGTTTTGCGTGTAATGACCATATTGAGTGCTGGCGACAGCATAGCTACACAGGCAGATAGGACCACGCAAAAGGTAGTCTTATCTTTTCTTGCTTAGCTACGCAATGCCAACAATGAATACCGGCTAGCACCTGCATAACTTTCAGATCCATGGATGATCAATGCTATTACCCAAACATGATCCTGGCATTAAACATCCAGTTTACATTCAGCCCATAGTGGTCAGCAACTTTAAAACCGTTGACTGCCATATGCTGAATATAGGGCAGAGTATGTTTTTCACAAATTTTCTGTAGGAAATTGACATTGCCAGAGCAACTTTTCATGTCCAATAAGGAAAGGGAAGGAGATTTGGATTTATTTTATACTTGTTGCAGTAGAGGCACAAGGCGAGTTGCATTAAGGTACAGTAAGTATTTTTCCTGTTCTCTGGGGGGGGGGGGGGGGGCTTTCAATTTAGGTTTTACCTGTTGCAATGGAGGGTTAATTGACCTGCTCAAGATCACAAGGAGTATCACTAGGATTTGAACTCTGGCTTCCCTGGTTTTCAGCCTGCTGCTCCAACCATTAAGCTCATGCACAGGAAAATTAGATAGCAAATGCATTCTGCAGGTCATTGCACAGTTGGCCTGAATCATAGGCGCCGACTCCATGGGTGCTGTGGATGCTCGAGCACCGCAAAATTTTCTGACCCGCCGTCATCCAACCAGAACGAGACGTCGGAAGTTCCGCTTCCAACCCCAGCCCAACCTCTTCTCCCACAACAGTCCTCCGTTCTCGCCTTCCTGCTGCCCAGAATGTAAAACTCATTTTACCTCAGGTTGTGGCGGCAGTGAAAGGCGAGCAGGCTTGCCTTCAGCCTTCCCTTCTCTGTCAGCATACCACTCTCACGGAAACAGGAAATGAGGGCAGGATGCTGAGAGAGAAGGAAAGGCTGAAGGCGAGCCTGCTTACCTTTCACTACCACCGCAACCTGAGGTAAAATGAGTTTTAAATGCTGGGTGGCAGGAAGGCAAGGACGGAGGGCTGTTGTGGGAGAAGAAGGCGGACTGGGGTTGGAGCGAGTTACTGGACATGGAGGGGAGGGGAGGGCAGGGGAGAGAGGAGAAATCGCTGGACATGGAGGAGAGGGCAGGAGAGAGATGAGACTTGTTGGACATGGATGGAGGGGGTAGAGGAAAAATGCTGGACATGGAAACGTGACCACATTCCCACAGTATGGCTTGTTTACCTATTCTCAAGCATTCTGTAATTTTCCTTGGCTCTGAAAATAAGCTTTAGCTTAATAAAAAGGGGGGCTTGTTGCAGCAGAGCTTTGAAGCTCATCTGTGGGTGGACGCATCATGCAGAAAAGACTTGTTCCTGGTCATAAGGAGACTTCGGGTTTTCGCTGCAACGGGCCTCCCAGCTGATGAGATAAGGGCCTGAAATTCCTGACCAGTGATGTTGTATGTATAATATGTATATATCTGTCTTATAGCTTTATTTTAGTTAGATGATTTAATCATTGTATATATATCTTAAACATTGTAGATTTTAGAATCTCTAATAAAGGTCTCATTTACCTAATATGAATCCAAAAGAATCCACAGTAATTATTCAGTAGTCTGTGTCAGTGAGACAGGCTGTAAATCCATAGCAGTACAACCCCTCTCTCTGACCCTTACATCTAGCATCTGCCCTGTTTCTTTCCCCTTCCGTGTTATGTCTGCTCTCTCTCTCCCTTCCATCCAGTGTCTATACTCTCTCTCTCTCCTCCCCCTTCAATCCAGTGCCTGCCCTATCTCTCTCACCTTTTAATCCAGTGCCCTTCCACCACTGCTGCTTCTTCTCTAGACCAGCAGCATCAAAACAAGCTAGCTCATCACAGGGCCACACTCTGCATATACATGACTGCTGGCTGTGCTCTAGAACAGGAAGGTGACATCAGAGAAGGTGGAAATGGCAGTCACACATAATCAGAGTGCGGCCCTGTGATGGGTTCAGCTTGTTTTTCCACTGATGCTAGTGCTCTGGAGAAGCAGCAGCAGTGAGGGTGACAGTGGGAGAGAAGTTGGGAAGGCATCTTGGTCTTGGTGACTTTGCTGAGCAGGTAAGAGGGAACATTGAATGCATCACTTATTGCGTGCACTGGCGCGGACCACCCTTACCATCCCACCCTTGATACGCCACTGGCTAGAGTCATTAATGTGTGATTAATAACTAGATCCCATTGCACAAATGGGGATCTAGTTATTAGATCCCTAGTTATCTAACATTAATAGTGTTAGCATGAGATAATGTGGTATTGCACATTATCAGTTATAACTGTACATGGCAACTTTTATCCTTTTCACTGCTTTTTGTCCTCTTACAGTTTCTGTTCCAAACTAGGACAGCTAATATTTTATATGCTGTTCTTCCATTTGCCTCATCCTCTTTTCTGGTTGCAAAATGGGTGAAAGAACCCCAGAATGAATAATTATTTGGCATATTTATGCCTATGGTCAGAAGTGAAAATGGATGCCAAGTATGACTATTCAGCATGTATTTTACTGGTTTTATGCTCCCCAAGCAAGTATGTCAAGCAAATATTGCACACGAGACTTTTTAAGTTAAAACTTTATTTGATCTTACTGGTAAACGTGGCACAATGTAAAATACCTCCCTATCAAAAAAGTGCTCTACCCTGCACTTTAGTCCAAGAGTGTATATTTTATTCTAACCCACAGCATCTAAATAGTCATGGGTCAAGGCCCAGGGCACTAACTGATCTTAATAGCATATGTGGTATTTGCACAAAGCATCAAAATAAAGCAACAGGAACACCTTTACAAAGTACCTGTTAGCTGTGATCCTATTAGGTCAACTATTATTTGTGAGAAACATTGCAATTGTGATAAAATTATAGCTTGGCATTTTGCTCTGACTTCCTATAGTTTACCTCTATCTATTATAGTCCTAAATTTGGAGTGGTCAGTTGTTACTTTACCACTTGGAGGAAGGCCATTAGTTCAGCACATCAAACTTTTTTTTTATAAAAAAATATATAAAACTTTTTATGATGATCCCAGTCTTACATTATTTATAGCAAGCTGAGAAAGTAAAATGGGCCCTCTTCTAAATCTGGCAGTTTCCACAGTATGTAATTTATGGTAATATAATAAGTGATTTGAAAATAAAGATTTGAGACAATGTTTCAGCATTAGCGTCTTGTAAGACCAAACAAACATCCAAAATAAAACCTAAGCCAAGCCAAAGAAATCTATCATTACAAGCCTACTTTTTGCTAAATTTATAAGGGTCGATTGACTCCTATCCCTCCCCCATCCTTTGGTGGTTTTTGATCTCCAGGAGGCAAACTGCAAGCAGATATCAGATTTTCACCAAATATATGTTGTCATAAAACAAGTTACTCAGCCATATAATTTAGCATATTTTCAAATTCTCATAACGTGGAGCAGTCTATGTACTAAAGGGTGTTAGTGTTAACATCTGCATCTAACATGCATTAATACATATAAGTTCATGTTATCTACCCGTCAGGTACAAAACATGTTATACATGGAGGGGCATAATCGAACAAAAACGTCTATCTCCATGGGCGTTTATCTCCGAGTTCGGGTCCGTGAAGGGGCGGACCGAACCGTATTTTCGCAAAAAAATAGACGTCCATGTTTTATTCGACAATGTGTGAGCTGGGCGTTTTTGTTTTTCAGCGATAATGGAAAATGAAAGCGCCCAGCTCAAAAATGAATAAATCCAAGGCATTTGTTCGTGGGAGGGGCCAGGATTCGTACTGCACTGGTCCCCCTCACATGCCAGGACACCAACCGGGCACCCTAGGGGGCACTTTTACAAAAACAAAAAAAAAGGTAAAAGAGCTCCCAGGTGCATAGTACCCTTCCCTTGTGTGTTGAGCCCCCCAAATCCCCCTCAAAACCCACTGCCCACAAGTCTACACCATTACTATAACCCTAAGGGGTGAAGGGGGGCACCTACATGTGGGTACAGTGGGTTTGGGGGGGTTGGACGACTAAGCATTAAGCAGCACAATTGTAACAGGTAGGGGGGGATGGACCTGGGTCCACCTGCCTGACGTCCACTGCACCCCCTAACAACTGCTCCAGGGACCTGCATACTGCTGCCTGGGAGGAGGGTATGACATTTGAGGGTGAAAATAAAAAGTTGTGAAACATAATTTTTTTGTGGTGGGAGGGGGTTAGTGACCACTGGGGGAGTCAGGGGAGGTCATCCCCGACTCCCTCTGGTGGTAATCTGGTCATTTAGGGCACTTTTTGGGGCCTTATTCATGAAAAAACAGGGTCCAGGAAAAGTGCCCTAAATTCTAACTACAAACGCATACTTATTTTCCATTATCGGCGAAAGGCGCCCATCTCTGTTCGGGTGATAACCACGCCCCAGTTCTGCCTTCACCACGCCTCCGACACGCCCCCGTCAACTTTGTCCGCATCCGCGACGGAGTGCAGTTGAAAACGTCCAAGTTCGGCTTTCGATTATACCGCTTTATTCGTTTTTGTGAGATAAACGTCCATCTCCCGATTTAGGTCGGAACTTGGGCGTTTTTCTCGTTCGATTATAAGCAGGATAGTAACATAGTAGATGACGGCAGAAAAAGACCTGGACGGTCCATCTAGTCTGCCCAACAAGATAAACTCATATGTGCTACTTCTTGTGTATACCTTACTTTGATTTGTATCTGCCATTTTCAGGACACAGACCGTAGAAGTCTTGCCCAGAACTAGCCCCACCACCCAAACACCAGCCCCGCCTCCCAATCTCGGCTAAGCTTCTGAAGATCCATTCCTTCTGCACAGGATTCCTTTATGTTTATCCCTTTATGTTCATGTGTGTAAGGATCACAACATGGGAATGTAATACACATGCAAATGGCCCAGAAAGAAAATTATGTTAATGGTTGCATAGTACATTTAGGGGGTCATTTACTAAAGATTAGCATTTGTAATGTGTCTCAGGATCCATAAGAATAGGGTTACCATATTTGTGGAGAGAAAAAACGAGAACAGAAACAATAAAAATGGTTGCTTCCTTTGCTGAAGAAATATTTAATCGTAGCTTTTAGTTAATGAACACACATTAAACAGTGACTTACAGTACAGCAGTAGACAATCTACTTTTCAAAAACTTCAGGATTTGAGTTTGACTGAGTCTGAGCCCAAGCCTACTTATCAGAAGAGCACATATCCTTCAACAACTTTGGCTTCTGAGAAACATGTGAAAGTCTTGGCATGACATATGTTTAACGTTGTGCTGCACAAACAACATTCCTTTTTACAGATTCAACCAAGTGGGGAACAGAGAGGGAATCAACAATGCCTTATTCTCTCTTTAGCACCTCCATTGACTAATAGGCCACAGATGGTTTCTCTCATTATGTGGATAGGTGTGTTGGTCATAGGCACATAAAAGAAAAAGAGGACATTTCCCTAAAAATTAAAAATCCTGGAGGACATATCTGAAGAAGTCCAGAAAGAGGACATATGGAGGGGCATAATTGAACAAAAACGTCTATCTCCATGGGCGTTTATCTCCGAGAACGGGTCCGTGAAGGGGCGGACCGAACCGTATTTTCGAAAAAAATAGACGTCCATGTTTTATTCGACAATTTGTGAGCTGGGCGTTTTTGTTTTTCAGTGATAATGGAAAATGAAAGCGCCCAGGTCAAAAACGAATAAATCCAAGGCATTTGTTCGTGGGAGGGGCCAGGAGTCGTAGTGCACTGGTCCCCCTCACATGCCAGGACACCAACCGGGCACCCTAGGGGGCACTTTTACAAAAACAAAAAAAAAAGGTAAAAGAGCTCCCAGGTGCATAGCACCCTTCCCTTGGGTGTTGAGCCCCCCAAATCCCCCTCAAAACTCACCGCCCACAAGTCTACACCATTACTATAGCCCTAAGGGGTGAAGGGGGGCACCTACATGTGGGTACAGTGGGTTTGGGGGGCGGTTTGGAGGGCTCCCAGTTACCAGCACAAGTGTAACATGTGGGGGGGGGGATGGGCCTGGGTCCACCTGCCTGAAGTCCACTGCACCCCCCTAATAACTGCTCCAGTGACCTGCATACTGCTGCCAGGGAGGTGGGTATGACATTTGAGGGTGAAAATAAAAAGTTGTGAAACGGCATATTTTGTGGTGGGAGGGGATTTGTGACCACTGGGGGAGTCAGGGGAGGTCATCCCCGATTCCCTCCAGTGGTCATCTGGTCATTTAGAGCACTTTTTGGGGCCTTATTCGTGGAAAAACAGGGTCCAGGAAAAGTGCCCTAAATTCTCGCTAAAAACGCATATTTTTCTTCCATTATTGGCGAAAGGCGCCCATCTCTGATCGCCCGATAACCCGCCCCAGTTCCGCCTTCACCACGCCTTCAACACGCCCCCATCAACTTTGTCCGCATCCGCAACGGAGTGCAGTTGAAAACGTCCAAATTCGGCTTTCGATTATACCGCTTTATTCGTTTTTGTGAGATAAACGTCTATCTCCCGATTTGGGTCGCAATATAGATGTTTTTCTTTTTCAATTATAAGCTGGATGGTAACCCTACATAAGAATAAAATGGTCCATGTGGAAGATAATATGTTAATGCCATTAGAGCATCTTTACTGTAAGTAAATGACTTCCTCCATAAACACCATCTTTGTGGGTGCTGTGGATGATTGAGCACCCCCAATAAACATTTCTAGTTCAGGAGCTGAGCACTATCTGCAGGTTCGCAGAGGAAGTCAGACAGGAAATACTTCTGTATCCTAGCTACTGCTCCCACCTCTCCCTGCAGCTTATTGGCTGGCTGTGTCTGATCAATGGACTACAAGGAGAGGAGAGAGCTGCAGAACTATAGGATAATTCAATTTGCCAGACCAATATTTCATATGTGGGGACTCAACAAACAATATGATTTATAACTTGTCCCAAACACCCATATTTTCTACAGAATTCTTTTCATATATTCACATCATAATAATATTCCTCTGTAGCAAAGATTCTCAAGCAGTATTACAGCCACTCTCATACAATGTTTTCATTCTTTGGGGATCTTCAGATATTAATGCAATTCATACCATGCAAACTCAATGCTCATTAAGAGAAAATGGTTGAGGCACAAATCGTCATGGATCAACCCGTTTTACTATTTTTTAAAAATTCTTTCTGCTTATTTTTGGAATTCTTTCAGCATTTTTCTTAAAAACTACAACAGTACTTATCTTTTACATCAGCAGCAATTTTAACAGCAGGAGAATCTTCACCAACAAGGGCCAGGTTTCGATAACTTCCTCAGGGAAAAGGTTCTCTAAAAAAACACATAAGATAAGCTGTTAACACAATGTAATTACTTCTACTACTTCCATATCTAATATAATAAAACGCACCGTGAACGTTCTGAAGACAACGTCCTGAAGTCACTCAAACACTTTCTGAAGGGTTCGTGGATTCGTGGTGTAAAGCCACCCAGCTTTCTCTGCCCCGCCCTCGCGTCAAACGTCATGACGTCGAGGGCGGGGGAAAAAAACGGATCGCGAGGGCAGAAAAAAAACAAACAAACTGATCGCACCAACGCACTGTGCGTTTTAGTATATTAGATTTACCTCCGTGGTGGCGGTTCCGGCAGCGCAGCATCAGGGAAGGAGGCGGCGCTCCCGACGTCTCTAGCCTTCCCTTCGCTGTGTTCCGCCTTCTTCTGACGTGACGTCAGAAGAAGGCGGAACACAGCGAAGGGAAGGCTAGACGTCGGGAACGCCGCCTCCTTCCCTGACGCTGCGCTGCCGGAACCGCCACCACGGAGGTAAATTTAAAAAAAAAAAGAAAAGAAAAGGGATGTTGGGGGGGATAGAAGAGGGTGGGCAGCAAAGTTGAACACTGGGAGCAGGAGGGCAGGGGAAAAACGACAGCATGGATGCGAAGAGGGGGGGGGAAGAAGAGGGCGGGCCAGGCTGGGACATGGGACAGAGAGAAGCATGGATGCGAGGGGGGGGTCATGGAAGGGAGAGAGGGGAATTGCTGGAAAGGGATGAATGGAGGGGGCAGGGGACAGAGGAGCATGGATGGGCATGGATTGGGAGGGCAGGGCTCAGGGAGAGAGGGGAATTGCTGGAAAGGGATGAATGGAGGGGGCAGGGGACAGAGGAGCATGGATGGGCATGGATTGGGAGAGCAGGGCTCAAGGAGAGAGGGGAATTGCTGGATAGGGATGAATGGAGGGGACAGATGGGTATGGATGGATATGGATTGCAGGGCAGGGCTCAGGGAGAGAGGGGAATTGCTGGAAAGGGATGAATGGAGGGGGCAGGGGACAGAGGAGCATGGATGGGCATGGATTGGGAGAGCAGGGCTCAAGGAGAGAGGGGAATTGCTGGATAGGGATGAATGGAGGGGACAGATGGGCATGGATGGATATGGATTGCAGGGCAGGGCTCAGGGAGAGAGGGGAATCGCTGAATAGGGATGAATGGAGGGGGCAGGGGACAGAGGAGCATGGATGGGCATGGATTGGGAGGGCAGGGCTCAGGGAGAGAGGGGATTTGCTGGAAAGGGATGAATGGAGGGGGCAGGTGACAGAGGAGCATGGATGGGCATGGATTGGGAGGGCAGGGCTTAGGGAGAGAGGGGAATTGCTGGATAGGGATGAATGGAGGGGACAAATGGGCATGGATGGATATGGATTGCAGGACAGGGCTCAGGGAGAGAGGGGAATTGCTGGATAGGGATGAATGGAGGGGGCAGGTGACAGAGGAGCATGGATGGGCATGGATTGGGAGGGCAGGGCTCAGGGAGACAGGGGAATTGCTGGAAAATGATGAATGGAGGGGCAGGGGACAGATGGGCATGGATTGGGAGGGCAGGGCTCACACTCTCTCTCTCATATACAATGTCTTTCTGACTCTCACTCTCACACACTCTGTCTCACACTGTATCACATTCACTCTCTATGTGCCACACAGTCACTCACACACTCGCTTGGTCTCATACACTCACTCTCACAGAGAATCTGTGTCTCACACACACTCTCTCTGTCGCACACACACACACACTCTCTCTCACACTGTGTCTCACATACACACTTGCACACACTCTCATTCTCACACACACACTCTCTTACAAACACACTCACACCCAGACTCACTCTCTCTCTCTCTCATACACACACACTCACACTTGCACTCTGTCTCTCACACAGTCACTCTCACATACACTCTCCCAAACATACACACTCCGAGGAAAACCTTGCTAGCGCCCGTTTCATTTGTGTCAGAAATGGGCCTTTTTTACTAGTATAATATAAAGATGTTTCTTCCCTTATGTATATATACATACTCACAGCTACAGAATAGTCATGCTCCCACAAAAATTTGAAAAAAAATGGCCACGGCATCTTGGCACCAACGTTTAATTTAAATAGTACACAGCTGATCACACAACGTGTCTTCTGATTGGGTCATAGAACCAGGTCATCCCTGGTTTGGATGAGTGCTGAGGTATTTCTATGACCATGCGGGAAAGAGGAGCTGAAAGAATTGGAAAAGCAGCTTTGTGTGATTGGGGTAAAAGGGTTGAAAGAGGTTGTAAGAAGAAATGAAAATCATGGTGAAGAGAAGACACATGAAGGGGAGAACCTAGTTGAACCTTCAGCATTATGGCCACTTCAAATAACTTTCAGGCCCCTAGCCCAGTCTTTTCAACTAGCACTTTGATCAGTCACAACAACATAAGAATCACCTTACTGGATCAGACCAAAGATCTATCCAGCCTAGTATCCTGCCTCCAACAGTGGTCAATCTAGGTCACAGGTAAAAGCAGGATCTTGAAGAATTGCAAGATTTTATGCTACTTTCTATCATAAGTCTCCAAGCTTACTGTGACAAGCAAGCAGGCACTGCTTGTCAGGGCAGTAAGAAAAGATCAAGTGTAGTGAAATATTACTCACCTTAGAGAGTCTAGGACAGTGATGGCGAACCTTTCAGAGACCGAGTGCCCAAACAGCAACCCAAAATCTAATTATTTATCGCGAAGTGCCGGTACTCATTATGGGTGGGGTCACCACATATGACTCCACCCCTATGATAGCCACACCCCCTTACACCAGCCATGGCGCATATAAACAGACATCATAGAAAATATTATACTAGTATAGGAGAAAAAAAATAACATGATTTTCTTTCATTATAAATCATTTCTGTAAGTTGTTACAGCTCCAGTATACCCAGTGCAAAATAAGACAGCAGATGTAAATTCTCAAATTGGGCATATTTCAAACACTAAAATGAAAATAAAATGATTTTTTCTACCTTTGTTGTCTTGTGATTTTGTTTTTCTATCCATATTGGTCCTAGTCGCTGATTCTGCTGCTCTCTATCTGTTCTCTTAACGCCGCTTCCAGGATTTCCTTTCCATTTATTTCTTTACTTTCCTCCTTTCTTCTTCATTTCTTGCCCTCCATCCATGTCCAGCCACCCTCCTCTCTCCCCTGCCTGCCCCTCCAGCCACCCTCCTCTCCCCTCCAGCCACCCATGTCCAGCCACCCTCCTCTCCCCTCCAGCCGCCCATGTGCCAGCCACCCTCCTCTCCCCCCTGCCCTCCGCTCCAGCCACCCTCCTCGCCCCCTGCCCTCCCCTCTAGCCACCCTCCTCTCCCCTTGCCCTCCCCTCCAGCCACCCATGTCCAGCCACCCTCCTCTCCTCCCTGCCCTCCCAACGGCAGGCCTCCCTCCCACCCAGCACCAGGCAGGCAGGCCTCCCTCCCACTCAGCACCAGGCAGGCAGGCAGGCAGGCCTCCCTCCCACCCAGCACCAGGCCACCCAGCACCAATCCTCCCTCCCTCCCACCTACCCAGCATCAGGCACCAGGCCACCCTCCCACCCAAGCACCAGGCAGGTCACCCACCCACGCACGCACCAAAGCACCAGGCAGGGCACCCACCCAAGCACCAGGCAGGCAGGCAGGCAGGCAGGCCTCCCTCCCTCCCACCCACCCAAGCACCAGGCAGGCCACCCACCCAAGCACCAGGCAGGCCTCCCTCCCTCCCATCCAAGCACCAGGCCTCGCTCCCACCCAAGCACCAGGCCTCGCTCCCTCCCACCCACCCAGCAGCAGGCACCAGGGCACCCTCCCTCCCACCCGGTGTCAAGCATTCCTCCCTCCCTCCCACCCGGCACCAGCCCGCCCGGCCTCCATCCCTCCCTGCCTCTGAACCCGAAGAAATTTAAAAGTCTTCCCTTGTCTGTCCGAGTAGGCGGCGTCAGCATCAGCAGTAGCAGCGAAAAGCGTGCTGCTGGTTCAGCGCATCTTCAGCCTTCCGTCTCTCAAGCTCTCTGGTCCCACCCTAACAGGAAATGAGGGCGGGACCAGAGAGCTTCAGAGACGGAAGGCTGAAGACGCGCCGAACCAGCAGCACACTTTTCGCTGCTACTGCTGATGCTGACGCTGCCTACTCAGACGGACAAGGGAAGACTTTTAAATTTCTTCGGGTTCGGAGGGAGGGAGGGATGGAGGCCTGCCGGGCTGGTGCTGGGTGAGAGGGAGGGAGGAATGCTTGACGCCGGGTGGGAGGGAGGGAGGGCTGAAATTTTCGGGTGAGGCGACCGGCGGCGTGCATGCCAACAGAGAGGGCTCTGCGTGCCCTCTCTGGCACGCGTGCCATAGGTTCGCCATCACCGGTCTAGGACATGGCAGGAATGGTTCCTTAAGTCAGCTCAAGGGAGCCTTAGGTGTAGCAGTCAGCAGCAGTGCAGTCTTACCAGAGTAAGGCGGTTAAAACAGTGTCTTTTCTGGCAGTTAGAGAAAAACCATGGAAAAAAGCTGAGGTGCTCACTGCTTAAGCTGGAGGAAGTGGAAAAAGCCCTATATGGAAAGCTAATAGGGAGAGAATAAAGGTGCTCCCTAGAGAAACTGGGGGGCTTAGCTGGTGAAGCTAAGCAGTTGATCTTCCTCTTTCATGTGTCTGTTAGCTGGTAAAAGGGGAGATAATGACCAGTGCTTCCACTGTGAGTGACCAAAGGTTTCATATTTGGGGGGGTGGGGGGAGCAGGGCTTCTTCCTAATTCCTTAGGGTATAAAGGAGAAGGAAGGAAGTGAATTTTTATGTTTCAAATGCTGCTACCCTGAGCAGGGCCGTGCCTAGGGTCTGTGGCGCCCCCCTGCAGACAGTTGGTGGCGGCGGCCCTCCCCCTTCCTCCCCCCCCCCCCCCCCCCCGTGAAAATGATCGCTCACCACTTGCCACACTGACAGGAATTGTCAGCAATATTCTTAGAAACAAATTGCTATACATTGCAAAATAAGATAGCAGATGTAAATTTTCAAAGTGGACATATTCCAAACACTAAAAAAAAATAAAATGATTTTTTTCTACCTTTGTTGTCTGGTGACTTTCTTTTTCTGATCATGCTGGCCCAGTATCTGATTCTGCTGCTATCTGTCCTCTTAGCTCCGTTTCCAGGGCTTCCTTTCCATTTATTTCTTTCCTTTCCTCCTTTCTTCTTCATTTCTGGTCCTCAACTTCTGCCTATTTTCTTCATCCATGTGCAGTTTTTCTCCTCTCTTCCTTTTCCCTCATTTCATCTCCTTCATCTCTCTTCCCTCCCCTCTATGTCCAGCAATTTCTCCTCTCTCCCTGAGCCCTGCCCTCCCATCCATGCCTATCCATGCTCCTCTGTCCCCTGCCCCCTCCATTCATCCTTTTCCAGCAATTCCCCTCGCTCCCTGAGTCCTGCCCTCCCAATCCATGCCCATCCATGCTCCTCTGTCCCCTGCCCCCTCCATTCATCCTTTTCCAGCAATTCCCCTCTCTCCCTGAGCCCTGCCCTCCCAATCCATGCCTATCCATGCTCCTCTGTCCCCTGCCCCCTCCATTCATCCTTTTCCAGCAATTCCCCTCGCTCCCTGAGTCCTGCCCTCCCAACCCATGCCCATCCATGCTCCTCTGTCCCCTGCCCCCTCCATTCATCCTTTTCCAGCAATTCCCCTCTCTCCCTGAGCCCTGCCCCTCCCATCCATGCTCCTCTGTCACCCTCCATTAATCCCTATCCAGCAATTCCCCTCTCTCCCTTCCATGACCCCCCTCGCATCCATGCTCCTCTCTCTCCTCTCGCTCCCATGTCCCATCATGTCCCAGTTGGCCTGGCCTGGCCCGCCCTCTTCTCCCCTCCCCCTTCGCATCCATGCTCTCATCTCTCTCCTGCCCTCCCGCTCCCATTGTTCAACTGCCCGCCCTCTTCTCTCCCCCCAACATCCCTTTTCTTTTTTTTTCTTTTTAAATTTACCTCCGTTGCGGTTCCAGCAGCGCAGCGTCAGTGAAGGAGGCGGCGCTCCCGACGTCTCTAGCCTTCCCTTCACTGTGTTCCGCCTTCTACTGACATCAAGGAAATGACGTCAGAAGAAGGCGGCACACAGCTAAGGGAAGGCTAGAGACGTCGGGAGCGCCACCTCCTTCACTGACGCTGCGCTGCCGGAACCACCATGGAGGTAAATTTAAAAGGAAAAAAAAAGAAAAGGGATGTTGGGGGGGGGGGGAGAAGAGGGCAGGAAGTTGAACAATGAGAGCGGGAGGGCGAGCGAGGTGAGCATGGTGTGGCGGCGCCCCCCAGAGGGAAGCGCCCCCCTGCCATGCTTACCTCGCTTACCGTGTTGGCACGGCCCTGACCCTGAGAAAGTGGGAAAGGTGCTTGAGTAATCAGTGGTTATAAGGAAAAGGCTTGTGCACTGAGCCTGGGGGAAGGGGCCCAAGGGCTACATTGTTCTGTGCAAGAAGAGAAACCCAGAAGGGGTTAATGACTAGGCTTTCCCCTCGGTTGTAAAATGGTGTGGTAGGGTTTGGATGGCTCCAGCAATGGTAGGGAATACCTAGCAGGAGTCTCCAAGCCGAGAAGGGATTGCAGACTGGAGTGGAACACAGTAGGAAAGAGAAAAGCTATATGTTAAATGCAGATAAGCCAAGTTGCCCAGTTCCAGTCTGCAGGTTTTGGGAAAGTCCTGGATTTCTGACCACCCTATCCTGGTGCATTATGGGACTTGCAGCACTGATTTCAAGGGACAGGATCAGTCACTATAAATCCACACTGCTTTGGGATGTAAATTGAAAACCAGGACTGGCTAAAAAGTCTCTAGCCTGGAACTGGGTAACTTGGCATCTCTGTAAATGTTTTGGAATGTGCAGTAATGCTTATGTTATGAAGAGTAAAACCTGGCTTGGATTAGAAAGTAGAACTGGACAGGTCAGCACCATCTGAAAAGTTTGGTAAAAGAGAGAGGGGTTGCAAGGAAAGTTGAAGAGGGGATTATCCCTTTGAACCATTAGAGTAGTTGAGGGAAATTGGTGAATAACAAGTACATGGGATTAAACTTGTATCCTTTATTTAGAAAAAACTGAAGAAATGCATATGTTACTATTTAAATTTAAGAAGTGATTAAAGTTGAAGCCTTTGAAGCATCTTAACTGTGTCCTTCAAAATTTAAAAGTGCAGAGGCAAGGGAGGGCATTTTCTGGAGGTGAGGTAGTCTGGAGTTCCACAGCCAGTGGGTGGCATATTCCCAAACTCAAATGCATGACACCCCCCGCCCCATTGTAACATTTTTTTACAGTGTCATCAGATCCAAATGTGCAAAAGGTGATGAAATATAGAAGTAAATGTCAAGAATTTGTCTCCATCATTAAACTTGGACAAGCATTCTGGCAAGTAGAAGGAATGAGTGAGAATCCAGTGGTATGCATAGGGAAGAAAGCAACAGAATTAAAAAAAAAATCTTCAACAAATTAGATCAGCAAATGAGGAAAAACAAATAGAAAATGCATAAATACAATGGCAAATACTCCAGGACAGGTGTGTAGCCAAACCTCAATTTTATTTTTTTTTTTTTTGGGGGGGGGGCACATTTTGCTCCATCTCCCACCTGCTCTCTGCCCCCCACCACAACCCCACATACCTGGGCTGGTGAGGGTCCCCCAGTCCTCCAGCACTGTTCACTGCCACACTGCCTGCCCCCGTGGCGCACATGCTCAGTTCAATTTCACTAAAACCGAGCATGGGGGGTGGGGAAGCAGGGCAGGCAGTGTGATGGTGAACAGTGCTGGAGGAAGGCTTCTGCTGGTAGACTTGGGGACCCCCACCAGCCAAACCAGCAGACCTTGGAGGGTCCAGGCTCCCAGGACCCCATGAATGGTTAGGTACATAACAATCATAGAAAAAACTGGTACCACAGACATCTGTAGTTCTGAAGGAGCTATAAACAGTTACTCAAACTGGCTGTGAAGTTCTGATGGCAGAAAATTTCTATACAGAAAGGTATAAAATGGTGATTGATCTCATCCACTGGAAACCGTAAACATTATAACACTGTTGTACCAGAAAAGCACAGGGATCATATGACTCTAAGAAAAGTATGGAGTGTAAAGAAGTTATGATCACATGCGATATCCTGATTATAACCAATTAAAAGCTGGATGCAAGGACCCTGGATATAGTCTCCTTCCATGTGTTCAGCATTAAATGCTGCAGCTGATATTAAAAGGAACACTGACCACAGAGTTTACTGTTAGATGTATGTGGGGGGGTATATGTGGGAGGGGTGGGGACGTGACTAGTTTTTTATTTTCTGAACAACGTATATTTGCTTGGCTGGAGAAAATACCTATAGAAACCAAAGTTACAAATTTCTACAGGTACTTTTTCCTGCGACAGTTTTCAGCAGGCAAGTTGAAAAGCATCTTGTACTGTTTAGCAACCATTTACAAAGGTTGAGGGTCATTATCCTGAGAGTCTGAGTTCTCTCCTCTCTCACTGGTTTCTCTCAGGCATGTGCTGTGCTGAGCACCTAATCACTCACTGAGTACTGAATGCTAACATCCTTCCTTCCACTCTTTCACTGTAAGAAAGATATATAGCCAACATCTCTGCAAGAGGACACTAGGAGCAATACAATCATTCAAAGCAGGGCCTAAGAGGCTGCCATGTTTTAATTAACCAAGGTAGTACTTGAAAGAGTAGGAATAATAGTTAAACCTATTACTTTATTTGTATAAGGTTGAAAATGTTTATTTATTTTAGTTAGATTTTGCTCACACCTCTTTCAGTAGTAGCTCAAGGTGTTACATTCAGATATACTGGATATTTCTCTGTTCCAGGAGGGCTCACAATCTAAGTTTGTACCTGAGGCAATAGCAGGTTAAGTGATTTGCCCAAGATCACAAAGAGCAGCAGTGGGATTTGAACTGGCCACCTCTGGATTACAACACCGATACTCTAACCACTAGGCCACTCCTCCACCTCAGTGTTTGGCCTCACACCTGAAGAATGTAAACTATATAAGAAATGTATATTGACTATAAAATCTGCTTTCTCTATAGCCACCATCAATGCAACTAATGGGACCTTTGAGTCCCCAAAAGCTAATAGTAGCATACATAGTAGATGACGGCAGAGAAAGACCTTCACGGTCCATCCAGTCTGCCCAACAAGATAACTCATATGTGCTACTTTTTGCATATACCTGACCTTGATTAGTATCTGCTATTTTCATGGCACAGACCGTAGAAGTCTGCCCAGCACTAGCCCTGGCTCCCAACCACCAGCCACGCCCCCCACCACTGGCTCTGCCACCCAATCTCCGCTAAGCTTCTGAGGATCCATTCCTTCTTTATGTTTATCCCACACATTTTTGAATTCCGTTACCGTTTTCATCATCCACTACTCTCTCCGTGAAAAAGTACTTCCTGATATTTTTCTTGAGTCTGCCCCCCTTCAATCTCATTTCATGTCCTCTAGTTCTACCACCTTCCCATCTCCGGAAAAGGTTTGTTTGCGGATTAATACCTTTCAAATATTTGATTGTCTGTATCATATCACCTCTGTTTCTCCTTTCCTCCAGGGTATACATGTTCAGGTCAGCAAGTCTCTCCTCATACATCTTGTAACGCAAATCCCATACCATTCTCGTAGCTTTTCTTTGCATCTAATGTGCAATTACATCTATGCATGAAAAAAAGTTTCTTTTGTTCTAATAAAAGGTATCACAACCTTCAGTGTTTGCAAAGGATTTGTTTACATAGACTTACACTAGAAGAAAAAAATGCTAATTTCCTTAATGCCAAGGTTAAACTCTGCAGTTGTAGTTTTAGTTCAACTGTTTCATACATATATAATACTGCGAAAGCCATAGCAAGCTTTTATAAATATATCTCATATATTCAGTGACACCATGTGACAGAGAAAAATGCTGCTATATTCCTGATAATGGGCTGGAAAATTGAGAACTGCAAACTACAAAATGCATAGCAAACACTGATTTCATGTATTAGTACATCATATGTACTGATATATGTCCATGGCACTTAATGGAACTTCAGCTCATTTCCCTAGTATATTAAGTGAGAGTCAAGAAGCAAGATCTGCCGGAAGTACAAAGACTAGGGGACACTAAAGGAAGTTACATGAAAATACTTTTAAAATGAACTAGGAGGAAATATTTTTTTCACTCAACGAATAAACTCTGGAACTTGTTGCAAGAGGATGTAGTAACTGTGGTTAACGTATCTGGGTTTTAAAACATTTTGACAAGTTTCTGGAGGAAAACTCCATAGTCTGCTCTTGAGACAGACATGGGAAGCTTCCCCCGGGATTGGTAGCATGGAATGTTGCCACTGTTTGGGTTTCTGCCAGGTACCTGTGGCTTGGATTGGCCACTGTTGGAAGCAGGATACTGGGCTAGATAAACCATTGGTCTGACTCAGTATGGCTTTTTCATTGGACTAACCTCTGTGACCAGCTTTTCAAGAGCTATGCTCTGCACTGAACTGATGAAGGGAACATAGCTCTGAAGAAGATGTTCCTCTCAGAACTAAAGAAGCCTGCTTTTCAGGACAAATGGAGGCATAGTTTGCAGCAGATATAAATGGCTCAAAACAGAACTCTGGCTGTCATATTCCCCCTGACATGTCCTGAAAAACTGGTGTATATAGGACACAAAACACACATGCACATGCACACACACCCCGGATTCTATGTATTGTGCCAAAGATGTGAATGCAATTTGAGTAACGAGTCCATAACTATCAATAATTGGGTGCTAGCATCCAATTTTGACGTTAATTGGCACTCATTAAAATTTGGGCCAGCATCTGGCTGTGCACTATTCCATAAGCCATGGTGCCTAACTATGGGGGCGTGGCTATGGGGCATGTCAGGGGTACTGAAAAGTTGCGTACATAGCTATAGTATACAACTTCAGCACGCATAACTTGGGTGCCAGCATTCACACCAGGTTTCAGCAGGTGTAAGTCTGGCACTTAAAGGTAGGCATGGGAATTGGTGCTAAGTACAATTCTATAAAGGGCCTTTGCCCTTTATAGAATAACACTTTGCGTCAATTTTTCTGGTGATGAATTTTGAGCACCATTTATAGAATTCCCTCCACAGGGGTTATATAGTCGTAAGGAAACAGGAGAGCAGAGGATAACGCACTGACTTCCACATGGGGAGTGTCATACAAACAGTTCTTTATTAGGGCACCAACAGAAGACCCAACATGGGGTTGTGTTTTGGCCTCAGGGGTTGTATACACTACTCTCAGAGATTGCAATGATGTAGTTAGTGCGGGGCTGAAATGACTGTGTCATGAGGAGGGAGTCTCCTATGATGCCAGAATAGCTATCTCCTGTGTATCATACAGAGCACAGCAAGGAGGTTGCTCTCCTCTGAACTGAAATTGAGCTCCCTTCTGGTAGACATTCTTGTGCTCTATGTTTGGGCTGTGGAAGAAGCTGTTCCACATGCACAGGAAACTTGATGTCCCGGTTCCTCCTGGCCCAAGTAGTCCATCTAGTGAACATACACTTCCATACTTAGTTGTGCTTTATATCTGACTATGAACAATTATTTTAGAGAATGTGGATGACTATCTTCAGATGACCAAGTCTGATTTGAGAATGTCTAAATTATGGGCATCTCTGTGATGATTTTGGAATGCGGAGGGATGTACATTGTTCTATTCTTGTTATCAGGCAATTTACTGATATGCCCATAGCTGGATGTTCATTTTCTGACTTGGATGGTCTTTTAAAATGCTGGTTTTACTTTTTTAAGGAGCTCTAATGAATCTAAGGCAGGCTAACAAGTGCACATCCCAACCATCACCTCTTATAAGCAGTAAGATAAGAGCACAAACATGAAAAATAGTTTATTAAGCTGTGTGTCTCAGATTATTCACAGCATCTCATACCTTGCATAGTAGTGCAATAATCGCACACCAAACATTGCAGCTACAAATTGTTTTAAATGAGATCAACAAGGCATCTGTGTAAAAAAAAAAAAAAGATATCTTTATTCTGCCAACAACCAGAGAAAAAGGAATGTGAATAATCCTGAAGGACTGCATCTTTCAACATTTGCTAGTCTAGTATAGGTGTCACCTCTATCCAAGGACTTTCTCAATTCTTCTTAATTCATTTCAGGGTTTCTATTATTTCGCTTATGCTTTGAAGCCTCGGATGAGCAGGGTACATAAGGAGAGAGGTTTATGTATTGATAGATACTGTATGAAGTTAGTTCAACGATTTCTTCACATACTATAAAGTAATACAGTTGCAATACTGGTCCGCTAGGATATGCAGAAATCAGGTCAACAAAGAAGCTACTGACAATACTGCTTTATTGAACAAAATGTATTTTTTGAATTCATGACTCCTGGGATGCTTGTTTCCAACAAGTATTAGATGGTAAACTAAACCAAATATCCTCCTGGTTTGCTGATAATAAGTTGACTTAAAATCCATTTAAATCTGAAGCTGTGTGGCTTTCAAGAACCCAGAATTCATTGCAACGTCAAACCTGTTTGAACTTTATCCCTTTTCCTATTAAGGATTCAATATTTTCTCTTGGCATTCTTTTTATGGGCTCCCCAGCATGCGGAGCTGAGATGACAGCCTGCACATCTCTAAGATGCTTCCTGTAAACTCAGGCCTGCCAGTCCACAGCTACATATACATATGTATATTGGCAGCAACCCACAAATGCAGAGAGAGCAACCATAAGCCCCACGTGTAGAAACTGCCTTTGATCACCACTTCCTTGCCAAAGGAAAGACCACTATCAGGTGAATTTTTGAAAGAGAAGGGCACCCATCTTCCGACACAAATCGGGAGATGGGCGTCCTTCTCGCAAGGTCGCCCAAATCAGCATAATCGAAAGCCGATTTTGGGCGCCCTCAACTGCTTTCCGTCATGGGGATGACCAAAGTTCACGTGGGCGTGTCGGCAGTGTAGTGAAGGAGGGACTGGGGCGTGCTTAGGAGATGGGTGTCCTCGGCCGATAATGGAAAAAAGAAGGGCGTCCCTGATGAACACTTGGGCGACTTTACTTGGTCCATTTTTTTTTCATGACCAAGGATCAAAAAGGTGCCCGAACTGACCAGACGACCACTGGAGGGAATCGGAGATCACCTCCCCTTACTCCCCCAGTGGTCACTAACCCCCTCCCACCATAAAAAAGTTTAAAAATACTTTTTTGCCAGCCTCAAATGCCATACTCAGGTCCATCGCAGCAGTATGCAGGTACCTGGAGCAGTTGTAGTGGGTGGAGTGTACTTCAGGCAGGCAGACCCAGGCCCATCCCCCCTACCTGTTACACTTGTGGTGGTAAATGTGAGCCCTCCAAAACCCACCACAAACCCACTGTACCCATATGTAGGTGCCCCCCTTCATCCCTAAGGGCTATGGTAGTGGTGTAAAGTTGTGGGTTTAGGGTTTTTGAGAGGGGGTTGGGGGACTCAGCACCCAAGGTAAGGGAGCTATGCACCTGGGACCTTTTTCTGAAGTCCACTGTAGTGCCCCCTAGGGTGCCCGGTTGCTGTCCTGGCATGTCAGGGGGACCAGTGCACTACGAATGCTGGTTCCTCCCATGACCAAATAGCTTGGATTTGGTCGTTTTTGAGATGAGCGTCCTTGGTTTCCATTATTGCCGAAAACCGGGGATGACCATCTCAAAAACAACCTAAGGACTATCATTATTATTATTATTATTATTATTATTATTATTATTAGCATTTGTATAGCGCTACCAGACGCACAAAGCACTGAACACCTGACATAAAGAGACAGTCCCTGCTCAAAAGAGCTTACAATCTAAGTAATACAGACATACAAGACAGTTACGGGTGAGGGAAGTAATGGGTGAGAAGGGAGGAAGAGACAAGGGGAGGGCAATTGTGGCTAGGAGCTAAAAGCAGCAGTGAAAAGGTGGGTTTTCAGCATAGATTTGAAAACAGGTAGAGATGGAGCTAGACGTATAGGTCCAGGAAGTCTATTCCAGGCATAAGGTGCCGCGAGAGAAAAGGAGCGAAGCCTGGAGTTAGCAGTGGAGGAGAAGGAGGACAACAAGAGAGATTTGTCAAGCGAGCAGAGTTCACGGGGAGGAAAGTAGGGAGAGATGAGAGCGGAGAGGTAATGGGGAGTCTGCAGAGTGGATGCATTTAAAGGTCAGTATGAGAGGTTTAAACTGAATGTGAAAGCGGACAGGGAGCCAGTGAAGTGACTTGAGGAGCGGGCTAGACCATCTCTAAGGTCAACCTAAATTTCATGATTTGGGCGTCCCCGACCATAGTATCAAAATGAAAGATGGACGCCTTTGTAAGCTCTCTTGAGCAGGGACTGTCCTTCCCCATGTTTAAACTTGTACAGCGCTACGTAACCCTGGCAGCGCTATAGAAATGCTAAGTAGTAGTAGTAGTAGTAACTTGTTTCGATAATACGGGTTGCCCCGCCCCTTTATGGGGCCGTCCTACGAGGACGCCCTCATGAAAACTTGGGCACCCCATTCAATTATGCCCCTCCACATGAACCATGTCCTCTCAAACTTGTGTCTTTCAGACGCTTTGGGGTGCACAGAGACTTAGAAGTGCTGAGACAGTGCTTCAGGAATATACAGCAACTGAACTGGCCTGTCATTCAGCGCATCACACTTTGCAGAGGAATTTGAGTAACAACTGCCTTGCATCACATTAACAGCCATCTCCAGGAGCAATGAATGTGTATGCGGTAACCTCCAAAACAGCATGACCAGCCACACCCCCACATATACTCCAATGTGTTTCAGCCCACCCAAGAACATTGATAACACATGTTAAGGAAGGAGGGATGGGATATGCCATATGTGGTTAAAATCAAAGTGCTGAACATGTGATATACAGGTACATATCTCACAGAAACAGCAACAGAGGGTCAAGTAACCTGTACAGAGTCACAAGGAGCTGCTGTGGGAATTGAACCAGTTTCTTTATGGTCTGAGCCCTAACCCCTAGGCTTCACACATTCCTTGGACACTACCATTCATGGGAAACCTAACAGAGACCACGTAAGTCCATCAGAGCACTCAGTTCCATCCAAAGACCAGGCCCCTGATTCCTCTGATTCCACCCAGAATGTGCAGACCATTGTGAAGTTAAAAGTAATCTATATTATCCACTAACACTCCTAGCCATCACATCTTGCACTGTCCACAGCAGGAGCCATAAAACTTCAAAATATATAGTATGCACCCCACTATAGCTCAGGGCCGCCGAGAGGGGGGGACAGGGGGGACAAAATTCCCTGGGTCCGGGCCTCCAGGGGGGCCCGGTGCCGGAGTCCCACCCCGCCCTCCGTCATCAGAACCTCGCACCTCCTGGGGCCCTGCGGCGCTTCCTGACGCTCCCTTCCTCGTTGTGACACTCTCAGCTTCATTTTTTCCAGCCGCCCTGCATTTAAAAAGTTGCAGCAGCGGCGAAAACGCAGGCTCGCCTCTTCTTTAAGCCCTTCCCCTTCTCTTTCAGTGTGCACCGATGCAATTTCCGGTTTCCGCGAAGGCGGCACAGTGCACGCTGAGAGAGAAGGGGAAGGGCTTAAAGAAGAGGTGAGCCTGCGTTTTTGCCGCCGCTGCAACTTTTTAAATGCAGGGCGGCTGGCCTGGAAGGAAGGAAGGGCTTCATTTGTAGGTAGCATTTTTATTTATTCTCACTTATATTTTCAAACGTGCCGGCTTGTGCAGCATAGGAATGTACACAGAGGAAGTATAATAACGGAACAACTTTTTGTAGTAATGTGTCATTTGGAGGGGCTGTTTATAGGGACTCTCTAGGTGTTGTATTCGTGCAGGCATTTTTTTTCTCCTGGTAAAGGGTCACTAAAACAGACATCATTTATGAGATTCAGGTGCTCAACACTTAGAGTTTTTATCTGCTTATTTATTTACTTATGACACTTATGTGCTGGAAACCTGAGGGCACAGCTGGGGCTGGGAACTGAAACGGGGGAGGGGTGAAAAGGGGGGTAAGTTGGGGCAAGGCACTGGACATGGAGGGGAAGGGAGGGAGGACAGGGAGCAAAGGAGAATCACTGGGGATGAGTAGGGAGGGCAGGGGAGCGAGGAGAGTTGCGATGGATGGAGGGGAGGGGAGGAGAAATGCTGGACATGGAAGTGAGGGAAGACAGGAAGGAGATGCACATGGATGGAGGGGAGAGTTGAAATGCTGGATATGGATGCAGGAGAGGGAAGAGAGGACATTAGATGAACATGGATGGAGGGGAGGCGAGAGAGGATAAATGCTGGACATGGATGGAGGAGAGGGAAGAGAGAGGAAGGAGATGCATCCTGGCGGAGATAAGGGAAAGGGAAAAGAGGAGAAAAACTGCACATGGCTGGAGAAAATAGGCAAAAGCTGGATCCACTCTATACCTCCTCCAGTCAAGTCCGCGGAGGACCCAGCTTTTACCTATGGATGTAGGGCAAGAAATGAAGAAGAAAGGAAGAAAGTAAAGAAATAAATGGAAAGGAAACCCTGGAAGTGGAGTTAAGGGAGCAGATAGAGAGCAACAGAATCAGAGACTGGGACCAACATGATCTGAAATACAGTCACAAGACAACAAAGGTAGAAAAAAATCATTTTATTTTCATTTTAGTGTTTGGAATATGTCCAATTTGAGAATTTACATCTGCTGTCTTATTTTGCAATGTATAGCAATGTTCTGTTTTTCTGGTATTGTGCTGCATGCAGAATCTGTATGCTAATTTGGTTTCTGTCATTTTGGGTATACTGGGGAGGGGTGGGTGGGCTCTGAGAACTGGTCTGCACAGCTCCCTGCAGTTGCTAAGACCGGCCCTGTCCGTCATCGACCGTCTGCCACCAGGCCGGGCCCCCTGCATTGAAATCACAGCGCCTCTCACATCCGTGTGAAAGCGCTGCAGGCAGCAGCAGATCACCTCCCTTCGGGCTTCCTTCCCTCTCTGTGTCCCGCCCTCACGGAAGTTACGTCAGATGAGGGCGGGACACAGGGAGGGAAGGAGGCCCGAAGGAGGGAGGCAATCTGCTGCTGCCTGCAGTGCCTTCACATGGAGGTGAGAGGCACTGTGATTTCAATGCAGGGGCCCGCTGGTGCGCGGAGGGGGGACGGGTGGTGGGGGAGCGGTGGTGACCTCGGGGGGGGGGGGCGGGGGGGGTGGCCTTGTCCCGGGCCTGGCCCAGTCTCTCGGTGGCCCTGCTATAGCTAGATCACATGCTTTGGGGAATACTACCCCCTGGCACTAGTCTTATCACTATCCAAAACATAATGACATGGATCATGGGTATATGTCCAAGTACTGGTATCACTGAGGGGCCTGTAGGATTAGCCATGATGATAACACTGTAGTATCCTCCTAAACATATATATCTCACCTCCAAACCAGTACTGGGACAGTATCATTGAGGTTCCTGCAGAGATTACAAGAAGGCATGGAAGGGCATTTAAAGCTGACCCGTTCCATTCATCTGTAGGCCTCATTTGTATGAGTGCCCATCTCACTAGGATCCTATGAAGCACCTGTTTCCATGTCACATCACAAGAATAACACATGTACACTTCACTCCCAAGGCAGTGGCTTCCCATCCATGCACTTCCAGTATACCAAAGCTTGATTCTTCAACAATATGCAAACCTGACGTGTGACAAAAACTCTTCACATCAGTGACTTCAGTGATCTTTATCATGGCATACCATTAATCATTGACATCATTGATAACCCCAACTACCACCACAGAGCTACTAACCGTTGCAGTAGCTACATAGCACTAGCTGCCTGCACTGGTATGCTGGCCAGGTTGCAACTTACAGCTTTGTCTGTGGCAAGGTCACATCTGCACAGCTCTGCTACATGGGAGGTGTGCACTGAGGCACCTGTTCTGGGTAGCATAAGAACATAAAAATAATCTCACTGAACACACTCCCATGCATTGATTTATGACACATGCTTCTATGTGAGTGGGTTCCAGCTCTGCTGCCTGCCTTCTGTGTATGTGGATTCCTGAGAAACCTTCAACTTCTGTGTGAGTGGGTGCCAGCTAAGCTGCCTGCCTTCTGTGCGTGGGGGTTACAGAGAAGCCTTCAGTTTCTATGTGAGTGAGTTCCAGCTCCACTGCCTGCCTTCAGTGAATGTGGGTTCCTGAGAAGCCTTCAGCTTCAGTGTGTGAGTGGGTTCCAGTGAATTTGCCAGCTTCAGTGAGTGAGTGGGTTCCAGTGAATTTGCCAGCTTCAGTGTTTGAGTGGGTTCCTGATAAGCCGTCAGCTCCTAGGCTTTGCCACTTGTATCTATCCATGAGTCAGTGGGGCCTAGCTCCTCATCCTGCCTCTGTACGCCTGCCTCCTCGTCACCTGTCTCCTGACCTACTGAGGCATAGCTGCTCTCCTTGACCTGCTGGCCTGAGATCAGTTTATTACAGTTACTATGAACTAAGAGCTCACAACCCAGAAACATAACAAAGTCAAAGCCAACTTAGGGATATGGTTTAAATCCTCTGGTCCAAATTTTATAAAATCCCACAGTTTGTACATATTTATAGCTACTCCTGTCCATTATCCCTCCTTTCTTGGTGAAACAACCTAAGGCTGTGCCCGCAGCAGTGGTGAAACAAGCAACCTTCCTTTTGGACCAGACCTCCCTGTCTGTCCACACTCCTCCAAAGGAGTACCTCTTCAGGCTACCACCTTTGGCTCTGAACAGGTTATTTCCTGTTGCTGCTCCCAGGCTGGGATCCCCTACTTCTTACCTGGAGCACTCCTCCACTTCACAGTTAATGCTTGTACTGGCAGAAACCTCCACTTTAGTCAGCCTTAGTTTCTTTGACCCATCCAAGACACCCCCCTCTCCACAAGGGTTCCAGCAGGGGTACAGGCAACTAAAAACCTCGTGCTATCCTCAACAACCATTTTTATTAACTCCGAACTCCTCCCCTACTGTCATTCAACAACCAAAAACATTTCTCTCAGCACTTTCCTACAAACACTCCCCTTGGGGCTGGGCTTCTCCTCTTTCTTCTCCATCCTACTTCCCTCCCCTCAGTGACTATAGGGAGAGGTTGCTTCTCAGTTTAGTAAACTCCACTATAATTGGGATTACACATGCATCAGGGACTCACTGGAACTGAGGTGACATTGGTCCACCTAGCCACAGAGGTGTGGCTGCTGTGGAAACAATCTCAGAGGCTACGATGAGCCTCCAAAGCCCAAAGATTACCCAAAACCTCTACACCCTGACCCAGGAGTTCCATAGGGCCAAAAGGTGCAGTGTGTTGTGTCATGTTTGGGAGAGCACAACTGTCTTCTCAAATGGAGGTAGAAAAAGGGATGTCACCCATAAAATATATATGGTATAAGCACTGATTTATTGTTATATATCTGCAACATTATACAAAGTTATCATTTCTCAAACACAGCTCTGAGGCTTCATTATTACAGATATATGCCTATGATATGATATACATTGATGGCAACAGCTGCTGTTCCAACAGTGATAGCACATCCCAGGGGAAAGGAGATTACATATGCTGGGTTAGAAGAGAAAAGGTATAGAATGTGTCATACTGCCCCACTGTAGTTACAATGAAAGAGGTTTACATATTATTTACAAGTGCTTATCCTGTACCTCGGCCAATGGAGAATTAAGTTACTTGCCCAGACTCACAGGGAGCTGCTGTGGGCATTCTGCTCTTAGTCCCTGATACCATGCAGGAAAATCTAAATATACGCCATTCTACTTAATGGTCTCAACACTGTTTGGATACTGTACCATTGCTCAATAACTCACTTGTCTGTTGTCGGGTACAGAACACAACAAAAGTATCAACCAGTAATGGTCCTAGATCAGTGGCCTGACTATTGGAGTCTATGCGTTATGCACGATGTATCCCCCCACTACAGTCATGGCTAAAGGCTCTGTTAAATGCACAAACATCTGCAGACAATTAGTTCCACCCTTAAAGTCCACTGAACCTCCTTGGCTCTGTCCACAATATACTATATTTTGAGGACAATTTCCAAGAGCATTTCCACCTGTAAATAGTAACATAACATAAGAATAGCCATACAGGGTCAGACCACAAATACCTGGCAGAAACCCAATTAGTAGCAACATTCCATGCTACCAAACCTGGGGCAAGCAGTGGCTTCCCCCATGTCTATCTTAATAACAGACTATGCACTTTTCCTTCAGGAACTTGTCCAAACCTTTTTTTAAACCCAGATATGCTAATCACTGTTACCATATCCTCCAACGAGTTTCAGAGCTTAACTATTCTTTGCGTGAAAAAATATTTCCTCCTATTTGTTTTAAAAGTATTCCCATGTAATTTCATTGAGTGTCCCTTGGTCTTTGACTTCTTGAATGAGTGAAAAATCGATTCATCTCCATGTGCTCCACAGCACTCAGGATTTTGTACAGCTCAATCATATCCCCCCTCAACCATTTCTTTTCCAATCCGAAGAGCCCTGACCTCTCTAGCCTTTCCTCATATGGGAGCAGTTCCATCCTCTATCATTTTGGTCGCTCTTCTTTGAACCTTTTCTAATTCCGCTATATCTTTTTTGAGATACGACAACCAGAATTGAACACAATACTCAAGGTGAGGTCGCACCATGGAGCAATACTACTACTACTACTACTACTACTTAACATTTCTAGAGCGCTACTAGGGTTACGCAGCGCTGTACAATTTAACAAAGAGAGACAGTCCCTGCTCAAAGAGCTTACAATCTAATAGACAAGTGAACGGTCGGTCCGATCGGGGCAGTCAATACAGAGGCATTATAATATTTTTGGTCTTATTTTGCATCCCTCTCCTAATAATTCCTAGCATCCTGTTTTCTGTTTTGGCCACAACCATACACTGGCAGAAGATTTCAGCGTAGTGTCCACAATGAGACCTAGGTCTTTTTAAATGCTGATTATTGGCCTCAATGACTCATTTATAGAATTACCCTACAAGTTTGAACATTTTACTCCCTTAGTCATAGAGATACAGTTGTAGTGCCTAAGGGGCCCTTTTACTAAGGTGCATAGGTGCTTACACGCATCTAACATGCATCAATTTGGAACTACAGCCCGGTACCTCGTGCCCTAGGTGGTAATTCCATTTTTTATGCGCATCCGATATGCGTAGCAGAAACTTTGTTTTTATCTTCTACCGCATAGGGCTAACCAGGCAGTAATCAGCAGTGTACGCACGCTGATGATTACCGCCCAGTTAACACATGAGACCTAACTGCTAAGTCAATTAGCGGTAAGTTCTCAGGCCCAAAATGGATGCATGCCAATTTAAAATTTTCCGCACATCCATTTTTGTCCAAAAAAACATGAATAATGGTCCTGCGCGCATCATGCATGCGCCTACAACAGCACAGGCCATTTTTCAGCGCACCTTAGTAAAAGGACCCCTAAGTGTTCCATGCAGTGTGCACAAGCTATAGTATTCTATAAGGAGCACACACAAGAAGGTGACAAGTCCATGTCCTGTGTGTACTCTGCCCATGTGTACACCACCTTGCAGTTATGTAGCATAGTACTTACATTCACTCTCACAGATAGTAGCACGTAGCACTTGAGTGTATAAGTGCCAATTAAGGAACACTTAAACATGCAAGGCACATGTAATTTCACGCATCATTATAAAACTAGTAAAAAAGGCCCGTTTCTGACACAAATGAAACGGGCGCTAGCAAGGTTTTCCTCGGAGTGTGTATGTTTGGGAGAGTGTATGTGAGAGTGACTGTTTGAGAGTCAGAGTGAAAGTGTGAGTGTGTGTGTGTGAGAGAGAGAGTGAGTCTGGGTGTGAGTGTGTTTGTGAGAGAGTGTGTGTGTGAGAATGAGAGTGTGTGCAAGTGTGTATGTGAGACACAGTGTGAGAGAGAGTGTGTGTGTGTGGGCGAGAGAGAGAGTGTGTGTGAGACACAGATTCTCTGTGAGAGTGAGTGTATGAGACCAAGCGAGTGTGTGAGTGACTGTGTGGCACATAGAGAGTGAATGTGATACAGTGTGAGACAGAGTGTGTAAGAGTGAGAGTCAGAAAGACATTGTATATGAGAGAGAGAGAGAGTGTGAGCCCTGCCCTCCCAATCCATGCCCATCTGTCACCTGTCCCCTCCATTCATCCCTATCCAGCAATTCCCCTCTCTCCCTGAGCCCTGCCCTGCAATCCATATCCATCCATGCCCATCTGTCCCCTCCATTCATCCCTATCCAGCAATTCCCCTCTCCCTGAGCCCTGCCCTCCCAATCCATGCCCATCCATGCTCCTCTGTCACCTGCCCCCTCCATTCATCCCTATCCAGCAATTCCCCTCTCTCCCTGAGCCCTGCCCTGCAATCCATATCCATCCATGCCCATCTGTCCTCTCCATTCATCCCTATCCAGCAATTCCCCTCTCTCCCTGAGCCCTGCCCTCCCAATCCATGCCCATCCATGCTCCTCTGTCCCCTGCCCCCTCCATTCATCCCTTTCCAGCAATTCCCTTCTCTCCCTGAGCCCTGCCCTCCCAATCCATGCCCATCCATGCTCCTCTGTCCCCTGCCGCCTCCATTCAACCTTTTCCAGCATGTCCCCTCTCTCCCTTCCATGACCCCCCTCACATCCATGCTCCTCTCTCTCCCATGTCCCAGCCTGGCCCGCCCTCTTCTCCCCCCCCCCTTCGCATCCATGCCCCCCCCTTCGCATCCATGCTGTCGTTTCTCCCCTGCCCTCCCGCTCCCATTGTTCAACTTTACTGGCCACCCTCTTCTCTCCCCCCAACTTCCTTTTTTTTTTTTTCTTCTTTTTAAATTTACCTCCGTGGCGGTTCCGGCAGGGAAGCATCAGGGAAGGAGGCGGTGCTCCCGACGTCTAGCCTTCCCTTCGCTGTGTTCTGCCTTCTTCTGACGTCAATGACGTCAGAAGAAGGCGGAACACAGCGAAGGGAAGGCTAGACGTCGGGAGCGCCGCCTCCTTCCCTGACGCTGTGCTGCCGGAATTGTTTGGGTTTTTTTCCGCCCTTGACGTCATGACGTTTGACGCGAGGGCGGGACAGAGACGGCTGGCTGGCTTGAAGGCTTCACACCATGAATCCACGAACCCTTCAGCCTGGGAGTGACGTCAGATGGCTTCAGAACGTTGTCCTCAGAACGTTGATGGTGCGTTTTATTATATTAGATTGTTCTATATATCATCTAACTAAAATAAAAATATGGACTAACTGAGGGTCCTTTTACTAAAAGGTGGTAGGGCTACCATGTGGGTAGCATGTACCACATTGACACTACCACCCAGGGTAGCAGTCCCACCTGGTGGTAATTTCAAAGTTGGCTCGCACTGTTTCCCACGGTAGAAAATATGTTTCTATTTTGTACCACAGGGGATGTTCCCACTGGTAATCGACAGAACAGCCACATTGGTACATGTTGCATGATTACCACGTGTGTAGCACATAAGCACTTACCCCTAGGTCAATGGGTGGCAATAAGGCCTTAGGCAGTAAATAGGCACATGTTAATTTAAATTTTAGCACGTGGCCATTTACTGCCCCCATTTAAAAAAAAAGCCTTTTCCCAGTCACAGTAAAAATGGCCCAGCACACACCAAAAATACACACCCACACTACTGTAGCTTAGTAAAAGGACCTCCAAGTTACACTGATGGTTGCAAAGTAAAAATGCAGTCGAATAATGGTCTCTCTTCTTCTACCAAAAGTTCATTGGGGCCAGCTTTTTCTGCACCTGGGACAGATATTCAGAATCACATCTCCCATACTTATTTAATTTATTTTGAACTTGCTTTAGTTGTGAAGGTAGGGAGAGGGGATGCATGGAGCTCTTTATCATCATGACCTGCCAGGACCAGATGATCTGTTAGTCAAGCTGGGGACAGAGAGGCCAGCAGCAGGCCAGTGCTGTCTCTGGACAGAAGCATTCGGGGTGGCAATAGGGTAGCAAGCCAAAGTGTAATTCAACACATTATGTCCTACTAACACAGCACAACCTTTCCCTTGTCTTTAAATTAGCTGTCAAAGACATTAAAAGTCACATGGGCCTTCTATGCATAAAGAATCCTCTCATCTTTCCACTCAGTATCAGCCATCCAGTAAAACTACCACTGTAATTGACAGCATCATTTTACTATTTATTTAAGAAAGAGATAATGTTTTGATTCTCTACAGAATTAGAAAGAATCTCAATATGAAACCTGCCCAATTGCCAACTTCCCATACATATTGAAATTAGCAGAAAAGCTTGTTCATATTTCTTATCTGCTTTCATTGTCCTATTAATATTGTACTTCTTTTCAAACTCTTATTATAATTTTTATATGTAAACCACCTAGATGGACCCCCCCCCCCCCCCCCCCCCCTGAGTGCGGTATATCAAATTCAAATAAAACTTGGAAACATCCACTCGATGTTCCCACAACAATAGATTTAGGATGTCTCTCTTTGCAACTCAATATATTTTTCACTATCTGCTCAGTAAACAATATATGGATATAGCAAAGAAGCAATAATGAAAATTAATAACAGAAACATTTGCTAAATCACCCTGGAAAATAACATTGAAACTGCGGGGTCACCTCAGGAGCAGTAATATCCTTTCTATTGCCAGACACTTTACAAAATAATACAAAATCTTGTATAGACACACAGGGGTCCTTTTACTAAGGTGAGCTGAAAAATGGCTTGCAGTAGTGTAGGCATGGGTTTTAGGCCCGCACCAATCCATTTTTCAGCGCTCCTATAAAAAAGCCCTTTTTTTGTTATCTTTGCCGAAAATGGATGTGCGGCAAAATCAAAATTGCCACACGTCCATTTTGGGTCTGAGACCTTACCGCCAGCCATTGACCTAATGGTAAAGTCTTGCGCGGTAACCAGGCGGTAATGACCACCTACGCATGCCAAATGCCACTTGGCGCATGTAGCCGAAGCATGCCAGAAAATAAAAAATATTTTTGGGGTGTGCGTAGTGGACGCGCGCCAAAAAAAGAAATTACTGCATGGGCCACAAGGTAGCTGTGTGATAACTCCATTTTGGCACACGGGCGCACATAGATGCTTATGTGGCTTAGCAAAAGGGCCCCATGGTACCTAAACTGCAAACTTACCATAATACTGCTAGCTCCCAGGACTCAAACAGCAAAACCCCACCTATTAAAAGACAATACTGTACAAAGATTGAGGTAGTGCATGCAAATCTATCTGATGCATATTCATTGTGGGAATCCTGAAAACCTGACTGGTTAGGTGGGTCCTAGGACTGGATTGAGAATCCCTGATTTAGGGGAAGGCAATGCTATTCTCATCTTCTGCCCCTCCACTGTCCTCCCCACCCCCCCCCCCCCCCCCCCCCCCCATCAAACAACATGGATAGATAGATAGAAGGTTAGGGCTCTTCAGCTTGGAGAAAAGGCGGCTGAGGGGTGATATGATAGAAGTCTACAAGATAATGAGCGGAGTAGAGCGGACAGATGTGAAGCGATTGTTTACACTTTCAAACAACAACAAAACCAGGGCACACAAGATGAAGCTAGAATATGGTAGATTTAAAACAAATAGGAGAAAGTTTTTCTTTACTCTGCGTGTAGTTAGACTCTGGAACTCGTTGCTGGAGAATGTAGTGACAGCAGCTGGCCTTACGGAATTTAAAGGGGGTTTGGACAGATTACTGAGGGAAAAGTCCATTGAACATTATTAATTTTTTTTTTTTTTTTTTTTTTGGGGGGGGGGGGGGGGTTTGCTGGGTTTTTGAAGCCTGGATTGGCCGCTGTCAGAGACAGGATGCTGTGCTTGATGGACCCTTGGTCTTTTCCAGTATGGTGGTGCTTATGTACTTATATGAAAAAGTATTTGTTTTTTCATCCACTTCTCAAAATTCCATAGCCTGTCCTCCTTCCTGTTTATCTATTGTCGGATTTAAGTACATATCATTTAACCATATGAGAGGCTTTTTTTTATACCGCATCTGTTTCCACAGTATATTCAGTTCACCAGAAACATAAATCAGCAGGTAGCCACTTCAGTAAGAACCATATACTGGATGTAATTAGCACAACATCATTTATTGCATTATTTCATGATGAAGGGTCATGTCATTTTTGTTTCATCATAAATAAGGGAATAACTGGAGAAAGTCTTTGGAGAGTGGGGCAGCTGCCAAACATGAGCATGGCTTTAAAAAATGACATGTTTATCAAGGGTGATTTATTGCTTATGCTGCATTAACCTGTAACATTTTCCCCTGAATCCACCCTCATCCCCTTCACTCTATTGCTCTGGCCAGGTGCAAACAATTCACTATGAGATCTATTCACTAAATTCACCAAAATCTCCCATTTATTCTTTAGGAGCAATATAATTCCACAATAACAAATAGGTCTTTGACCAAACAGAGGAAGAAAAAGGACCTCAGTGAGAACACAAAAATCCTGAACCTACACAAGGAAAATCACCATCACTGGTCAAAAAAAAACTCCACCAGAATTCTCATTGTCCATCAATCAAAACAGGCAAAATTTTATGTAACTATTCAAGAAATATTAAAAGTTTGACTTAACTGCATAAGAGTTGCATTGCTCCAAATTTAAAACTTCCTGTCTTCTCACTTTGAGGTGTCTTATTCAGTGTGATCAAAGTTTTTCCGTAGTAGAAGTCAATGGACTTTATTGAAGGGAAAAACTGCTATTCTTCTATCCATATATCCTTGCAGGGCCGCCAAGAGGGGGGTGGGCGAGGGGGGGCAAGATTCCCCAGGCCCGGCCTCTAAGGGGGGCCCAGTGCAGGAGTCTGTCTCTCTCCTGCTCCTATGTATCAAGGCTTGGGTGATTGCGTTAATTTGATAACCTGGGTCCCGGCACATAGGAAAGACTGATGGAGAAGCAGACACAGGAAGGTAAGGGGTGGTTGCCTGAGAGGGGGATGGGGCGGGGGTAGAAGCGGCTGTGGCAGCTTTGCCCCGGGCCAGCTTTGTCTTTCAGCAGCCCTGTATCCCTGCACATAAAATATCCCTACAAGGGCACCTTGTTTCACCCAACTGGCTGCCTCAGGGGATATAAACTGCAAAACAGACAAAAATGAGCTGATACCAAACCTGGATAACATTCAAAATTGACATTTGAACAATATTTTCCTTTATCATTTTCATAACACTGCAGCATATTTGAACAGGGTAGCTCAGAGTCTTAAAGACATCACTGTTGGAAAAGCACCGAGGGCACAACCGTAAATAACCTTTACACTGAAAAAAAAGGCTTTGTCATTCTATAGCCATATTTAAACCATGGGGTTCCACAATACCCTGTTTCCCCGAAAGTAAGACATCCCCCGAAAATAAGACCTAGTAGAGGTTTTCCTGAATTGGTAGATATAAGGCCTCCCCCGAAAGTAAGACCTAGCAAATTTTTGTTTGAAAGCAGGGCCGCCGAGAGCCGGACAAGGCCGCCCCCCCACCCGAGGTCGCCGGGCCCCCCCTCCGTCGCTCCCTGAACTAACCTTAACCCTAGAACGCATATTGGGGGCCTTTTAGGCCCCCATGCTTACATTTTTGCTATTATCTGCAAAATTACTTTAGTTAGAATTTTGAAACTCAAGGTATTACTCAAGTATGTCATTGTTGATAATATCCAGTTGTTCATATAATTTTTTTTCATAGGCATTATGGTGTAACAATGCTTGTTTGGTGAAAACTACATCTGTACGAATTGGGGGCCTTTTAGGCCCCCGCTGTTTTTATCATGTTCTCAGAAGTGTTTGTGTCTCAAGTTACTTTATTTGTACTCAGTAATGCTGGTGGAGGGGCCAGGGTGTGGATAATAACATGTGAGGATGTCATGTGATTTTTGGAGGGAGTGATAAGGCCATGACATCACCTCAGGTCCTCTGAACACTGAGGACAGTATACACTGTGAGCTAATTGCTGAAGGACCTGTGATAAGATAAGCTGTTGAGAGGAAATCTGTTTCATTTTCTAACATCTAGTCAGCAATGGCACAGTCTTCCTCCAAGTGTCTGACTGACCAAGAGATTGAAGCGATTATGTTTCAAAGCGATGATGAAAGTGAACTATCTTTGTCTGATGAAGAATATCTGCCACCAGCTAATCAAACATCCTCATCCAGTGATTCTTCTGATGATGAAGAAGTGAATCTAGTGGATCCTCAAGAAGTGATAAGTAGAACATCCAAAACGAATGTTTTTTGGGACAGTAATCCTACATTAGTCGGACGTACTCCAATACACAATATTGTGAGACAGGCTCAAGGAGCTGTGGGAAGTCCCAGTTACTTTACCCCTAAAGATGTATTCTGTACTTATTTTTCTGACAATATTGCAGAAGAGGTCCTATTATGTTCAAACCTAGAAGGAAGACGTATCGCTTCAGCAAAAAATAAGTCCTGGAAAAATATCTCAAAAGAGGAACTTTATGCATATATTGGACTTTTCCTGCTGGCAGGGAGTCAAAAATCGTATGATGTCCCAATACGAGAATTATTTCTGGACCCACTTTCTGATCCACACTATAAGGCGACAATGTCAGTGGGCAGATATGAGGAAATTAGAAGGATCATTCGCTTTGATGATAAGCGAACTCGTGCAGCGAGGTTTGAAACAGACAAATTAGCCCCTATCAGTTATATCTGGAACATATTTATCAAAAATTGCACAAAACTTTACAATCCTAGTACTAATGTTACTGTAGATGAGCAACTTGTACCGTTCAGAGGACGCTGCAAATTCATACAATACATGCCCAGCAAGCCAGCCAAGTACGGTATAAAAATCTTCTGGATGTGTGATTCTGCAAATTATTATGGCATAAATGGCGTAATCTACTGTGGCAAAGAGGTTGGTGCACCAGTACAGAAGGATCTGGGGTCTGAAATAGTCAAAACTCTTGCTGTTCCAATATTCAATTCAGGTAGAAACATCACCATGGACAATTATTTCACCAATGTTGAACTAGGCAATTTTCTGCTTGCAAAAGCTATTACACTTGTTGGTACTATAAAGCAAAACAGACGAGAAATTCCACCAGCACTCAAACACAATTGTCAGCGAGCACTTTATGAGAGTGTCTTTGGATTCAATAACAAAGCGACTTTGGTATCTTACAAGGCAAAGAAGGAGAAATCTGTAATTTTACTCAGTACCATGCATCACGATTGCAGTGTTGACAGCAATAACCAAAAATTGAAACCAAAAATCATCCTGCATTACAATGCAACAAAAGGAGGTGTAGATAAAATGGATGAGATGGTGGGAGAATATTCGTGTAAGAGGCAAACAAAACGATGGCCTGTAGTACTATTTTCAAATATGCTTGATGTAGCAGCCCTAAATTCATTCATTATTTATACAGAAACTCATCCTGAATTTCATGCACAGAGGAAGGACAGGAGACGCTTATTCTTGAAGGACCTTTGTCATGAACTTGTAATACCTCACATGATAGAGCGAAGCGACTTGAAATGCTTGCCAAAGAAAACTAAAGAAGCAATGAAACGGTGTGGCGTACAGTTTCAGATTACTCCAGAGCCAGGAGAAAGAAAACGAAAGCGTTGTTTCATGTGTCCAAGAAACATAGAGAGGAAAACTGAGCGATATTGTTCCACTTGTAAGGAAACTGTTTGCAAAGAACACTCTTCTGAAAAAATAACATGTCAGAATTGTTTGGAAGACTAATATAATAGAAAAGAAAGTTAGAATAAAAATGTAGCTGCAGCTAGTTTGCTATAGATTTCTATGCATTTTTGTGTGTTTTCATGTCTTTGCGTGAAATTTGGGAAAAAAAAGATTTTTTGGTGTTTTCTGTGAAAAATTATAATTAAAATGTTGTCCACTATTCATATTTTATTGAGCAATTTTGAAATAAACTTGTGAAAGTTATTTAAGTGTGTTTTTCTACATTATGTGCATGGGGGCACGTTAATATGTATATTTTTAACGTCATGCGTTCTAGGGTTAAACGCCTCCTTTCACCTTCGCAGCAAGCAGCAGCAGGGCAGACCTCTCCTTCCTTCTGTGTCCCACCCTCATGGACGTTACGTCAGGCGAGAGCGGGAAACGGAAGGAAGGAGTGGCCTGCCCTGCTGCTGCTTGCTGCAAATGTGAAAGGAAGCGTTTAAGGTTAGTTCCGGGAGCAACGGAGGGCGGGCGGGCCAACCCCGATGTTTCCCCAAAAAAATAAGACAGCCCCTGAAAATAAGACCTAGCACATTTTGGGGGGCAAAAATTAATATAAGACAGTGTCTTATTTTCGGGGAAACACGGTATGTAATCTATGAGGTAAATATTCAGCTGGCGGCAGTGAGTGTTTTGCTGACCACCACTGGCATTATTCCTGGATATTCAATGCCGGGCCATGTATGGACTTTGGCATTGAATATCTGGTTTAGGAGGTCAGCAGGCTAACACTTAGGGGTCCTTTTACAAAGCTGTGGGAAAAAGGGCCCTACGGTAGCAGCGGGGGCTGTTTTTCCCACGTGCCAAGGCCCTTTTTACTGCAGCAGGTAAAAAGCCCCTTTGCGACAAAATAACTTGTATTGTGTAGCCATGCATCTGGAAGCACTTACCGCCACCCACTGAGGTGGCGGTTAGGGCTCCGACCTGTAGTAACCCGGCACTAACCAGGCAGTGCGTGGCAATGCCAATTACCATTGGGTTAGCGCCATGCTATAAATAAATGCTTCGGGTGTGCCAGAAGTGGTTCCCGCTCGAGCCGGAACTATTGTCAGCGGCCACGTTGGGCCAGCGGTAGTTCTAAGTTAGTATGCGGTAAGCCCACCTTGGGCTTGCTGACACTTTGTAAAAGGGCCCCACAGCTAATTAAGTCAATATGCCGAACTTAACAGGCCATGGGAGGCTGCATAAAGATAAGAGCGTATTTTAAGCAGTCCTATTTATGCAGCTACCCTGGCCAGTTAAGTGCTGAACATCAGCACTTAACCGGCCAAGTGCTGACACCACACCAGAATACCCCCAAAATAGCCAGTTTTCACTTAGGCACTAACGAAAAATTTTCAGCGTAGATAACCAGTTAAGTGCTACTGAAAATTAGTGGATAGTCCCGAACAAGCAATTTAAACAGTCAGTGGACATTTCTGTCCAGTTAAATCATTTTGAATATCGACCAGTAAATATCCAGCATTGCTCCCTCCAGCATAAAATGTTTATAATGTCTCTCCCCCCCCCCCCCCAAATTGAGGGAAGGATATGTTCCAAAATCAGACATCTTATTATGGAAAAATTATGTCCCAGATCCACACAATATTTCACCAAAACCTCTTACGGGCTCCTTTCATTAAGGTGTGGTAATGGATTTAGGGGTTCTTCTACTAAGTTGTGGTAAAAGGGGGGCCTGTGTTAGTGTCAGCACATGGTTTTGATGCACACTGAGGGGAAGAAAAATGGCACACTTTTGGGGAAAAGAAATGGTTGTGCAGTAAATGAACCACTTACCGCACGGCCATTTCGGTGGGGAGCCCTTACCACCACCCATTAAGATGGTGGTAAGAGCTCCCACACTAACCCAGCAGTAACCAGGCATTACCACTAGTTAAGTTCCGGCACTACAAAAATCCACATTAATTTCCACGTTAAACAGCTAACAAAGCTTTGTAAATAGGATCCTTAGCTGTCAAACTGTTCAAAAACATCTCTGCAAAGCTCTACGATTCAAGAGTAGAGGAAGCCCCAGTGATGGGCAAATCATGTGCACATTTGTCAAGAAATTAACTAATTCAATGGAGAAAGAGTAAATCTCTTTAAGATAGTTAAATGTAACTGTAACATCCCAAACTTTTGTTATGCTTCACAATAGTGGCCCAAAGATGAAAATTTCATTCTCTTATCAGCCTGCAGTTTTCAAAAGACAGTGGTAACCTTGATGCCCTCTAGTCAACTAGAAAACGGAATAGCAAGTGAGGTAATTAAATCTGCAGATGACACAAAACTATTCAAGGTTGTTAAGACACACGCGGACTGTGAAAAATTGCAGGAAGACCTTAGGAATTGGAAGACTGGGCATCCAATGGCAGATGAAATTTAATGTGGACAAATGCAAAGTGATGCACATTGGAAAGAATAATCCTAGGGTCCACCTTGGGGGGTCAGCACACAAGAAAAAGATCTAGGTGTCGTTGTAGATAATACACTGAAATCTTCTGCTCATTGTGAGGTTGCAGCCACAAAAGCAAGCAGGATGCTAGAAATTATTAGGAAAGGGATGGTAAATAAGACCGAAAATAATGCCTCTGTATTGCTCCATGGTGCAACCTCACCTTGAGTATTGCATTCAGTTCTGGTCACCATATCTCATAAAAGATATAGTGGAATTAGAAAAGGTTCAAAGAAGAGTGACCAAAATGATAAAGGGTATGGAACTCATCGCATTAGAGGAAAGGCTAAAGAGATTAGGGCTCTTCAGCTTGGAAAAGAGATGGATGAGAGGAGATATGATTGAGGTCTACAAAATCCTGAGAGGCGTAGAACGAGTAGAAGTGAATCAATTTAGTACTTTTTCCACAAGTACAAAGACTAGGGGGACACTCAAAGAATTACATGGAAATAGCTTTAAAACAAATAGGAGGAAATATTTTTTTTATTCAACAAATAGTTAAGCTCTGGAACTCTTTGCTGGAGGATATGGTAACAGCAGTTAGCGTATCTGGGTTTAAAAAAAGGTTTGGACAAGTTCCTTGAGGAAAAGTCCATAGTCTGCTACTGCTTGCCCTGGGGTTGATAGCATGGATTGTTGTCAGTATTTGGGTTTCTGCTAGGTACTTATGACCTGGCTTGGCCACTGTTGGAAATAGGATACTGGGCTAGCTGGACCATTGGTCTGACCCAGTATGGCTACTCTTATGTTCTTATGAGTGCAATCCATTAAACGCTCTGTGTATGGTTAGCCGGCAGTAGAATTTTCATGCCCCCATGTATGTAGAAGGATTAAAATAAATATTTACTGAAATAACCTCTTTCATTCAGCTATAATGACATCAGTTGCATGCAAGAGGGATCCCACACAGTCAAAGCATTTCTTATTCGTTTCTGGCATCTCTATTGCACTTTACCTATTGCTTTCTCTCTTAACTGGATGCTTGCCAGTTTGGCTCCTCCCTGAGGAAAAGAAATTCTTCCTCTTCAAGGTAGTATCACTTAATGTTGTGAAGCCATAAATCAATATGGCATTTCTCGGAACAGAGTACTTGCTCATATTCATCCTTTTAAAAAAGAAATTATGTGTAGTGACCTCAACCAAAATAGCAATTAATAGATGGGATACAACTGTACAGTAATTTACAGTGCTTCGTAGTTTAATGTTGGCTAAAATATGATGATATACTGTACTCAAGCCAATTGCTAATAACCTTCAGGGTTGTCTCAAGGTACATAAACCATCTTGCTAGAAAACATGATAGGAGTGTCGTAATTCATGTGAAGAATTATTATACTTTATTCAGCATCAGGTTAGAAGCAGCGTAAGAAAATGTATCAGGTAAGCATTGCTGAGATAGACCCTATTATTATATTCAGTGCTATTATATGGATACATTGTTGTCCAGAATTATAAATCCATGTTATGTGGGGATTAATTTCCAGAAAGCAGGAAAGAAGTGTCCAGAAAACAGGAGAGAAGGAGGCAGTATACAATACCGAAACAGAGTATGGAACATTTGATTCTTCCATACTTACTTATTTTAATTAGAATTGGGAATTACAAAATTGGTCTTGATGTGTTCTCTCATTCTTTTTCCTTTTTTTCTTTTCTGTCTCTCCGTTTTCTGCCAAGAGTTGAACTTTTATACATTGTGTTCTGCTGATTTCTATGCATTTTGGAAGGACTTAATAAACGGCACCAAACAAATTTGGTACTAATCCCCCGGATTCTATCTATGGCACGCCAGGTAGCATGCATAAATTTGTGTGCATGGCTAATTTATTGGGGCCATTTTACAGAGCAGCAGTAAACCCAATGTAAGATTACTGCTCGCTCTTCTGGGACTACTGCCAGCCCAACATAGCTGCCGCCGGTAGTACAGCCCCGAAAGCACGCCATTTCCAAGAAAAAGAAAACCCCTAGAAATAGCTTACATGGCAATAACCCAGCAGTAATCAGGCATCACCGCGTGCTGCCCAGTTACCACTGGGTTAGCGTGGAAGCCCTTATCACCATCTCAATGGGTGGTGGTAAGGGTTCCCTTCCACATGGCCGTGTGATAAGAGTTCTCTCACCACATGGCTATTATGTGTGCTGGGGACTTTTTTACCTGCTCTGGTAAAAAGGGCCCTGGTGTGTGGGAAAAATGGCTCCTGCGCTAGTGCAGGGTCCTTTTCCCCACAGCTTGGTAAAAGGACCCCTACGTGCACTACTAAATTAAGTAACGAGCCAATTAGTCTTGATAATTGGCTGATAATGACCAATTATCAAGACTAATTGGGTATAATTGGAATTTACATGCACTTCTTTCTAGGAGTATTCTAAAAAGAAGTACATGTAAATTCCCAAATGTGCAGCCAAAAAGAGTGTGCAGTCATGGGAGGAGTGTAGGCATGTCAAGGCCATTAATCATATCTATGCATGCGGTTATAGAATTCAGAGGGGCACACCCAGATTTAGGCGCAAGCATCTACACCAGCTTTTCACTGGTTGTAAATGGCTGCACCTAAATCTAGGCACGGCCACCTGGCCTATGCGCTATTCTATAATTCCTTTAGCTGTTCTGCAGTGAAATTATGGAATTCAATTCTTATTAACATTCATGGTATCTTGAATTATCTGTCGTTTAGGAAAGCTTTAAAACCTTTCCTGTTTGATAAATACTCTGAATTATAACTTCAAATTTTAATTTTCTATCCTGTAACCCACACTGACTCCTTTTGGAAAAGTGCGAGCTAGAAAAGCTGGGAATGGAATGGAATGGAACCACGTCTGAATATAGACACGGCTTATAGAATATCGCTAGGCGTGTAAATCGGATGTCCCTAGATTTTAGTCGCTGCCCTAAGCGTTGTTCTATAAAGTTCATGCGCCTTACATAGATTCCATGCGCAACTTTTTAGAATACCCTGACACGCCCCTGGCCACACCCCTTTTTCAGATACATGCTAGAAAAGTTGGGCATGCAGTCAGATGTATGTGCAACTTCTAATCAAAGTCAATTAAATGCAATAATTGGTTGTTAGCGCTCAATTATTGCTAGTTAAGGGCTCGTTAATCAATTAAGCTGCATGCGCATTTTGGGTATGATATATAGAATCGGGGGGGGGGGGAGGTGGATGTAATTGTATGAGGAAATTAAAAAAAAATTGTGTTGGGAGTTGTTTGGGCAAAATAATGTTGCACTGCTTTTCAGAGCTAAAACTTTGCACACTGTTTTTATACAAGTGCATTTTAGACATTATCTTAGTACAACAGAAGCCAGTGACAGGAATATCAGCCTCAGTCCTGAAACGAAGTGATCAGTGGGACAATAGTTTAAACTAATTTTTAAAAAGATAGATGGCCAATAAAACTCTCCCAAGTAAACAGCTTTGTAGGGCAATTTCAAACACCAACAATTCTTTTTTTCAAATTAGATGTCATATTTTAAACCTCTGTGACCAATTTCATCCCAGTTTTTCAGTAAAACAGCCTGTCGGCTTGGGATTCCGCACCTGTAAAATACACTGCTCAGTTGTAAACCAGGACCTCCTGCCTATAGCCCTTCAAACCGAGTTCGAAGAGTGTTAGCTGTAGGCTGGAAATGTTGTTCAGCTTTTTGCACAGATATTGTCCTCGAGTCCCATGTATGAATTAATGCCATGTGTGAACTTTTAATAAAGAGCTTTTCTTTGGATTATTTGCTCACTTGCCTGGTGGTGCCCACTGTTCTTATGTTTTGTTTTCTCTTTTTTATTTTGTGTCCTTAAAGACCAACACAAAACTGATTGTAGAGGTGCCGTGTAACTACCTTATTTTCAATCACTCCCGGCACCTTCACTACAGTCATCACATAGAGGAGTGGTTTTAAACCCAGTGCTAGAAGAACCCCTAACTAGTTGGATTTTCAAGATATCTACTATGCATGCAAATATATCTCTTATGTAGAATTGTAAACATTCTGAAAGTCAGTCTTGTGTTGTCAGCCTCTGGTACAGGATTTGAAGCCACAGTTTTATGTGTGAAACCTCTGAGTCTGCACTTGTATATATTTTTTTAATAAAAGTACCTGGTTTAAGGAGTGGCAGTGTAGACATGAAAATAATGGTATTGAACAGTGTTTCATAGTAATTTCTCACAAATTTTATCAGAGTACATTTATTTATTGCCTTTGGGGCTGATTTATCTAGAAACATAACTCAAATTCAAAGCATCTTTTCAAAAAACAAACAAAATAAATTTTGCAGTAATTTAATCATGATTCATTGAATTACTGATGTCTTCCAAGGATAATGTCTCATGGAAGCCAACAGCTTCTTAGGAACCCACTCACACATAGAACCTAGCGGTTACTCAGGAACCCACTCACACATAGAACCTAGCGGCTACTCAGGAACTCACTCACACATAGAACCTAGCGGCTGGAGGTGTGTCAGCAATCTGTCATGCAGGCAGAAAAGAAGGCATCTCAGGACCCACATGAAGCAAGAGAGTAACAAGGGTGGATAATGATGCAAGAGCGCCAAAGCCCGGGCCTGATGGGGTTAAATACCCTGCTCCTACTGCGTCTGGTTGGCATCTGACGTCACTGCAGATGGGCACACTGGCAGCTCGCCTGCGCAGGTCCCAACACTTCCTGGACAGCGGCAGGTGGGCTCTTCCTGTCACCCACCAGCAGTGGGCAGTACCAGCTCCTGGATCAAGGGGTGCCAGACTTACGCCTGCTGAAACCTGGTGCAAGTACTGGTGCCCAGGCTAGGTGTACTGAGGCCGTATTCTATAATTCCATGTGCAAATATTCGGTATGCCCCTGATATACACATGGCCACACCCCTTTTAAGTTACATGCTAGTAGACTAAGGAGCTAATTTTCAAAGCACATAGACTTACAAAGTTCCATAGTTTACTATGGGGCTCATTTTCGAAATAGAAAAACATCTAAAAAGTGGCATAAAGCAAAAACGTCCAAATCAGTATTTTTGAACCCTATTTTTCAGATGTTTTTCTGTGTTGTTCATCTGCAGTGCATCCAAATCTCAAGGGGGCATGTCAAGGGCGGGATATGGGCATCCCTAAGACTTAAGACGTTTTTCAGCCATGATGGAACTGAAGTACTCTGAAAGAAATCACTAGCAAATCGCTGGACTGGACCAAATCAATCTTGTTTATATCTTTTTGAAGGTGCGGTCTCTAGAACTGTACACGGTACTCTAAATGGGGCCTTACTAGAGACTTATACAGAGGTACTGTCACCTCCATTTTCCTGCTGACCATTCCTCTTCCTATGTACTCAAGCATCCTTCTGGCTTTGGCAGTTGCCCTATCTGCCTGTTTGGCCACCTTAAGATTGTCAGAAACAATCACCCCCCCAAGCAGAGGCATAGCTAGGTAGGGTGCAAGAAGAGCACCTACTCCCCTAAATGGATTTAGAATAAAATGGTTCCTAATGTGGATCAGCTGTTCAGGTTCACATTGATGCCTATTTTACAAAAGGTCTGCTCCCCTTGACATCAAAACCTGGCTACGCTTCTGCCATCTTCTTTCGAGCACTGAAATAATAACCCCCCCCCCCCCCCCAAATAGTACTGTTAGAGATATCTTTCTGAGTACTTCAGTAACGGCGGTTATCTCATGTTCCCGCAAGATCTGCCACCACCATTGATCGATTCTACAAGTCCAACTCGAGTTGAGGCATATGCCATATTGACAGCAATAAGAGACTCTTGAGGAAAGCCCGTTAACTGAAACACAGCTGTGTTGAGTCTATAGATTGTTCAATAAACTCTTTATCTAAGGGGTCCTTTTAATAAGGTGCACTGAAAAATAGCCTGCGCTGTTGTAGGCGCAGGTCCATTTTTCAACACGCTTGCAAAAAAGGCCTTTTTTTGGTCAAAAACAGATGTGCGGCAAAATGAAAAGTGGCACGTTCATTTTGGGCCCAAGACCTTACCACCACCCATTGACTTAGCGGTAAGGTCTCACGCGTTAACCGAGTGGTAATCATCAGCACACATACACTGTCGATTGCTGCCCAGTTAGCGCCACGCTTTAGTAAATAAAAAATATTTTCTGCCGCGCATATTGGATGTGTGTAAAAAATGGAATTACCACCCAGGGCTCACAGTAGCCGGGCAGTAGTTCCAAACTGACGTGCATTGGATGCACATAGGCACCTACGCACCTTAGTAAAAGGACCCCTAAGAGCTTTGTCCAGTCCTCCTTTCCAAGTCACTTTCACTGTTTTCCTGTGTGATTGCAAGCCTTGCAAGGGTCTTTGTTCTTCTGTATACTGTAACTAGGTCACCCTTCCAGATGGGGCCAAGGTCATCCCTGCTTAGTTTCCATCACCTTCTGTGAGCTTTGCTAGCCAGACACCTCACTTTTCCTCTCTCTCTCTCCTTCTTGTAGATTTTAAGAAACTCTTGCACACTCACAGCCATTAGAAAACAATCAAAGTTCTTTATTGTTCCATCTCTCTTAACACCAGATTAATCTGGCTTAAACACCTCCTTCAATCAGTAGACTTTCACATCTCCTAATGGGTCATCCTCCCATCTTTACATATTGCAGACTCATTTTCACCTTGACAATTGCAGTTTTCTGCTTTAAATCCCACCAAACCTCCAGCAGCACTATCTTATCAGCAGACAGTTTTGGTGATTAGGTGATGCCACATCATCTCTTACACAAAACAGTCTGGGCTAGATGCACTAAACCTTAACGACCCTCTAACAACCCTTTAACGAAGGAAATTCCTAACCGTTGCATGCATTAAAGGCCTTTTTCCTACGAAGCAAGCAGCTAACGAAAACAGAATGCAAAGGAGAAACTACCATTGAAATGTGGACAATTCGGAATGCACTAACCATACCGATGATTGCAACGAATCATTTACCGTCAGAAATTTTACGTGTGCTCAGACCTGTCGTTAAGGCCCCCTGCACCATAAAAATCCAAGCCAGCATGTTTAAAAAGAAAAGTGAGATACAAACACAAACACGTGGCTCTCCGCTTTCCCCTGCATCGTTACAAAACAAAACATACTGCTTCTCCCTGCAGCTTAAAAATCCTGTCTCTCCCCTTCTCCAACAGCTTTGAAAATTAACACCCTATCCCCTAAAGCCAATTTTCCCAGTAATGTAAACAAACTGCAAAGAGGTCTTTTGTTACAAAAGGGGATTTATGAGGGTCGTCCTTTTTAGAGTTATCTTCAACTGCACTCTTCTGCTAGATCAGACAGCTAAAAGGCTTGCAGGTCAGGATCCCCCCCTCGCACGCCCCAGTCTGACGTAAGCAACCTATGTAGGTTTAATACGTTTGTGGCTGCTCTGCGCATGCTTAAGGAGCAAATTAACGACGGGGATAACGTACGCTTGATACATTGTACTTTTCAATACCTCACCGAACATTTCTGAGCTATTTTTTTTTTGTGCATTCTTCGTTGTTTCAAATTCGTTAAGCACTTTTACAATTTAGATTTTTTAACGTTTGGTTGATGCATCTAGCCCTCTGAGTTTTCCAGTGCACAATCCTGCTCAGAAACAATCTAACTTTCAACAGCACTACCTTTTGTGTGCAGACAGTACTGTAGCAAGTTGTGCTTTCCAGTCTCTTCTCCACTGCTTTACTCCCAGCTTTCCCCAACTCCACAGCCAGGGCAATGCTGAGGCCACAAATGCTTTCACCTTGTCTGCCCGGGCTAGAGCAAAACCAGCCACTTCCATACACTCCTCCTCCCCTTCTTTTCCCACCTCCTCTTTATCACAAACCATATCCTCCTCCTCCCTAAGCTCCCCCAGGTGTTCCTTATTTCCAGGATCAGACCTCATCTCCCAATCAGTTATTCCCCCCACCCTCTCCTGGGAGTCCAGCTGACCCTGCACTGGCTTCTGGGGAGAGTAGTTTTCCTCCTTAACTAAAGCTTTCTCCAGCAGTTTGGCCCCTAGAGGGCGCACTGCTCTCCTAGCTAGGCTGAATGACCGGTGATGCTGACGGCTAAAAGAACCACTATCCCCCTTTTCCCGCACCAGCACTCCAGAGTGCTCACAATACACATCGACTATAAATGCACAGGAGGCAGGTCTCTTTCAACTGTAAAGAAGCTCTGGAATGAGGGGGCAAAAATGAAATTAAAAGGAGACAGACTCAAAAGTAATCTAAGTAAATAGTTCTTTATAGAAAGGGCGCTGGATGCATGAATGACCTCCTAGTGGAAGTGGTGGAGACAAGGTTTGTACCTGAATTCAAGAAAGCATGGGACAGGCATGTGGGATCTCTTAGGGAGAGAAAAAGTTAGTGTATAATACAGATGGGCAGACTGGATGGGCCATATGGCCTTTTTCTGCCATTATTTTCTCTGTTTCTATGTTTCATCCATTCAGTTTATTTAAAGGTATCAGTGCTTTTTTTTGTAGAAAAAAAGGTGCCGGTACTCATTATGGGTGGGGTCATCACATATGGCTCCACCCCCATGATAGCCACACCCACATTAGCCACATCCCTTATACCAGCTATGGCGCATATAAGCATACATCATTGAAAATACTATACTAGTATAGGAGAAAAAAATAACGTGATTTTTTTCATTAGAAATAATTTCTGTAAGCTGTTACAGCTCGAGTATACCCAGTGCAAAGTAAGACAGCAGATGTAAGTTCTCAAATTGGACATATTTCAAACACTAAAATGAAAATAAAAAGATTTTTTTCTACCTTTGTTGTCTGGTGACTGTTTTTCTTTCCATATTGGTCCCAGTCTCTGATTCTGCTGCTCTCTATCTGTTCCTTTAACTCCGTTTCCAGGGCTTCCTTTCCATTTATTTCTTTACTTTCCGCCTTTCTTCTTCATTTCTTGTCCTACATCCGTAAGTAAAAGCTGGGTCCTCCGCAGACTTCACCGTCCAGTGGATCCAGCTTCTGCCTATTTTCTTCATCTATGTGCTGATTTTCTCCTCTGTTCCTTTCCCCTCATCTCATCTCTCACTCTTCTCTTCCCTTCCCTCCATCCATGTCCAGCATTTCTTCTCTCTCCCTTCCCTCTCCTCCATCCATGTCCGGCAACCCTCCTCTCACCTGCCCCTCTCACCTCCCCCCCCCTCCATCAACCCATGTCCAGTGATTCCCTTGGCTCCCCTGCCCCCCCTCCAGCCATCCATACCCACCCCGCATTTCCCTTGGCTCCCCTGCCCCCCCTCCAGCCATCCATACCCACCCCACAATTCCCTTCGCTCCCCTGTCCCCCCTCCAGCCCTCCATACCCATCCCGTGATTCCCTTGGCTCCTCTGCCCCCCCTCCAGCCATCCATACCCATCCCGTGATTCCCTTTGCTCCCCTGCCCCCTCCAGCCCTCCATACCCATCCCGTGATTCCCTTGGCTCCCCTGCCCCCTCCTCCAGCCATCTATACCCACCCAGCGATTCCCTTGGCTCCCCTGTCCCCCCCTCCAGCCATCTATACCCACCCAGCAATTCCCTTGGCTCCCCTGTCCCCCCCCTCCAGCCATCTATACCCATCCAGTGATTCCCTTGGCTCCCCTGTCCCCCCCTCCAGCCATCTATACCCACCCAGCAATTCCCTTGGCTCCCCCTGTCCCCCCCTCCAGCCATCTATACCCACCCAGTGATTCCCTTGGCTCCCCTGTCCCCCTCCAGCCATCTATACCCACCCCGTGATTCCCTTCGCTCCCATGCCCCCCCAGCCATCCATCCCCACCCCGCGATTCCCTTCGCTCCCCTGCCCGGCATCTATACCCACTCCGCGATTCTCCTTGACCCCCTGCCTCCGTTGCAGCTGCTGTAGTGAAAGGCCGTCAGCCTTCCCTTCGTTTCCTGTCGTGTCCCGCCCTCGTGCAATGATGTCAGAAGAAGGCGGGGCACTGACAGGAAATGAAGGGAAGACTGATGGCCTTTCACTACGGCAGCTGCAACGGAGGCAGGGGATCAAGGAGTGGGTATAGATGCCGGGCAGGGGAGTGAAGGGAATCGCAGGGTGGGGATGGATGGCTGGTGGGGGCAGGGGAGCGAAGGGAATCACGGGATGGCTGGAGGTGGGTAGGGGAGCGAACTGAATCGCGGGATGGCTGGAGGGGGAGGGCAGGGGAGCAGATGGGGGAGTAAAAAAAAGGTGCCGGTACGCCGTACCATTGCGTACCGGCACAGAAAAAGCACTGAAAGGTATACAAAACAAAAATGTCCTCATTCGTTCCATTGTACCATTCATCCAGAACCAAATGCACATCCTTAGAATTTCCTGTTTTACTGTTTTTAAAAGTCTAATTACTTTTCTTTATCTTTTTTTCCCCTGACCATAGAGTATTTTCTTGTTAGAAAGGTACACTTGTGTACTTTATTCTGTTCTACTATTTTTCTGTTTTTGCTGTATTTTTAAACTCTAATTTAAAAAAAAGGTCTTTTTTTCAAAATTGTAACATTTAGAGGCCCTTTTAATAAGCTGCATTTGTACTTGCACATGCCTAATGCAGCAAAAATAGCCTAACACAGTACATCCTACATTATTTTTGCTGTCTGTGAGGGTCTTTTACTAAGAGGCGCAAGTATTTTTACCGCACGCTAATAATTAGGATGCGCTAAACACTATGGGCATCTCCAGCATTTAGCTAACACGCCTTAGTGAAAAAAAAAACCTGTGTGCACTAAGTATGCAATATTTATTTATTTATTTTGTGGGGAGGGTGTAGCATGGTTGGGGAATGGACACGGAAGCAGTAACCAACTAGTGTATGCACATTAGTATGTGCTAACTGGTTACCACAGGAACCCTTACTGCCTCTTAAATAGGAGGCGGTATGTGCACCCATGTTAACTTTTTTAAACCTACATATCAAAGTTTATCAAAAACGCCCCTCAGTTATCAGCTTTTAAGAACTCTGCTTCTATCATTTCTAGATTTTCATTTCTATACTTTCAAGTTGACTAATTTTGCAACCACTGTACTCTGGAACAGACAAAATGTTACACTTAGAACTCACAGCAAATGACAGAAAGACAATTACTTAAGCCTTCTACTTTTCTAAGGGTCGATGTGCCACTTATACAAACAAAATCTATCCTCCCTCCACAAAGGACAAGACTTTGATTGTCAATATCATAAATGCTATCAACCATAAACAAAGGATTTATATCCCTCCCCCAGGACAGTTTATGATCATTAAATATCTATTTGGAGCACTGAGGAGGGACTAAAGATGACTAAACTCTGAGGACAAAACAAGGTATGCTGCTGAAGCACAGCACCGGCCTCAGAAACAGATGCTCAATGATCCAGGAAATATATTGTCCTAGGAGATAATATTCCTAACTGTAATTTTTAAAATTTAATTTATTGCAATCATTTTTAGTCGACCACAAGAATATATTGGTTCATGGCAGATTGCAACCAATCATAATACAACACATTAAACATAGGGTAAAAAAAGATACAAGCAATCACAGTTACAATTTATAACAGACAAAGGAAAAATATATAAAAATCATTATAAACCAAATCATTCCAAATAGTACTGAAATAGCCCAAGTTTTAAAAAGTTTTCTATAACCTGTATAATTCCAAATATTCAATATGTTGCCAGGCAGCTTATTTAATTCAAATAATCCTCTATAACTTAAACTTTTGTCAAACGGAATTTTAAGTTGAACATATTTGGAGGCTGGAAGCTTGAGCTTAATGGTATTAGCCGCTAGCAATGACCTTGTCCAAATATACATCTCCAACAATGTACGTATTCTGGGGAGAAGAGGAGTAGACTAGAGGTTAGCATATCAGGCTTGACATCTAAGAGCGCTTGGGTCAACTCCCACTGCTGCTCCTTATGAACTCGGGCAAGTTACTTAACCCTGCACTTCAGCATCTACAAAATTAGATTGTGAGTCCTCCAGTGAAATGGAAATACCTGAATGTAACTCACTTTGAGCAACTACTGGAAAAGGACTGAGCAAAAAATAATTTTAAAGTTTAAAAAGTAGGTGGGCACTAAGTAGTCAATGTAAGTGCCTCAGAAATAAAGCCACATGATCACAACTACATCCTCCCAGTATCATTTTAGCAATCACTTTTTGTAAGACCCGTTACCACTTAATTGGAGCACCAGAGATGCCTGTTAGTTTACTGCAATGTATGCTACATAATGAGATGCAAAACATTCAAATCACCTAATGTGTATTGAATAACACAGTTTGCACGGACCTTCCTGAGCTGTATGACCTTCAAAAAATAGTACCACCTTTGAGATGGCATTAATTTTCCTCCCCCAAGAAGCATCACTAACACGCAGCCCAGTGCTCCCAAGACACTTTTAGGTATCTACACCTACCAGAAGTAGCCTAATGACTAGGGCAGCAGACTGAGAACCCTAGAACCCCACTGCTGCTGCTTGTGATCTTGGGCAAGTCCCATTGCCTAAGGTTACAAATGTATCCCTTTGGGCACAGGAAAATACCTATCATACCTCAATGTAACTCACCTTGAGCAATCAGTGAAAAAAGTCATGAACCAAATCCCAGATCCCTTTTCATCCCCATCCTCATAAAATTAGGGTACACCTGAAAGTGCAAATTGGTGCATACTTGTACAGTAGGCATGTTGATAGATAGAACAAGAACAGCCACAAATTATATATGACTATCACGCATATTGTACATTTACATCTGCTCTCAAGCAGGTACAATATAATCACCTTAGATCAAGCAAGATGTATGCTAGAATTTCGTAAGTATACTGTCATGAGTGTAGATGGGTGAGCCCTTGGATTGTAGCTGAGCAACCACCGTCCTCTCAATCTGGAAGTCAGGAGGATTCTGATTGCCAATGAGCAAGTCAAACCTAGAAGGGAGGAGGCTAGTGGGTTGCTCTGAAGAGAAGGCAAGATGATGACAATGCAGGACTAAGGAAAAGGCTGGGCTGGAGGCTAGGCAGGTCGGAGACAAGGCAAGAATGAGGAGAATGCTGGGCTAGAGGCAAGCCAGGAGTCACGGAGACATGTTGCGAAGGCAGCAAGAGAGTGTGACCAGCTGCCTGATGTCATCCGAGTGTGTTTTGGCTAGTCCCTGTGCTGTGGGCCCTTTAAGGATGTTCCGGTGTGTGCATGTATATCTAACGACACTGGTGTCTCAGGGTGCTGAAAGCAGTGGCGCTGGAAGCCTGTCTTGCTGAGGACTTGTCTCGGCGATTCCCACTAGAGGGCTGCAGGACCTTACCCTGACCCTCTACTAAGGCCCATTGGTGAGTCGAGGAGCAGGACACAGCCCTTCCGTGACAGATACATAGGCACATATGTGCCTTCCTGCCCTCATAATACATTGCCCAAGGATTTGTTCTGCATCTTCCTTCTTTCTACTTTTGATACCATATTTGCACTGATGACATATGTCCAGAATTATATGTAGCGAAAAGGGGAATGTTAGGGCAGATCTAGGACAACATATCTAGAACAACAGAGTGGAGGAGTGGCCTAGTGGTGGAGTGGCCTAGTGGTTAGAGCACCGGTCTTGCAATCCAGAGGTGGCTGGTTCAAATCCTGCTGCTGCTCCTTGTGATCTTGGGTAAGTCGCTTAACCCTCCATTGCCTCAGGTACAAACCTAGATTGTGAGCCCTCCTGGGACAGAGAAATATCCAGTGTACCTGAATGTAACTCACATTGAGCTACTACTGAAAAAGATGTGAGCAAAATCTAAATAAATATGTATTATACATATACCTCCAGGTTTTATATAGCATGCCTAGAGATCTGTGCCAAAATCCAAACATATTCTATAACACATAACGTAATTGACTTAACAAGCTAATCAGTGGTGATAACTGCTCTTAACAAGCTGATTGGGTGGCAATAATTAGAATTTACACACACAACTTCCTAAACACATGTAACCCCTAGGCGTTAAAATAAAATTACCTGAGGCTGCTGGGGCGGTGACCCAGAAAGCAAGTGGGCTGCAGGTGGGCATGGGGTTAGCTGGCACACGCTGCAGGGGTGCCTCAAGGAGGGAGAGACAGACAGCATGAGCCAAATGCTGGCTCATGGCAGAGCTGTGCAGCAGGCATGTGCTGGAAAGAAAACTGAAAATAAAGCACTCCAGGACTTTAATAAGTTATGAAAATATGGTTAAATTTTATTTAAATGCTGTGTAATGTAGCATGCTATGATTTATTGTAAAATTTGTGTTTTGAAGCTGTTTAGTGGACTGTTTGTTAGTGTAGGGGCTCGTGCTGGGCATCTTGTCATGTTATGACATAATAAAGGTTCTAAACTGTGTGTTGAGGCAGTTGGGAGGTAGGTTTGATGCTGAATAGACCTGTGTTGATGGTCTCTGATCAGCTGTGAGGAAAAGTCTGTTTTAAAACGGATTAAGTGAATTTTGGGAATTTATTGTGTGTTGAGAAGTGTGACTGAATTAATGAATTAATTCTAAAAGCCTCCCACGTCTTTTAAGGCTTATAGAGTTGTGGCTGAGAGCTGTTTGGAAAAGCTGCTGTTTTGATAATAAAATAATTTGATATATCAAACAATATTATTAATAATTTGATACGCTGGTGAGGCTTGTTTAGCTAAAATTATGTCATACTGAGTACTTATGACAAATGTGTTTTCTGCTGTGCACATCTAAGTCTGTTATTCTGAAGTGGGTTCTATGAGAAATTATTAATTGGAAAACTTCCACTGAACCTTAGAATAAACTACTTTGAAAAGAAAAAGTAATTAAATTGATTTTAAAATACAGTGGACTTTAGAGCAGCTGTGGGCTGTTCTGTTGGAGTAGACTTTAAAGTCTCTGAATTGTATACCAATCTCAGTAGTTCTGTGACTGAAAGAGTTATACTGAGACTTTTAAAAATTCTTTAAAAAAATTATTTGAGGTAGACAGGCGTACCCTTTACTGAATAGATACTGAGGGGCCTTTTATTTAATCGCTCTACATGCACTCAATACGCATCAATTTGGAATTACTGCCTGGCTACCGTGTGGCCCGGGCGGTAATTTCATTTTTGATGCATATTCCCTATGTGGGCCAGAAAATACTTTCTATTTTCTGGTGCATGGCACTATCGGGCAGTAAAAGGCATTCTATGCACGTAGACCATTACTGCCAAGTTAATGGGTGGCAGTAAGGTCTCAGACTCAAAATGGACGCGCACTAATTTTCATTTTGCCACACGTCCATTTTTGTTAAAAACATTTTTAGAAGGCATTTTTACAGGTGCGCTGAAAAATGATTCTGCGTGCATCCAAAACACGCGCCTACACTACCACAGGACATTTTTCAGCACACCTTAGTAAAAGGACCCCTTATATTGTAACAGATATAAGCGCTCATGAGCGGTGGGGCATTCAGTGAAATGTGCACATTTTCGCATGTGCATATGTGCATGCACATGGCATATGCATTGATGTTGCAAGTGCAGGAACATTCACAAAATAACTGCAATTACTCACCTCCCTAACTTTGGAGCTGCTGGCACACTCCTCCTGGCCAGGCTGTTCCCTACCAAAAGAACACAAATTGTTCTCTGTACCTGGCCAGAGGAGGGACCGTGTTGGAATAAAGAAGGCCTGGGAGAAGCTGAGGAACTGAGCATCATTCCTCACAGAGGCAAGTTTCATCAGAGGGGCGGAGCTGAGAGGAGAGCACTCTCAGGATATGTAAGGGAAATAGATGTGTCTGAAACTGAATCCATGCAAAATAAAATCAGTACATACTTAGAGCAAGATAGGACTGGGGATGGAAAAAGGATAGGGAGAGAAGATGCCACATGTGGAAAGAGAAACAGCAAAACAATATAGAGTGTGCACTTATAAAGAGAGAAAAGTAGAAAAAAAACAGAGCTCCGTGTAATGAAACCACTTTATTTAATGAAGCTTAATGTAATTGAAACCCCCTTTATGTATTGCATCCTCTTTGCGTATTTATAGACCACCTCAGCAATTACATTCAGCTAACAAGGAACTTCTTTAGGTTGCATCTTTTAAATGAGTTCAACATATGCGTTCTTGTACTAGGATGTTTTCTGTGGTAGATCCTGAATTGTGGAATTCCCTTCTTTATGAACTGAGAGCAATTACATCACATTCTGGAAGCAATTAAAAACTTATTTGTTTTGAGAGACATTTGGTGATTAGAGATTAGCAGTTGTCTCTTTTGTGTATTATGAAGTGGTTCTATTGAACAAATTGAAGAACTCCAGCAGGCATTTGAAATTTGGCTGTTTTGTCTAATTTAAATTTTATTACATTGTGAATTTTACTTTGTAGCCCACTTAGACTTATACAGTAGATAATGTGGGATATAAGTTTGGTAAATTAATAAAGTAAATAAAAGATAGTTGTTGATGTAAAATTATCACACGAAGACCCAAGTTAACAATTAGAATGGTATAAAAGGCCTACCATTTACTTGAGGAGAATTACCCTTAGATTATGTCAGACAACTGTATGGGTCAAAACTGAAATACCTATCAAGCAGTGTAATGGTACAGCATAATTCACCCCACAGTTATATTACTTGAGGGAAAACATTTTTAATTAATACTGAACTGATAGCAAACATGTGGAAAAAACACATATGATCCAGCAACAACCCAGCTCACCTGTCAAACTCTAATACCCAAATGCAGTCGCTGCATATATGAAGTGGCCTGACAGCACATGTAGCTCCATGCAAAGACCCAGGATGCACCGCTCAAATGTCTGCCATCTGCTTGGTCCACTACCCAGCACTCTGCCCAGACATCCCTCCAAATGAACAAGTAATAGGAAACACAGTACTGGTCTGGTACCAGACAAGAGTGATAAAGGAGAGTGACAAATTTGGAGTAGGAAAAATATTAACTTGCAGGACAAACATACAATGAGTAGCAAAATCACAAAATCAACAGATGTGAGTGTAGCCGCACAGCACACATTCCATATAGGGCATGGCTGCAACCCCCCCCCCCCCCCCACTTCAAAACACAACACTTTCTGCCCCCACTATCATGTAAGCAGTGTACATAGAGCCCACATAAGAGCAAAGCACACTGAGGGAGATTGATTAGGAGGTGCAAATAGGAAGAACGTAGCAGGACAGGTTGCCACATCAATGAAGCATGCCCAGGCTAACAGGGATATCCCTGTGCCTCATATGCAACAAAGAACCCCCAGAGGATAGCACTAGGAGGCTAAGTCTACACACATGGTAGGAAGCACCCCCAGTCAATACTCAGAGTCCAGGGTGGGCTCAGCAAGGTTGCAGAAAAGAACCTCTCTCTTGCTCTCCTTGAATTCACAATGGGGTCCTTTTGCTAAGCTGTGGGAAAAGGGCCCTGTGATAGCTGTGGGGGCTGTTTTTCCCGTGCACCAGGGCCTTTTTAACTGCAGCGGGTAAAAAGACCAAAATAATGGCCATGCGGTAAGATTATCACGTGGCCATGTGGCGGGAAGCACTTAGGGCTCCTGCGGTAACTGTTCTTTCTACTTTCTTGAGGAATATTGGGGCCAATATTCAGAGTGTGGGAGGAAGCCAGGTTAACTCCCATGGTCGGCCGTCAACCTGGATATTCAATGCCAGGTTGTTTTCAGTGACCGGCACTGAATATCCGGTTTATTTTTAGCCGGTTTAAAGTTAACCGGCTAAGTCGATATTCAAAGATAGCTGGTTATATTTAAACCAGCTAAAGATCATATACCAGCTATTAAAGGGGTCCAATGTGGCCACTTACAATAACCATATGTGAAACATTTGGGGATATCCAGCTATATCGCGCCACCTGAAACTGAACATGGCCAAGACCGAGCTTATCGTCTTTCCACCAAAACCCACTTCTCCTCTTCCTCCGCTCTCGATCTCAGTAGATAACCCCCTCATCCTCCCCGTCTCATCCGCCAGCAACCTCGGAGTCATCTTCGACTCCTCCCTCTCTTTCTCTGCGCATATCCAGCAGACAGCCAAGACCTGTTGCTTCTTCCTCTTTAACATCAGCAAAATTCGCCCTTTCCTCCCTGAGCACACCCACAAGACGTACTAATCCTCAGCCCTGGCTGACCCCTTGCATCCGTTACCTTCGCTCCTGCGCCCGATCAGCTGAACGCCTGTGGAGGAAATCTCGTACCCATTCAGATTTCCTTCATTACAAATTCATGCTATCTTCCTTCCAGTCCTCCCTATTCCTTGCCAAACAGGACTATTACACCCAATTGAACAATTCTCTCAGAGCCAACCTTCGTCGTCTCTTCACCACCCTTAACTCCCTCCTCAAAGTGTCCTCCGCTCCCACCCCCCCTCACTCTCACCTCAATCACTGGCTGACTACTTCCGCGACAAGGTGCAAAAGATCAACCTTGAGTTCACTACCAAGGCACCTCTTCCTTTTCACCCTTCAACCCTCTCCCTCAACCAACCAACCCAGGCCTCTTTCTCCTCCTTTCCTGATATCACTGAGGAGGAAACCGCCCACCTTCTTTCCTCCTCGAAATGCACCACTTGTTCCTCTGATCCCATCCCCACCAACTTACTTAACACCATCTCTCATACTGTCACCACCTCCATCTGTCATATCCTCAACCTCTCTCTCTCCACTGCAACTGTCCCTGACACCTTCAAGCACGCTGTAGTCACACCTCTCCTCAAAAAAACATCACTTGACCCTACCAGTCCCTCCAACTACCGCCCCATCTCCCTCCTACCCTTCCTCTCCAAAATACTTGAGCGTGCTGTTCACAGCCGCTGCCTTGATTTTCTCTCCTCTCATGCCATCCTCGATCCGCTTCAATCCGGTTTTCGCCCTCTACACTCGACAGAAACGGCACTCTCTAAAGTCTGTAATGACCTGTTCCTTGCCAAATCCAGAGGCCACTACTCCATCCTCATCCTCCTTGATCTATCCGCTGCTTTTGATACTGTCAATCATGATTTACTTCTTGCCACACTGTCCTCATTTGGGTTCCAGGGTTCTGTCCTCTCCTGGTTCTCCTCCTATCTCTCCCACCGCACCTTCAGAGTACACTCTCATGGATTTCCTCCACCCCCATCCTGCTCTCTGTTGGAGTTCCCCAGGGATCTGTCCTTGGGCCCCTTCTTTTTTCAATCTACACCTCTTCCCTGGGCTCACTGATCTCATCTCATGGTTTCCAGTATCATCTTTATGCTGATGACACCCAGCTATATCTCTCCACACCAGACATCACCGCAGAGACCCAGGCCAAGGTATCGGCCTGCTTATCCGACATTGCTGCATGGATGTCCAACCGCCACCTGAAACTGAACATGTCCAAGACCGAGCTTATCGTCTTTCCACCAAAACCCACTTCTCCTCTTCCTCCACTCTCTATCTCAGTTGATGGCACCCTCATCCTCCCCGTTTCATCTGCCCACAACCTCGAGTCATCTTCGACTCCTCCCTCTCCTTCTCTGTGCATATATCCAGCAGATAGCCAAGTCCTGTCGCTTCTTTCTCTTTAACATCAGCAAAATTCACCCTTTCCTCTCTGAGCATACCACCCGTACTCTCGTCCATGCTCTCATTACCTCTCGCCTTGACTACTGCAACCTACTCCTCACTGGCCTCCCACTTAACCATCTATCCCCCCTTCAATCTGTTCAGAACTCTGCTGCACGTCTTATATTCCGCCTGAACCAATATACTCATATCACCCCTCTCCTCAGGTCACTTCACTGGCTTCCGATCAGATACCACATACAGTTCAAGCTTCTCCTTCTTACCTACAAATGCACTCAGTCTGCAGCCCCTCATTACCTCTCTACCCTCATCTCCCCTTACGTTCCTGCCCGAAACCTCCGCTTACGGGACAAATCCCTCCTCTCAGTACCCTTCTCCACCACCGCCAATTCCAGGTTCCGCCCATTCTGCCTCGCCTCACCCTATGCTTGGAATAAACTTCCTGAGCCCTCACGCCAAGCCCCCTCCCTCCCCATCTTCAAATCCTTACTCAAAACCCACCTCTTCAATGTTGATTTCGGCATCTAACCTTTATACCTTTCAGGAAATCTAGACTGCCCCAGTTTGACGACCCCTACTTGTCTGACTGTACATTTGTCCTTTAGATTGTGAGCTCTTTGAGCAAGGACTGTCCTTCTATATTAAATTGTACAGCACTGCGTAACCCTAGTAGCGCTTTAGAAATGTTAAATAATAGTAGTAGTAGTAGTAGTAATATAGCCGTTATCTCCTAGGCGCTAACTGGGAATATTCAGCAGGGAATAACTGGCTATCCTCTGCTGAGTATTGCTGGATAGCTGTTTAAGTGCCATTTAGCCGGCTAGGTGCCATTTCTGGGCAGTTAAATGGTTTTGAACATTGGGGGGATTGTCAATACATCCCTTCTGGTGTTTTCCATCTTTCTTAAAGCCTGCAACCATTATGCCCACTTATAGTCTGCATTTATGGAAAGCCATCATCCAATAGCTATCATTTCTTTTTTAGATAAAGTGTTGGAAAATGTGGTGCTGATCAATGTTTTACAAATGAGTATGTCTTACAAGACTGTGGGGATCTTTTACTAAGTGGCAATAAGCCCAGCACAGGCTTACCACTCACTAATCCAGAACTACAGCCGGTCTAAGGCGGCCGCCAGCGGTAGTTCCAGCTGGAGCCTGCACCACTTACGGCGCTCAGGGAAATTTCTTTTTTTCTCTAGTGCAGTGCCTACCCGGTAGTAACTGGGCATTGCCGTGCACTGCCCAGTTACCGCAGGAGCCCTAAGCGCTCCCCGCCACATGGCCACGCGATAATCTTACCGCATGGCCATTATTTTGGTCTTTTTACCTGCTGCGGTTAAAAGGGCCCTGGTGCACGGGAAAAACAGCCCCCACAGCTATCGCAGGACCCTTTTCCCATAGCTTAGCAAAAGGACCCCATTGTGAATTATATTTTGCTCCAGAGATAGTAAGGGAGGGATAGTCTGTTGTTTTCTTGGATTTAACAGCTGCCTTCAACACTTTAGACCAGAGAATCCTGTGGCAGCACATGTCTGCACCAAATATTCATGGGATGATATATGAATGGTTTACATCTTTTCTGATAGATCTTTTATGGTGTAAGGTCTAGAGTCCAATTTGATTTCAAAGAGTATGAATATTGTCTTCCATGTTCCCAAGGGCTGTATCCTTTCTCCAGTTCTTTTCAATATTTACTAGGTTCTACTAGTACGTTTGGTTGAGGAGTGTGGGATTCATTCTCATAATTTTTCTGATAGCTATCTAGCTGTGGGTATGGATGTTAAGCAAGAAGAAGCCACAGGCTGCATAAATTGTTGTTTGGCAAGGGTTAGCCTAAAAATTGGCTTACTAGTACACTAGTCTCAATTATCCAACAGTAAACAGGACCAACCCGTTGTCAGATAATTGAAAAGTCAGATAATACAGAAAACATGAATAATGCATAAAAAAGAGGCATAGATAAATGTTAATAAATGTATCAAATTTATTTATTAACATTATTCAGCAACCAAGTAACAACACTATTGTACATGTGCTGTTTCTAAGACAATCATTTTTTCAACATAAAGAAAACAACTGTACACAGTAGAGTACTGCATTAGGTCAAGCACAGTAGTGTAACAACACATTAAAAAATAGACAGCAATAGTATATCTTATAGCCCACTTCAAGGCGTAACACCCTCAGAATAGCCAGAGTAATATTCAAACTAAAAAGAAAAAGAAAGAAGCATATTCAGCTAATAGCAAGCACCTAATACATTTACATTAGAACTGATCTTACAATAATTCAGAAACCCACCAGCCAATACACATTAAGAAACAGACCCCAGGTTTTCTAAATTAGCCTTAATTGGTTTATTAACTAACAAAGATTATAACTGCATGGGGTAAAAAAAACACCAACCCATAATGATTATTCTCATAATCCGCCAAACATTTGTACGGGAATTTAAGAAAAAAAGTAGCCCCAATGGCTAAAACCCTAGATTTCAATTGTAAGAAAGATTTCCTGCACAATTGTGTGGATTTAAAGACATCTGAAAATATCATAACTGTCTGACCGCATAAAGGCACACTCTTCTTAGGAAAGTATGCTCTCAATACTGTTAACTTATTCTCTTCTGAATCCAAAGTAACTAATAACGTTGATCTCTTACTAATGACATCCTGGGAAGATTCTAAAAATTGTGACACATCTAAACTGTCTGGAGAATTAACTGCATCCATTCCTCCCTCTTCTCTAATCTGTTTAATCCCTTTAGGCAAGTAATAAGCATTTATAATTTTTAGAGAATCTGGGTTAGGAAACTGCAGGATATCTCTCAAATACATCTTGAGGAACTCTACTGGAGACAAATAGTGAGTTACAGGAAAATTTAACAACATTAAATTTCATGTCCTAGCAGAGTTCTCAAGATTCTTCATCTGCATATGTTTTAACAGATTATTCTTTGTCACTGCTGAAATTGCATAGTGGACAGTTTTAAATTGTGAATCAAACTTTTGTCCTAATTGTTCAAACTTCTCAAGCCTAATCTCCTGTTCAAAACTTCAGCCATCTTGGAGGAAGACTCTTCAGAAAATGTAGCCAACAAAGCAAGATTATTATGCAATGCTTTCTCCATTCTATGAACTGCAGAACTGATATCAGATAATGAAAACGTTTCTGTTTGTTCAGCAATTACCGGTTTAACCATAGCTGAGGAGTCTAATGCAGGAGAGCCTGAAACCTTTATGGGTTCAGGAACAGGAAGAAAATCAATTGTAAGGGAGGACTCCTGCAAAACCTAAATTCCAGCACAAATTCCATTGGTCTCACTTTGAGGTGTAGCAATTTCTCCCACAACGGAGCCAGTTGGGGTGGGCGGAGTTCTACCACCCTGTGATAAAGAAGCCAAGGAGGTGGAAGCACTACTCACAGTTCCAGTCCCAGAAGCTCTTCCTGCCCTCTGTAGATATAACTACATTAGGCCTGTCACTAACCTTGCAGCACAAGTCATTGTCCCAATACAGCCACATTTTCACTTCCCCATCACTGAAACTGGACAGAGTCTCTTGCTCCCTACGCCTCTGAAGGGTCTGAAGGGGCTCCAAAGGGTCAAGGCATGCCCCTTCGGGCTCACACCCACAGCCATGCACCTACGACTGCATCCCACAGAGGAGCAGCAATTTTAAGCTCAAGACCCTCAGTGACGTCAGGGGATTCCAGGGTTCCAGGTCAATGCCCGCTTGACTTGCAGCTCTCAGACCAAGCTGTGGATGGTCTCGGCATCCCATGGAGGAGCAGCAATTTTAAGCTCAAGAGCCTCAGGGACATCAGAGGACTTTGGGGTTCCAGGTCAATGCAGCTTGCCTTGAAGCTCTCAGACTAGGCTGAGAATGGTCTCTGTAACAACACATTTTAATTAGAACAAATTACACAACAAAAGTTATTTAAAATATTTTGTGATTAAGGTTTGTTTTCCTGCTTTAATTTTCCTCCTTACGGCGGAGTCATGATTATATATCAGCTCTTTTGATACACCAGCTTTTTAAATAAAATGGTAAAATTTGTTTTCAATCCGATAAATTCCTCATAAACTGCTGACAGTTTTTCCACATAAGTATTGAACAGTCTTGTTCCATATTTTTTTCCAGTGATCATGCCAACCTACACTGGCAATGAGATCAGGGTCACTATTAAATTCCTTTTGAAAAAACAGAGCTTTCTCTTCCTATATAGGGCCTGATATTGGCACGCCTTTGTCTTTTTGCTATATAAACCATAGGAACAAAGCTTCACTCACCTTCTCATAGTTGTAATTTTTTCATTGTTTTCCTACTGCTCAAAGCATAATTAAGGTACGATTGAAATCCCATTTCTGAAGCCCACTTTGAGGGGCATAATCGAACGCGAACACCCATCTCTATGGGCGTCTATGTCCGAAAACGGGTACGTGAAGAAGCGGGACAGAACTATTTTCAAAAAAAATGGATGTCCATCCTTTATTTCGAAAATACAGTTTGGACGGACCAAATGCCATGGATTTGGTCCTTTCTGAGCTGGGCGGTTTTTTTTTTTTTTTTTTTGCGATAATGGAAAATAAAAACGTCCAGCTCAGAAACGTCCTAATCCAAGCCATTTGGTCGTGGGAGGGACAAATGTACAACACTGCCATAGCTCTTAGGGGTGAAGGGGGCAACTACATGTGGGTACAGTGGGTTTCAGAGGCCTCCCATTTACCACCACAAGTGTTACAGGTGGGGGGGGGGTGGCCTGGGTTTGCCTGCCTGAAGTGCACTGCAGTACCCACTAAAAGTGCTCCAGGGACAGGGCTTGTTGCTGCTGTATAACCTTGGCACACCAGTTGACACCTGAAGACTAATCTCACTGAAAACGTCCTTTATTTGAATAAGCACGTTTACTCACAGTTAACTGCAGATCAGAGGTTGTGCCCCACTGGCAATGAGTCTCGCAGTAGGTCCAAGCTGGCAGAATGGTGTACAATGCCCTCTTTCAGCAACATTCAAGGTAAGAACTAAGTGCTATAACGTGGCTAACACATGAACAGGATCTAAAACTGGCTTACAAAAATGGCCACTACCTCATGGACTACCAGAAACAAAACAGGGCACACTCTGATCCAGTAAGCAAAGGGAAAAGCACCATGGGAGTATAGCCTACCAACTACCAACATCGTGAGCATTTAACACAAGCTAGTGGAATCACGAAGCCCAATACCCTACACCCACCACAGTGCATTGCTGATGTGACTCTGCAGTGCCCTTAACAGAAAAGGTGTCACACTCACCCAAGACCCATATCAGAACCAGGGAAAGGCTGTCAGAGGATAGAACACATTCTGCTGTCATGGAGGTGGGTACGGAATTTGAGGCTGGCATACAGGCTGGCAAAAAAAGTTTGTAAAGTGGGGGTTTTTTTGGTGGGAGGGGGTTAGTGACCACCGGGGGAGTCAGGGCAGGTGATCCCTGATTCCCTCCAGTGGTCATCTGGTCAGTTGGGGCACTTTTTTGGGACTTGTTTGTGGAAAAAAAAGGGTCCAAAAAAAGTGACCCAAAATTGTGGTAAAAACACCTTTTTTTTCGATTATCAGCTAAAGACGCCCATCTCTCCTTGACCATAACCACGCCCCAGTCCCGCCTTCGCCACACCTCCGACACACCCCGTCAACTTTATTCATTCCTGCGACAGAGTGCAGTTGAAGACGCCCAAAATTGACTTTCGATTATACCGATTTGGGCGCACGCAAGAGAAAGACGTCCATCTCCCGATTTAGGTCGGAATATGGGTGTTTTTCTCTTTCGATTATAAGGTGGTTTTTTGCCTTTTCTAGTCAATAACACTCACCCCACTCTAAATTCGGTTGGAATTTTCTAGATGGACTCACCCTTGTCTATTATTTGTATAGCTTCAAGTTTCTCCCCTATATATGGTACAACTTTTCTTCTCTTCTGACTTGCCATTGTAGAGAAAGAAGGGTCACAGGTGGAAAGTGAAAACTGATCTACGAATAAGGATAAATAAGGTACAGTACTGTAAATGTAAAAAAAGAAGAAACAGTGATGAGTATAAAAAATAAATGTGTCCTTGAATTTTACCAAACAGTGCTGCCTTTCCAGTGAAAGCAGGGTCACAGGTGAAAAGTTAAAACTGATCTACCAAGCAGTTCTGCCATTTGACTGAACACAACTCGTGGAAAGAGAAAGTTGTGTGCATCTGAATGACTATGCTGTTAAATCAACAGAGGCTTGTCAAATTACCTGGATGGTCAGATAAGCAAGACTGTACTGTAATACATGAAAATTAAACCCATGAAAATCAGAAGAACTATGATCGTCAAGAAAAAAAAAAGAAAACCTTAGGATTGCTGACACTGTTGTTGAGGTAAAAGACTCAGTTCACAGCTTGCAGATTGATCTGGATTCTGATTTATCTTTTGTTCCCCTTGTTATGGTCATAATCAGGACTTCCTTTTGTGAGCTGTGTCAACTTTGGCAATTGAATTCATATTTGCCTGACCAAGATTTGCATGTGATTGTACAAAGCAAAACTAGATTATTGTAATTGATTATATGTTGGCCTGCCTAAGACTACTATGGTTCACATTCAAATTTTTCAAAATACTGCTATTATATTGCTAGTAAGAACAGGGCTACGTGATCAAGTTTCTCCTGTCCTTGAGATGTTTCACTGGCTCCCAGTATTCAGTGAGCCAGATACTCTATCTTGTTTTCAAGTCTTTCAAGTCTTGTAATAACTTCAGTCCTATTTCAACCAATGTAAATACACAGATGAAGAATACTACAGAAAGAGGTGCCTAACCCAGGATATAGAGATGGAAAGAGAAGAAGAGAGATGGATGCTGGCAGCAAAGGAGGGGAATAGAAGGGAGGGAGGGAGGGGGAGACAGAGAGAGAGAGAGAGAGGCAGACAGACAGACTGAGATTGAGACTGGACTGGACTGGAGGAGAAAAAGAGAGGGGGAAAGACACTGGACCAGAGGGAGGGAGAAATACTGGCCCAAGCGTAAGGAGTGTTGAAGGAAGAGAAGAGAGAGAGGAGGGGCAAGGAGACAGAGAAGAGAGGTTGGTCATAGAGGGAGCATATGGACAGGGATAAAGAGTGGCAATTCTAGATAGAGATGGAATAGGGGCATACATGGGGCAATGTTGGACACAAGAATGAGGGATAGGGACACAAGAGGCAGTGCAGATCACAGGGGAAGGGACATGGACAAAGGGTGGAAATGCAGAATAGGTTAAGATAGGGACTCAGAAAAGAGATGCTGAATGTAGGGGAAGATAAGTACAATGAGAGGGCAGATGCTGAATATGGAGAGAGGGAGGGATAGGGACAGGAAAACAGAGGGGTGATGCTGGACAGGATGGATAGGGACATAGAGGGAAGCAGATGGTGAACATGGAGAGACGAGGAATGTCAAATAGACAGGAAACCCTATAAAGATAGCAAAAAACAGAAAAGCAGAAAAGAGACACTGGGACCAAAGCAATAGAAAAATAAAGTGCTCAGACAACAAAGGTAGAAAAAAAGTATTTTATTATGAATTTATTAATTGGCATATGTCAGCCAAATTGGACCAAATAAAAAACAGTTCTCTCTTTATGTAGTGTTGCTTAGGTGATTAAGTGCTGAATATCACATTTAACCACAAAAGAAATAGCTGATCGCATAAACCCAGATATTCAGTGTCAATTCTCACCGCTGCTGGCTAAATATCTATCCCATAGATATCTATTTCTCCCAAAACTGTCACAGAGCCCAGTATCCCTTGCCAGGTTTGTTTTCAGCAGGTGAGAGATACCAACCACTGAAGGATGAAAGATTTGACCTTCCCCAATTCCTCTAGTGGAACACTGTTCAATAGAAGCATTTTCTGAAACCTGGATGTCCTGGGTAGCAGGTCTAACTCCTAATGTCAATCATTTTGGATATAGACATTTATTCTTCTTCTGATATAGGGAATAAGGGCCAGATTCTATATTTGCCCTGAGAAAATTTGCACAGATGGAAAACACGCATATGCGTAGCACTGTCCACACAAGTAAAAGTTAGGCACACCCATTTAAACCAATGAAAAGCTGATATAAATGCCCATGCCTAACTTTAGGAACGTAACGGGTTATTCTATAACACTGCGCTTAAATTTTAGGAACGCCCATGTCCTACCCATGCTCCTCCCATGCCCACACCCACTTTTGAGATCCGTACAGTAGAATTTACACAGTCTATTTTGTAGAACATGCTTCATCAGTAGTGTGCATACATTCTAATTAGTGCCAATTAGTGCTTGTTAACATCCAATTATCAGTTCTGATTGGCTTGTTAACCAATTGTGTTGCACACGCAAATCAGAATAAGCCAAGATTTGCACGTGCCACTCTAGAGTTTACAGGTAAATGTCTTTTTGTGCCAGCTCTAATCTCACCCAAATCATGCCCAGACCACACCTCCTTTGTCTTTGTTCATATCTTGTCTTTCTAAAAATCAGAACTTAGACATCTATGCATGATAGATATCTAAGTGCTGGTTTATGGCCAATCTTCTAAAATAAGCACCAAGCACTTATGTACGTAACTGCCAGTTATTGGTGCCAATCATGCATGTAAGCATTACAGTTCTATAAGCTAGGTGCCAGCTTATAGAGTTGCCCTTTTTGTTTTTAATAACAAGAGAAATTTGGAAATGCACTTGATCTTAAGTGAAAGGATATGAAAAGTTATAGGGGACGTATGGGAGAGTAGCCACCATAGATAACCAATGAAAATCCAATACATAAGAGCAAAGAAAGGTCTTGTATAAAATGTAACCACAAAAAAAAGAGCCCTTGTTAGCTATATAAATAATTCTATTAACTCTGCCTTGCAATCTAATCCATTAAGACTTCTAAGCACACAGACAGACTCCTTTGTTGGAAAAATTAGATTCCCTTTTATTTTGTAATTTTACTCTGCAGATGATTCAACCTTTTAACATTGTAATTTTAAATTAACAGTTATGCCAGTATTTTCATCATATGGAGCAAATTTAAGCTCAGCCATAGAGGGTACACAATTACTGTAATACAAATTGAAGGCATTCTGAATTCCTAAGTAAAATTCACTGATTTATTTACAGGTTTGATTTTTGATGCCTTTTGTGAGGACAGACTTGCCATGGGATGCAATTTTGCACATGGTGAAAATAAGTGGGTGCAGTGAATTCAAAACTGGATTACACAATCAAACATTTTTAAAAACCGCCTTAGGAAAGTAGGCCATGAGTCTCAGTACCTCCTAAGGTCTATTTCAGACCTTTATGACTATCTAGATTCATTCCCATTAACAGTTCTTTAAACTTTAAGAAACTAATGTTCCTTTTTGGCTAGAGGCAAGATTATCCCTTTTAAGGAGGCAGTAACCTATCTATAGACCTGTGGTCCTTGATAAATTATTGAGGGGTCCATCTACTGGAGAAGGGTGGCTGGCATTATTGGACTATTCACAAGGCTAGCTGCTGTGCAAATGTTGCAGTATGTTTGTTTCATTCTCAATAGGAAGGTTGATCCTTTTTTGGTAAAAATCGTACCATCTCCCCAGTTGGGTTATTTGGCATATTGTACAGCAGAGTTTCCCAAACCTTTCCTTGGAACGTCAGTCAGGTTATCGACCAAGAATATGTACAAGATAAATTTGCATTCATTGGAACTCAGTAGATGCAAATTTTGCACATGCATATTCATTGTAGATAGCTTGAAAACTTAACTGGCTGAGGGGTCCCCAGGACAGGTTTGGAAGCCCTGTTGTATGCATTCTCAATTTCACAAGAGATTAAGAAGAGACTACCTGCAGTTCATACTGTAGCTCAGATTCTGCACTTGGATCCTAGACAGGTGGTGTTGTGTAGCAAACTGAATTCCAGCACTTGTCTGCAGATCTATGTAGCTCATCTTTGCATGCTCATTTTTATATTCCACAACTGAACTGTAGGCATGCAGACCTGTCCAGCTCATTTTCGAAAGAGACCGCCGGCCATCTTCCGACACAAATCGGAAGATGGCCGGCGATCTCCTGAAACCGGCCAAATCGGTATAATCGAAAGCCAATTTTGGCCGGCTTCAACTGCTTTCCGCTGCGGAGCCGGCGAAATTTCAAGGTGGCATGTTGGTAGGGTAGTGAAGGCAGGACGGGGGCGGGATGGGGGCGTGCTCACGAGATGGCCGGATTTCGCCCGATAATGGGAAAAAAAGCCAGACTTTACGAGCATGTCGCGGGCTTTACTTGGTCCCTTTTTTTCACTACCAAACTTCAAAAAGGAACCCCAACTAACCAAATGACCACCGGAGGGAATCAGTGATGACCTCCCCTTACTCCCCCAGTGGTCACCAATCCCCTCCCACCCAAAAAAAAAATCCAAGCGGTCGTCAGAGACATCCTAAATCAAAAGTATTTTTGCTCAGCTTTTTCAGTAGTACCAGTGGGATTTGAACCAGCCACCTCTGGATTACAAGACCGGTGTTCTAAGTCTGTGAGTGGCTGAGAGAGATCCCTGTCTGTGATTGACTGAGAGACCTGAAGGGGCATAATCAAAAGGGAGGGACATCTAAGTAAGTGGAGCTGTGGCCAAGTGGTTAGAGCACCGCTCTTGTAATCCAGAGAATAGCCAGTTCAAATCCCACTGGTACTACTGAAAAAGCCATCCCAAGCACTTGGACTTTTTTCCCACTTTTTTTGAAGCAGGCCATCTGTAAATCCGGCGATCTCAACATTTGACCTAAATGTTGAGATTTAGCCGGCCCCAACCGTATTATCGAACTCTCTACCATTGGAACTGAGATTAATTTCTGACGCAGAAAAGTTCCAAAAATAACTGAAGGCCCAGTTATTTAGGCAAGCCTTTTCCCAGACATAAATTTTATCGGTTAATTTCAGTATTGGAAACACTGTACCAACCATATTATCGAAAAAGATGGCCAGCCATATAGATGGCCGGCGCCATTCGATTATGCCCCTCTAAGTGAACTAGCCCCTTTGTTATAGTTATTTATTTATTTATTTATTTATTTTTTAAATCTCTTTTTAACATTTCTAACTTCCTAATCTATAATTCTTGGCGACAAACATAAAAATAAAATTATAAAAGCATAAGTAAACAACACATATTAACAACCATGTCAAAACAAGTGACAGACAAAATTATAATTAACCTTGTTTTAATATTGAGTCACATCTACTTGCCAAACTTGATACACATTCAGTGTTTCCAGTACTGAAATTAACCAATAAAATTTATGTCTGGGAAAAGGCTCACCTAAATAACTGGGCCTTCAGTTATTTTTGGAACTTTTCTGCGTCAGAAATTAATCTCAGTTCCAATGGTAGAGATTTCCAAAATATAGGGCCAGCCCCTAACATGAAGGTTTGATGTTCCTCTAACCAAATGATGGCATCTATCAGAGAATGAAGAGGTCTGGTTGGATGATAAACTGCAATAGGGTTGCGATTGCCAAAGGGACCTCATGACTAAATGTTTTGTGTATTAAAGTTAAGATCTTGTAACCAGAAGGCTATATAAGAGGAAGCCAGTATAACCTGACCAAAATAGGTACATTGTGGTCAAAATGAGACAAACCAAATATAAGATGAGCAGCTGCATTCTGGAATACCTGCAATGCACAAATATGACACATAAAAAGCCCTAAATAAAGTGTATTGCAGTAGTCCAGGTGTGACATAATCAAACACTTGAAGCACTGACAAAGAAATTCCCCTAGCCAATGAACTAATTTGAGTTTGTAGAAAATATTGCATACAACATTCTTATCATTGCTTTCAGTTAGCATGTGAATGTGTACAACATGGGGGTAATTTTCAAAAATGTGTGGCCAGGTGCAAATTTACAGATACTTTTAAGCATTAGATTCTACTCCAGTTCTCACAGGTAAGGTATGCACATACTTCCACATTGAAAACTGTCAAGGCAAAGTAGCTGCTTTGTCTGCAGGTAACCTTTTAGAACCAAAACAAGGTGGGTAGTTTTGAAAATGCAAAACTATAGGTGGTGGTGTTTCCTTGAACTAATCCTACCACAGGAATGCTTCCACAAATATATGGTACCAGTATGAATGTTGGGGAAGATTGTATGTACTCTTACCTGCTTACAGGGTGGGTAATTTCAAGACCCCTATTTAACTGGGTCTACAGCTTTTGAAAACTGCACTCTGTGGGCTTGATTCATGACAGAATGCCTATGTGTGATGTCCAAAAAGATGCATATCTTAAGCATATTTTATAAGAGCAATAGAGGAGTGGAGGAGTAGCCTAATGGGCTTTGATCCTGGCGACCTGGGTTCAATTCCCACTGTAGCTCCTTGTGACCTTGGGCAAGTCACCTAACCCTCCAGCTACAAAAACTTAAGATTGTGAGCTCTCTAGGGACAGAGAAAGTGCCTGCATATAACATGTGCAGTGCTGCATATGTCTAGTAGTGCTACAGAAGTGATTAGTAGCAGTAGTAGAGGAGTAGCCCAATGGTTAGAGCAGCAGCCTGAAAACTAGGAAAGTCAAGTTCTGTTTCCAGTGGTGCTCATTGTGTTCTTGTGCAAGTCATTTAGGGCTAGATACTGTATATGGTGCCAAAGTTTCAGTGCATATAAAATTTGGCACTAAGCACTCTTCTATATGCAGTGCTCAAAGTTGGGCACCATTTGTAGAATAGCATTTGGCAGCAGGATTGGCGCCCAATTTTAGGTGCAAGGATTTATACCAAGTAAATCCTGGTGCAATTTCTTGTGCTTAAATTACAAGTGGATCTTCCTTATTCTATATAATCACGTAAATTTCAGGAATGCCCTTGATCTGCCCATGCCCCTCCCATGGCCATGCTCCTATTTTGGATCAACATGTAAAATTCACAGATGGATCCTGGCATCTAAAAATGTGCACATAAATTTTAATTGATGCTAACTAGCATTGACAATTGAATATTAGTGCCCAATTGTCAGAACTAATTGGCTTGTTATTCAATTAAATTGTGCGCAGAAATTGGGTGCATGCTCAAATTTCTGCACACAGTTTTTGGTGCCATATATAGAGCTAGGTTGTTAACCCTCATTTGTCATTGGTACAAGCTTAGGAGTGTGTCTACTAAAGTTCACTAATAAATAGACTGTCTCATGTGCTAAACTCTTTTCTATCGCACCTAGGAAATTGGGCATTTACAAGTATTTATTTTTAGGTTGTGTGCTAAAGTTCGCTTTAATGTGCATAATCAGAAAAAAATTGACTTGGAAGCACTTGTTGCATTATACACATTCTAACAAGTTAGCAAACACAAATGCTTCAGGTCTCTTTGGAAGCTGAGGAGAATCAGATCATAGTTCTCGCAAGACATCTTTAGACTACTAGTTCAATTCTTGGTTTTAACTCAGTTTGATTATTGCAATGGATGTAAGAATGGTGTCCTAAAAAGGCTACAAATGGCCCAAAATACAGCTGCTAGGCTTGTCCTCAAGGTATCACATTTTGATAGAGCCACTCAGTTATTATGCAAACTGCATTGGTTGCCCATTAAAGCCAGGATTATTTTACAATTATATGTCTTTGTCTTTCAAATATTATATGGCAATGCACCAGATTATATGCAGCCCTTAATAACTATTCCCCTACACAATATAACCTCTGGTTCTAGGGACTACCTTAGACTTCATCTTCCAGATTGCAAGAAAGTGTGTTATTAAGTCAGTTCACTCTGCTGACTTTAGCTACCAGGGTGCTCCGTGGTGGAATTCACTGCCAATGGCAATCAAGGGTCAGCCTGATTACTTGGTATTTCGGAAAGGACTGAAAAACGCACCTTTTTGAGAGGTTTCTATCCATTGTTGGAGTATCTTAGATTGCAACTGGCCATCAATGGTCTATATTTGATATTTTGTTTATGGCTTTGTAAACCTTGTTTGTTGTTTATTTACTGTTAGCCACATCGAACTCGAGTATGTGTGGGATAATGTGGGGTATAAATGTCAAAATAAATAAATAAATGTTGACACGCTAGCTGAATTGCGTATCCATGACCATTCTTTATCCCTGGTATGCCCCCCTATAAAAAATAAATATAAGAATATAAATATCGTGCACTTAGCACATGCAAAAAGGTTACATACTGAAAACACGCTAACGCACAAACACCTGGAGTCTATAAAGGTTGCCCAAATTTGGGTGCACAAAATAATTAGTTGATGGGCTCCAATGATTTAATTATTGGAGTTAACATGCACTTAATTGCCACTAATTATGATTCGGGTGCCAATCTGACTGCCTGCTATTTGGTAACAATGGGCACCTAAAGTGGATTGGAGGGGCATGGGCGGATCAGGGACATTCACAAAAGATGAACTCGGTGCTACAGAATATTGGGGATCTGCACCCAACTTGCATGCCAGGATTTGCACCTAGTTTCAGCTGGTGCAAGTCCTCGCACCCAAAGTTCAGTACCGAATTCAGCCCTCAGCACTATTCTATAGAGTGCTCATCCCAAAGTGCCCTTTATAGAATAGCATTGAGTGCCGAATTTTATCTGTGATGAATTTTCAGCGCTGTGTATAGAATCTGGCCGTAAGCACTTTCCTGCCCATAGCTATGTCCCTTTTGAACTGTGCGCATTAGAATTTAGGCTCAGTTCATTACAGAATACGCTTAGTGAATTGTGCACGTAAAATCTAATCATTGCCAATTAGTGCTTATTATTGCTTGTTAAATGCTGTTATCAATGCTGATTAACTTGTTAAGCCAATTAAGTTACACGCATTATTATAGAATACGCCTGGATTTCAGCGAGGATCTCTAGGCACGCTATATAGAATCTTGCAGTTTAGGAATTAACATACTTTAGTAGACATATCCCTTAGATTATAAGCCTTCCAGAGGCAGGAGAATGCTTATTGTACCTAATTATAACTCAACTTGAATATACTGAAAAAGGTATGCACTAAATCCAATAGCACACACATTTCATTTGCTCTAGAAAAGGCACAATTGTGTTCTACACATGAACTCACATATTTTATAAAACACACATGCACATTGCTACTATACCTCTGCTCCAGTCAAACTACACCCATAGGAATGCCTACAAGCAAATTGCATAGAGGTAAGCGCAAACTTTCATGCTTGTAATTTATATACATATTAATGTGGTCACACAACTATATAAGACACTTTCCAGTATATGCACAGAAGAAGGAAAAGACCACAGATGCTTGGCTTGTTGTAATAAATTTAGCAACAGAATGCCGTGCGAACGTCCTCACCGGTCAAAAAAACCTCCTCAAATTTGTCTGTATTTCCATTGTGTGCAAGTTTTTTCATTACATTTTTCTCACATTAGATTTTACGATTAATGGTAAAAGACTACTAAGTAAAATCAGTTGAACTTGCTATCCTTTAGATGTTGAGTATCCTCATTAGCAAGACCTCAGCCACTAACGTTTCCAATTGTATCAGTATATGCACAGAAAAAGATTTATAAAATGACCCCCTGTATGTCTATGGAACTAATATTATTATTTGTTACATTTGTATCCCACATTTTCCCACCTCTTTGCATAGTGCCAGAGAGCAATTGCAGGCTCCGGTGTATACAAATACAAAGGTGAAGTTGTGATAGGGTAAGGTTCATGTGGTAGGACCACATAGCAGAAACGTTCGACGGTGGGGTTCGGTGATGGCCATTACAAACTTTAGCGTTGTTGTGTCGCTGAGCTCAGGTACTTACGTTGGATCTGCGGGGTATGCCTTTTTAAACAGGTGGGTCTTAAGTGTCTTTCTGAAGTGTAGATGGTCGTATATGGTTTTCATGTTTTTTGGTAGTGCGTTCCACAGTTGTGTGCTAATGAGGGAAAAACTGGATTTATATTTGAGTCCTTTGCAGCTTGGGAAGTTTAGATTCAGGTACGTTCGTGTAGATACGGATGAGTTTCTGGTTGGTAGGCCGATTAGGTCTGTCATGTATTCCCGTGCTTCACCGTATATGATTTTGTGGACCATAGTACAGATTTTGAAGGCAATGTGCTCTTTGATTAGGAGCCAATGTAGTTTTTCGCGAAGGGGTTTAGCGCTTTCAAATTGTGTTTTTTTCCGAAGATGAGTCTTGCAGCCGTGTTTTGTGCATATGACACCAAGAATCCTAAAATAATCTGCCCATGATTGTCAAACTGCAACAAGACATGTTTTGTCTTACTGGCATTTATTAGAAACCCTACCACTGCCCCTCCCCTCCCCCCCCCCCCCCCCCCCCCCCCCCCACACACACACACAATCAGGACATTAATATTTAGGAAGCCAGAAATTCAGATAGAGACTTCTAGGGGTGTACATTTGTGAGTATACATATAGGAGCCCTTTTACAAATCTGCAATAAGAACTAACTAGTGCTTACCTCAGGGCACACTGAGGCATTCCCTGGTAATTTCGGGATATGCACACGGTACCTACATGCTAAAAAATAAAATTTATTTTTTTCACCGTGGGGGTGTGTCTGGGGGTGGAGAGTGGGCATGTTTTGTGCTAATCTGTTAGCATAGGTACATTGCCGCATGCTAACTGATTTGCGCGATTAGCGCAGGAGTCACTACTGCCTACAAAATAGGTGGCAATAGGGGCTCACATGCTAATGAGAGCATTAACATGTGACCATTAATGAAAAAGCAGTGGCTATCCTTGGTCGGCTGCCACCCTGGGCGGTTTGCCATTGCGCATCCCCCCCCCCCCCCCCCCGGGTGCAGCATGACACCCCCCTCTGCGCATCAACACCATCTGCAGCGTGTCACCCAAGCACGCCCCCCCCCCCCCCGAGTGCATTCTTACCTGCTGGGAGCATCCACACGGCCGTCGGTTCCGCTGGTTCCCTGCTCCCTCTGCCCCAGAACAGGAAGTAACTTGTTCCAGGACAGAGGGAGCAGGGAACCAGCGGAGCCGACAGCCGCACGGATGCTTTCTGCACCCCCCCCCCCAGCAGTGTGCACCCGAGGCGGACCGCCCCACCTTCGGTAAGCCACTGTGGAAAAAGAATCTAAAAACTTGCCATTATCCTCCCGATTCTATATATTGCACTGAGATTTACATGCAGAAATCGAAGCGTATTCCATAACAATGCATATAACTTAATTAGTTAACAAGCTAATTGGTGCTGATAATTGAATGTTAAGCAATTATTCGCACTAATTGGCATTAATTAGATTTTACATGCACTACCTCCTAAGCAAATTCTGCAATGCAGTGTACGTAAATTCCAGTGTGTGCTGCCAAAAGGGGGCGGGTTGTGAGCATTATGGAAAAAAACTACGCAGGCTTATAGAATACATATGCGCTGTGTCTAACTTAGGCGCTGGTTTTACTTTACATAAATGGCTGCGCCCAGATTTAGGCACTGTCATGGCCACTCGCCATATTCTATATCCCATGTAGAAATTTAGGCTTATTCTATAAAGTACGCCTTAATGCGCTTAGGCAAATTTCATTTGGGCACCAAATTTTTAGATGTGATATATAGAATCTAGTCCTTTACCCCAGCAGTAAAAATGGCCTCAGTGCATGGGGATGACCTATGTAGGGGCATGCTAAGGTCACTTTTTACCACTGTTTGGTAAAAAGGTCCTTCAGTTTGTTTGGGCACCTAGAAATGTAAAGTGCATTTAAAGGGCTTGTGTGCACATATACCTATGAAATAACACACAAGCAATCGATTGCTTCCTTAAAATTTCTAACACATATGTAGAAGGGAATTCTCTACATGGCATTCAAAATATTAGGGGTCCTTTTACCAAGCTGTGGGAAATGAGGGCCTGCGCTTGCATCAGTGTGTGTTTTTGATGCCCACTGAGGCCCCCTTTTATCGCAGTGGATAAAAGGCTGTCTTTTTTGCTGGAAAAGAAATGGCCGTGCAGTAAGTAAACCACTTACCGTGCAGCCATTTCCGAGGGGAGCACTTACCACAACCCACTGAAGTGGCGGTAAGGGCTCACGTGCTAACCCAGTGGTAACCGGGCAGGTTACCACCAGGTAACCACCAACACTACAAAAATAGATATTTTTTGTAGCGCCGGAAATGGTGCATGCTAGGTAGGGATGGGAATTACCACCGGGATCCTGCGGTAGTTCTGGCACGCGGCAACCCTTTAGTAAAAGGGCCCCTCAGTGCAGGAAAAAAAATCAATGCTAAGCACGATTCTATAAAAGGCACGTACCCTTTAGAAAATCACGCTTAGCGCTGATTCCCATGCCTAACATTATGCACCAGACTTATGCCTGCTGAAACCTGGTGTAAATGCTGGCACCCAAGTTATCTGCTCTGAGGCCATATTCTATAACTAGGCGCGCAACGTTTCGGAATGCCCTGACATGCCATGGTCAAACCTCCTTTTGAGTGACAGCCTAGAAGAGTTAGGCGCCATACCTTATAGAATAGTGCACAGCCAGATATGTGCATTCAAATTATAATGAGTGCAAATTAACCTCAATAATTTATCTCCCAATTATTAATAGTTAAGGGCTCGTTAATTAATTTGTATGGCCAAAACTCCACGCTATATATATATATACAAACCAGGGGTTAATGTGTGTGCAAAGAATAAATATGTCAAATGAACACAGCAAAATGCCCAAATATTTTTTAAATGAGTTTAAACGAACACAAATCAAATATTTGTGGGCCGTGCACACCCCTAGAGGCTTCCCCCCCGAAGTAAATATCATGGAGTGACAAGTTTATTAGAAGCTATTTCATTGTATTCAGTTTGACTATTTACTTTTCCTTGTCTCATTTTATTTTAAGCTCAAGGTTGTTACCTGTTTGCTAAGCAAAGAGCAGACCTGAAAATATTTTCATTGCCATCCCTCAAATAGTGGTAAAATGTTCAAACACTGATGGATCTCTGGGATTCTTCGTTTTAGGAGTTGCTGCAGACTGCAAAATTTTCCTTCTGCTGCCCTCTAGCAGTCAGAGATTATGTGTGAAACCAAGCCAACTGAACTCAAACTCCAAACAAGCTTTCCAAGAGAGCAGAAATTTGTTTTATCCACAGCTCTAATCTTGAAATCTGGAGTTCAAATCTTTTTTCTTTTTTTTTTTTTAATCATGTAGGGAAGGTAAAAGACAAAGATTACCTTTCACTCACAGTGATTATTTTCGACATACTATACAAAACTCTGCAGGAGGAATTATTCTAAATTTAAACTTGGGCTGCTGTTTTCAGTGTTTTAGACTTGATTAACTTCACCTCCAGACTCCAACAACTACTCATATATCCTCTGTGCCCCACAAAATTTGTGCTATCCAATATAAACCTCAGGTTCAAATCCTTTCACCCATGTAGTATACATTCAGAATGTATTTATGTGTTGAGATCTAGTACTGAAAATAGAGAAGTGGACTAGAGATCTTGTTTTACAGCTTCAAGCTATATGGATGGGCAACCAGAAAATTTTCATTTTGTGCTTTTTTTCAGTCTTTTGGCCAGGAATGTTCATTTTGTTTGTTTGCATTTGACCATTTTTTCATCACAGTAGCAAAGTTGTTGAGTGTTCACTCTTTTGAAAGAGAGCTCACTATGGTTTATTAATCAATGAAATTGCGTGCACAAATTGGGCACACTCCCATATTTTCACATGCAATTTTAAGCGCCATTTATAGAATTTCGGCAGCCTGTTTGCAAAGAGTGCACACTTAAAAACAATGTGCACTATTATCTGCAAACCATAAATTACGAGTTGTCATACTTTCTGCTCATTTTTGTTTGATAACGGCATGCGATGACATAGGATATACTGATTGCATCTCCCATATCCTTGCAAATGAATGCCCATCCCTATTATGTTGCTGAAGTCAATCTACACCAGTGATTTAAAGTGAAACACATTAACTCCAGCTCCTCTGAAGCCTGATCCAAATACCTTGTATACCACATACCCTGTCTACTGCAAAATGAGAGGATCCCCAAAATAGCCATGGAAAAAGGAAGGCACTGTACTTTTCCTGCAATAAACTTACCATGTGCAGTTCTCACCTTTGTTACAGGTAGTGCCTCATTGATAATTTACTATTATTACATTATCCGAAGGTAACCTTTAATAACATGCATAATTTATTGTGCTGCTTACGGCATACAGTGACATAAAAATAGGAATTTATAATGCTGGCATGGCACAGTGCAGCCCTTTCACCAAGAGTCCAAAGATCAATTATTATGTATGGTTGAGTGACACTGTAAAGTTCTTAGTTCTGTCATCATTAACCAATTACTGCTTTATTATATTTTCTTTTTATTTTAACGATCAGAGAGGAGTGGCATATTTCCCACAATCAGTCCTTGAGGCAAAAAGCCAATAACACAGGAAGTATATGAATCTTTGGGTTCATCTTTAAAATGCGACTCATCAGCCTTTAAAGAGGGCAGAGGTTTTCCTTGTTTATAAGTCACTTAATCCTCCATTACCTCAGGTACAAACTTAGGGGCCCTTTTATTAAGGTGTACTAAGAAATGGGCTTAGTGTGTCCTTACATAGGTCTTCCCTGCTCACTAAGCACATTTCTAGAGCGGCTGTAAATTCAGCCTTTTTCTATTATACCTTTTTTTTTTGTCATGTGTTAATGTTAGCATTAACTTGTGGCCATTTAAAAAAAATTACTGCAGGAGAACTTACCACCTCCATTTAGGAGGTGCTAAGCCCCAGATTCTGTATAGCGTGCCCAGAGTTACGCGTGATTCTGCATCTAAATCTAGGCATGTTTTATAACTACGCACATAGATTATTTGTTTTAACAAGCCTTTAAAGCACTGTAGACACCTCTTAACGAGCATTAATTGGCAAAAATTAGAATTTACATGCGTACATTGCTAAGCGTATTCTGTAACGTACTGCACCTAAATTCTAACGTGCGCAGGCAAAAAGGGGCATGGTTGGTAGGCATGGAAATGGGCATTTTGTGGGCATTCCAAAATCTACATGCATTGTTATAAAATATGGGCCAGTGCACAGGGATTTACACCAACTTTTCGACCATAAATGGATGCACATAGATTCAATCACATTAACTATGCATAAGCATATTCTAAATACTATGTATAAATTTAGAATACACTTAGGCTAATTGCCTAGTGCGTGTTAATTTTAGGTGCCATATATGGAATTGGGTCCTAAGGGCTCCCCTGTTATAGTAACATAGTAGATGTCGGCAGAGAAAGACCTGTACGGCCCATCCAGTCTGCCCAACAAGATAAACTCATATGTGCTGCTTTATGTGTATACCTGACTTTGATTTGTATCTGCTATCATCTTCCATTTTCAGGGCACAGACCGTAGAAGTCTGCCCAGCACTAGCCCCGCCTCCCAACCATTGGCCCCGCCTCCCACCACCGGCTCTGCCACCCAATCTCCGCTAAGTTTCTATAGATCCATTGCCTATGGATGCACTAACCAGTTAGCACAGTGGTAATGTTAGTGTGATAGGAGATTAGTGCATCTATACCCATTCTCCACCTATGACATGCCTCCTCCCAATAAAAATACATAAAATAAATACTGCACACTTAGCACGAGCAGAAGGGCCCTTTGACTAAGACGCAGCAGGCCTAATGCAGTCTACCACATGCTAAAAGGACACTACTGGGGGATGTGCTGAGTCGTCCTGCGGTAGTTTTCAGTTTAGCACGTGCTAATCCTATGCTGGAAAATATTTCTTATTTTCCAGCAGGGGTGGTGTGCCTATGGGCGGAGAGTAGGCATGCCTGCGCTAATTAGGTAGCATGGGCACGTTTTTATGCGCTACCCGATTAGCATGGGAGTAATGCGGAAGCCTTACCACTTCCTAAATAGGTGATGGTAAGGGCTCCCGCAATAATGGCCATGTGCTAATGGGGAAATTAGCGCATGGACATTAGAAAGAGGAGAATGGACATTTTATTGGCGCACTAAAGGTGGCCGCTGCGCTAAAAGTAGCACAGGCCGCTTTATAGCACACCTTAGTAAAAGGACCCCCCTAATGCAGTACACTTAAACACATCCTATGTTAGATCATCTTTCCTCTTTTAAACACTCATTAGCACTTAACACAGCTTAGTAAAAGGGCCTCTTAGATAATAAGCCCTTCGGGGAACGGAAAAAACCCCAGTGTCCATGAATTTAGCTTGCCTTGAGCTACAACTGAATAAAAGACATGAGCTAAATCTTAAATCCCTTTTCCCTTCCCCTTCTCCATGTTCCACTCTTAAGTTACAGTCAGTTCAAGAATATTTTTGTTTCATTTTCTGGTTAAAGTATCCATTGCTTTTGAGGCGAGGGGGTTGGGAGTAGTAAAGCAGCTTTACTAGGTTACCTGAAAATACTGCACATCCTCGTGACTCTAAGTTTGTTTAAACAGTATATGTTTGCAAAGATGTGTGCGTGATAAGGTTGCATATAACACTGATTGTAGTCCAGATAAGAATGATTATTGTGGCCATTAGGGACATACTTGGTTGGCATCCAGTATTAGAACAAATGCCTATTTACCCAGGCAAATCGTTGATCCTTGTATCTAATAAAGCATATTATTTTACGTTCAAACAGAAGTGATTCTTGTCACGACTTCTTATTGTTCAGAACTTTGGTTTGCTGTTTAGGTGATTAATAAATGGCAGAACAGGAAGCTTTTCTGCAGCAATCTACACATTGTAAAAATACATGATGCCAGTTTGTAAATTGCTTGCTTGAAGCTTGATGGTATAGATCAGTGTTTCTAAAGTACGGTCCTGGAGTACCCCTGGCCAGTCAGATTTTCAGGATATCCACAATGAATATGCATGAAAGAGATTTGCATATAATGTAGGCAGTGTATACAAATCAAGTTCATGCATATTCATTGCGAATATCCTGAAAACCTGAGTGGCAAGGGGTACTCCAGAACTGGGCTTGGCAAACACTGGTGTAAATTCTCAAAAGTTTCACCTCTCTCAAAAAACTGATGTCAGACAACTTTTGTTGAGGGTAATTTTCAAAACCATTTACACCTGTAGATGGCCACGTGCATCCTGAGTCAGAGTTAGGGCACAGATTGCTAATATATATGTTGCTTTATATTTTCAAACTATATCTGTTGTGTTAGAAAAAGTGCCTACAAAAGAAACTCTCTGAGGATAATTTTTTTTTTCACTAGGCAATTTTCAAACTTAAAAGTACATGCAACTTTCCTTTGAAAATTGGTGCAAAGACCACAAGTAAAGACCACTAACATTGCAACCATATGACAATTTGGAAATTGCCCGCTTTAATAAGATGGGTTTCTGATTGGTGGATGGAGTAGATGAAAGCATTAATCTGTGGGTTCTGCTGGGTTATTTAAAGATACACATGACAATTGATTAGTTGATAGTTTATTTTGACATCTTAAGTAAGACTAATCTGTATTCCTTGTTCCTTATCAATGGATGGACTAAGAGGGCTTATCAGCTTCCAGCATCATTGATAGATCTACTGTTCTTATTTATCTTCATCTCAGAACTGACGCAACCAAGTTCTATTCCAAGTCACATTGTACTACTGAATCTCATGAAGTGCTTGTAAAATGCTTAACCTCCGTCTTCAATTGCTGTACTATTAGAACCACTTTTTGTGATAAATTCATTCTGCAATCTCAGTAGTAAAAACTATCTGAACCAGCATAGTGGGAGGGAAATTATACGTGTTTATGAATATTGCCATTAAGGAGACTTGGAGTCAAAGGTTAATGTAACAGGAGTTGGTCTAGCCAAAAAGGTCGGAAAAGGTTGGCCTCAAAAGCAAAGACCTGCTTGATGACTTTTAACCATTCTTGTCAAGAAAAACATCATACGTCCCTTGTTTAGACGAGAAAGTACAAAGGTCATGGATGCCAAGGGATTTTCTTCTAAAAAAAATGATGAAAAAGCTGAGTCCTATTTTCTCCACTCTTATTGGAAAAGATATGGCTTATTTTTCAACTACTTTTATAAGAAATCTTTTTAAAACACCTACAAGTTTTAATAAACAGTATTTAGGGCAAAAATAGCTTGTAATATTTAAATCCCAAACTACAGTGGACATACCTATGACTGATTTATTTAAGTAAATTCATAAATGAATTTATAACTTATCTATGTATAATTTCAAAAATTAGTTATAAAACTATTCCACACATTAGCAGCTATGAAAGATATGTTTTAAAATGATATGAAAGCATTATTATATTATGTTTTTTTCTGACATTTTCCAACCAAAAGAGACGAAAAGTTACTGATATGTTATGTTGTTAAGTCATTTTGTCCCAGAGCTGCTTTAATGTCAAATATAGGTATTGTGCTGTTTTGTTCTATATTTTTTTTTAGTTTCAACTAAGCCAGTTGGGCACAGTGGAGGAGCAGAAGGAATCGGAACCCATCATTAGCATGCTCAGATTCAACTGAAAAATCTTGGCTTGTCTTTTGTTTTGTTTCTCCTATGACAGTCAATATACAAGGCTTCAGAGAGAGAGAGAGAGAGAGAGAGAGAGAGAGAGCTTGCTTTAGTATTGCCTTAAGATGTTAATGATACTGCTCCGCTGCCATACCCCCATTATTTCATTCCTGGTGTCTTGGCCATTGTTCCCACTGCTGCTCCCGCCCACTCACTATCTTGGGATCCCATGTTGCTGTCCTCACTGCTGCATCTTTCACCCACAGGCAACTTATGCCAGCCTCCGAAATGCTGCCCCTGGTGTTTGCTCTGTTCAAGAGAAGTTCTGGAATCTGAGGTAAGGAAGAGATTGTGGGAAGTGGATAGAGGAGAAGGGAGTGCCCCTTTTCTGGCACTAGCCCTCCTCCATCTCAGACCCTAACACTCTTTTTCCACACCCTGTCTCCTTATCTCTTTTCTCCACTCATTCCCACCCAGAGTATCTTTCTTTCCCCCAGCCCCCTAATCCATCCACCCATGCCTCTTTTCTAATAAGCCGTTCTCAGCCTCTCTGTTCAACTCCTATATTTAAGCAACTTTCCATTCACTCCATATCCCTTTATTCAAGTCCTCAGCCCTTCTATTCACTCCCCCCTCTCTATTTAAGCCCCTGTCCATCTATTTAAATCCACCCTTCATGGCCCTCTAGTCAACATCCCCCCATTCATTTTTTTCTTAATGTCTTTTGAATTGACTGGAGCCCCAAGACGAGGAGGAGAGCAGCACCAGCATGTCTAGTTGCATCTCCCTCTTCTGCTGCCTAGGGTTTGACTGTTTCTATAAACCACATGGCTCACAGCAGCAGCTGCAGTTGGCCCCAAGATGCAGAGAAGGAAGGTGTATGCGGACTAACAGCCAATGCTCTCCAATTCATTCTGCTACTGGATCAACATGGAAAGTGGAGAACCACTGATGTATGGGTGAGGGTGTGAGGGGGATTGAATTTAAAACAACCATTGGGCAGCTGCCACCTCTACAATATGGGCTCAGTCAATAAACTAAGACCATAAGACCATAACGTAAGAATGCTGAGTCAGACTAATGTCTGGGATCAAGCACCCTGTCTCCAATAGCAGCTAGTCTGTGTCAGAAACACCCAGCAGATCACCAAAAAGTAGATCCATTTCTTATAGCTCATTTCCAGAAGTGAGTAGTGGCTTTCCCAATCATTTTAGGGACTTTTTCTCTTTTCAAACTCTAATAGTCATCTTGACCTCTTCCTCTGGCAATAGATTCTATAGCTTAATGGTGCACTACATCACTGCTCCCTCTAAGCTCAGTGGGAGTCCTCCAGCTGCATTGCTGCCAGTAGGGGTGGCGCTTCACTATTGTGATTTCAATGGCTAGGGACAGGCAGGTTCACTGGATTTCTGCAGAGCTTGCCTGGCCTGCGCTGTTGAAAATGTGATAGTGAAATAGGACTTTAGGTGGAGAAATTCTGCTCAGCTTAGAGGGAACAGTGCACTACACGAGGAAAAAAACAGCTTTATGATTTGTTTTCAGTCTTCTGCTTGTTAATTCATGGACTGTACTCTTTTTTTTAGTGTTGTTTGAAAGGTAAACAACCATCCCCTCTTTAACTGTTCCACCCCACTCATGAATTTCTAAACTTGCGTCATATCCCCTGTCTGTCATATCTTTCAGACTGCAGAGCTTGGAGTGTGCTAACCCCTTTTTTTTTTTTTATTTTAGCTGCCATTCTTTGAACTTTTTCTAGGTCTGCTACATCTTTTTGAAATGGGTCAACCCGAACTGCATGCAATACTCAAGGTATGGTTGCACCATAAATCAGAGGCGAACTGACAGGGATCTGGGCCCCCTGAGCAATAAGAAGGTCCTGGGCCCTCTGCCCCTCCCTTCCACAGGTCCAACATCTCTTCCCTCCTGAGGCCAACATCTCCCCCTCTCTGTCCCTAGATCTGGCTCTATCCCTTTGCTTTTCTCTCAAAAGTCCCTTTCACCTTACAGGACCCTGGCTGTCTGCCACTGACCGGAACTACTCTGCCACAGCCCACCCTTGTGGAAGCAGGAAGTTACATCAGAAAAGAGCAGGCTGTGATAGAGAAAAGGAGGTTCTGGTCAGCGGCAAACAGCCGGGGCCCTGTATGGAGAAAGGGACTTTTGACGTAAATGGGGGGAGGGGGGTTGAGAGAGTGGGAGTGCTGGACCTGGGAACAGAGGGTAGAGAGATGTCAGACAGGTGGGGAGAAGGCACTGGGCCCCACAACTGCACTGGGCCCTCAGGCACTGCCCAGCTTCCTGAATGATCAGTCTGCCCCTGCCATGGATCTATACAGAAGAATAGTGGCAATCTCAGTTTTGTTCTCCATCCATTTTCAAATAATCCCTAATATTCTATATGTTCTTTTGATAACTGTAGCACACTAGGCAGGAAATGTCAACATATTTGGGTGGTTCTGCTAATCTCTCTTGTCAAGTCACTTAGGGGGTCATTGTCAAGATGTGTTAAGGCCATAGTACATGTTATTTCCCCTTTAACATGTTTATATTACCATAACACACAGTAGTTATCTCAAGTCACATAGTAATGAGATGTAAAACAAGCAAATGCATGCCAAACAGTACATTACTATGCAAATTCAATAACACAACTTGCAGTGAACATCACAAGCCATGTTATTGCTAGAAGCATACCTCCTGCAAAAAGCTGGAATTATTGTTCCATCCCGGGAGCATATGGCTGCAAAGCCGTGGCCTCATACTCTTGGGCTGCTTCTTAAAGGGGTCAGCGCTCTGTGTGAAATTCTGTGCTCTCAATGAGGAACTGCCCCTCCCCCTTTCCCTGAATGTTATCACCGGGACCCCAAAGTACTTCCCTCCAAACCTTGAAGACAACCCCACAAGTACTTTCCCCAGGCAGGCGAGTCATGAGCTAATAGCTCATGTGAAAAGAATCGCCGCAGAGGTCAACGATATATTATTCTCATTATATGAGTGTTGAGCATATTATATGAGTGTTGAGAGTGAATTTGTCTTTAGAATAAATACATAGTAACAATTCAAGAAAGACAGAATCTACTGAGTCAAAAAGTAAAACTTGCTTGTGGTATTTTTTCAGGAGCAATTCTGGAGCTGACAAACGATGAATGGGAAAATTCAAAAATCTAAAATTCCTTACTTGCAACATATTTTCTAAGTTATCAATATGGGGCATTTTTGATATGATGTCTAAGTCCGACTTTGGACGTTTTGTGAAAAACGTCCAAAATCCGAATAGGAGAGACGGTCATTTTTTAATGAGAAAAATGTATATCTTTTGTTTTTGAAAATACGGTTTTGAACAACATTTTGTGATTTGGACGTTTTGTTTTTTGGTCCATTTTCGGAAAAAAAAAAAAAACTTCCAAATGCAAAACGCACAAAACCAAGCCACTGGAATTTAGGAGGAGCCAGCATTTTTAGAAGACTGGTCCCCCTGACTTCCCAGGACAGCAATAGGGCACCCTAGGGGGCACTGCAGTGGACTTCATAAAATGATCCCAGGTACACATCTCACCATTGCTCCCTTACTTTGTGTGCTGAGCCCCCCAAAACCCACTACCCCCAACTGTACACCACTACCATAGCCATTACAGGTGATGGGGCACCTGTATGTGGGTACTGTGGGTTTCTGGTGAGTTTTAGAGAGCTCACAGTATCCACCACTAGTGTAACAGGTAGGGGGAGGTAGGAACCTAGGTTTACCTGTCTGCAGTGTCTGCAACACTAACTACTCCAGGGACCTGCATGCTATTCTAATGGACCAGAATATGACATCTGAGGCTGGCATTGAGGTTGGTAAGTAAAATTCTTCATCACATTTTTGGGGGTGGGAGGGGGGTAGTGACCACTGGGGGAATAAGGAGAGGTCATCCCTGATTCCTCCCAGTGGTCATCTGGGTATTTAGGGCACCTTTTGTGCCTTATTCGTTATAAAAACAGGTCTAGCTCAAAACTTTTAAATTTTAGTCCTGGATGCTTTTGCTTTGTTCCATTATGGTTGAAAAACGTCTAAGTCTTAGGAGCACCCGTCCCAACCTGAACATGCCTCTGGCTCACCCCTTTGAGATTTGGACATACTTCTGATGGACTCCATAGAAAAACCTCTAAAATAGGTTTTGATAATACTGATGTTGATGTTTTTGTGAGAAAAATGTCCAAATGCTGCTTTATGCCACTTTTTACACATTCTTCTGTTTTGAAAATGAGCCTGCAAGTCACATATCCATATATAAGCTATCTTTGATTCCAGCAACAGTTTCAGGACCTTAGATTAAAACTCTTCAGACTTCAACACTTGAAGCCTGAAGAGTTTTAATCTAAAGTTCTGAAACTGATTTTTTTTATCAATAGAGGTTATTCGAGTATCCAAATCTGAAAACTTAGACACTGCTTGTTGAGAAAAGGTACATAACTCAGGAACAGTATCTTGCAAATAATTTTCAGTTCTACTAATTACCAAAATAACAGAAGGTATAGTGACCAAACAACTCACAGACTATCTAAACAAGTTCTCAATATTACACGATTCTCAGTCAGGATTTCGCTTTAATCACAGCACTGAAACCGCACTAGTCACGCTCATGACCAAACTCAAACAACTAATAGCAAACGGCAACAACATTCTGGTAGTTACAATTTGACATGTCAAGTGCATTTGACATGGTTGACCATGGAATTTTACTACACATCCTCGAATACTTCGGAATCGGAGGCAACGTTCTCAACTGGTTCAAAGGGTTCCTCACTACACGCTCATACCAAGTGACAACAAATTTGACTACATCAGCTACATGGATACCTGAATGCGGAGTTCCACAGGGATCCCCCCTCTCACCGACCATATTCAACCTAATGATGACACCCTTGGCCAAACTACTATCGAATCAGAACCTAAACCCATACATATACGCTGATGATGTAACGATCTTCATCCCATTCAAACAAGATCTAAGAGAAATCTCCAATGAAATCAAGCAAAGCCTACATACTATGAATTGCTGGGCAGATGCATGTCAGTTGAAACTCAATGCAGAGAAAACCCAATGTTTGGTACTAACCTCGCAATACAACAAGAATAAATTTACCACCATCAACACACCTAAACTAAATCTACCAGTCTCGGACTCCCTAAAAATCCTTGGTGTCACCATTGATCGACACCTAACACTTGAGAACCATGCAAATAACACAACTAAAAAAATGTTTCATTCAATGTGGAAACTAAAAAGAGATAGACCATTTTTTCCAAGCACTGTCTTCCGCAATCTGGTACAATCATTGGTACTCAGTCATCTGGACTATTGTAACTCACTCTACGCTGGCTGTAAAGAGCAAATACTTAAAAAACTCCAGACAGCCCAGAATAAAGCAGCCAGACTAATATTCGGCACACCAAAAAACGAAAGCGCGAAACCCCTGCGGGAAAAACTACACTGGCTCCCACTAAAGGAACGCATCACATTCATACTTTGCACCCTAGTCCACAAAATCATCCATAGTAACGCCCCAGCCTATATGTCAGACCTGATAGATCTACCACCCAGGAACGCAAAAAGATCCTCTCGCACATTCCTTAATCTCCATCCTCCCAAGTGCAAGGGTCTGAAATACAAATCAATGCATGCATCTACCTTTTCCTATATGAGCACGCAACTCTGGAATGCGCTGCCACGTAACCTGAAAACGGTCTATGAATTGACCAATTTCTGCAAACTATTGAAAACCTATCTCTTCGACAAGATATATCACAAAGATCAACATGTGTAACTGTATAATTTAACATGTATAACTGTATAATCTTAAAACTTCCAGACTGTCTTATAATGTCTTTCTGCTTTAACGCCTTCATGTATTTCACCACCATGTAACACAAAACCCTCTGTAAACCAAATGTATATTCACTGCTATTTCCAGTATCCATGACGAAATGTAAGCCACATTGAGCCTGAAAAGAGGTGGGATAATGTGGGATACAAATGCCATAAAATAAATAAATAAATAAATACTGACAATACTCTATATATCAGCCAATATCACATCTTTAACAGCAACATATTCTTCAGGAAATAAGTCCAACATTGAAGTGCCATAGGTAAAGTCACAGTAGGTAATGGGTAATCAGTCAACTCCTAAATTCTACCATTACTGAGTGAGAGCAAACCATCTGGAGAAAGCTCTCCAAGTGCATATTGATTTTAAGAGTGATGACAAATGGATTGAAGGTAAGGAGCAAATATATATGAAAGTGCTTGACAAGATAGCTCCATTAACAGAGAAATATAAGACTGTGAAAACATCTGATAAGTGGATTACTAGGGAATTATTAATTTTGAAAAAGGAATGTAGGAGGTTAGAGAAGCATTGAAGGAAAAATCCCACTTGGCGAGCAGAAATCCAAGGGAGACATATATGTTAGGTGGTGAGACGCTGATATGCGCAGACAGGGAGAGGGACCTTGGGATGTTAGTAGCTGAGGGTCTGAAGGCGACGATATAGTGTGACAAGGCGGTGGCCATAGCTAGAAGGATACTAGGCTGTATAGAGAGAGGTGTAACCAGCAGAAGGAAGGAGGTATTGATGCCCCTGTGCAAGTCATTGATGAGGCCCCACCTGGAGTACTGTGTTCAGTTTTGGAGGTTGTATCTTGCTAAAGATGTAAGAAGACTTGAAATGGTGCAGAGGAAGGTGACAAAAATGATACGGGCTTGCACCAAAAGACATATGAGAAGAGACTGGAAGACCTGAATATGTATACCCTAGAGGAGAGGAGGGACAGGAGAGATATGATACAGACATTTAAATACCTGAAAGGTAGAAAAAGAACAGAGCAGATTGTTAAAAGACAAACGTAATTTATTTTTAAGAACCAATTTAAAAAAAAAATATATATATATATATATATATATATATATATATATATATATATACACATAAACAGCTACTCTTTGCCCCCAGATCCTCCCTCAGCGTGAAAAAATAAAAACTATTTTTTGGCGCGTGGGTAGTGCACGCACATGCAAAAACTACTATGGGACACCCGAGCACATCCTGCAGTAGTGTATGTTAACCTGCGATAAGCTCCCATTAGTGTTTACCGCAGCTTGGTACAAGGGCCCCTAAGACTTATACCACTGATCTCACTCTTGTCATCATATATACAGAATCATTATACACTAACATCCAGCAGGAGGAATTCTTAGAAAATTTTTGAACACAAGGGACAGTCATCTCAGGGGCCCTTTTACTAAGTTGCGTAGGCGCCTACATGCGCCCAACGTATGTCAATTTGGAATTACCATCTGGCTACCACGTGGCATGGGCGGTAATTTCATTTTTTACGCGCATTTACTATGTGCACCAGAAAATAATTTTATTTTCCGGCATGCAGGCAGTAATCAGCATTTGAATGCGCGTAGACCATTACCGCCCAGTTAATGTGTGAGACCTTACCCCTAAGTGAGTGGGTGGCGGTAAGGTCTCAGACCCAAAATGGACACACACCAATTTTCATTTTGCCGCACGTCCATTTTCACCCCCACCAAAAAAAGGCACTTTTTACAGGTGTGCTGAAAAATGGATCTTTGTGCGTCGAAAACACGCGCCTAAACTAGCGCAGTCCGTTTTTCAGTGCACCTTAGTAAAAGGACCCCTCAGAGTCTCCACCGAGTTTATCTGCAAGCTCTCCAGGATCGATTTAACCAAAAATTACTTTAAATTCCAACCAACAAATCAAAGGCACAGCCATACAGTGTCTCTATGGCCTCTAATATTCACATTTATATGTTAAGAACTTTGAAAAAAAAGCTTTTTAACTGATCATCCTTTTCTTCAAAACATTATGGTACTTATTTTAAAAAGTATTGTTTGGTTTTTAGATGGGCATAAGCCAGCATTCGGTAGTGATGGGCTATTATTTGCAATGACATGTACTTTCCCAAGAAGCTGAGTACTTTGCCAGTAGGTGTAGCCAGGGGAAAGGTCCTGGCAAAGGGCAGGTAAAATTCACATATATGTGTGTTATCAATGTTTATACTTACAAAATTTACAAATGAACATTTACATCTGCTCTTCAGCAGGTGTAAAATGTCCTTTGATTTCTGTCACTAACACTGGTATTTTATAAAGACACATGGATGCCTATTTTAGAAGAACTGTTCACATTTTGCATGCCCATAAACCAGCATTTAAACATGTATCATATACAGATATCTAAGCTCTGATTTTACAAAGCTGGGATATGAACATCTAAAACTTGTCCAAATGGCAAGGGATGTGGTCTGAGCATGTTATGGGCAGGTCTGGGGGAGGGGGGGCAAAAATAGTAGGGGGGGGGCACTTAGTGCACTATTAATTTGATTTATTATTTTAAATTTTAACTAGGATTATTATTTTTTTATTCTGATCAAAACTGTTTACTCTCCTCTGTTGTCCAGTTTTGCTTTCTCTCCCCTGTCTATCCTACTTCACGTTGGCATAAAGCAGCAGAGGGGACGCTTTAGTGTCAGTTGCAAGTAAAATAGTAACATAGTAGATGACGGCAGAAAAAGACCCGCATGGTCCATTCAGTCTGCCCAACAAGATAAACTCATATGTGCTACTTTTTGTGTATACCTTACCTTGATTTGTACCTGTCCTTTTTAGGGCACAGACCGTGTAAGTTTACCCAGCACTATCCCCAGCATGTGAGAATCGCTGCCACTGACTTTATGAAGATAAATGTTAAAATAAATACAGGGGAGGAAGAGATGCTGGACTTGTGTGCTTGGTGGGAGGCAGTAGCAGCAGGAGAGAAGAAAATTAGGTGTCTGTGTGTCAAGGATAACAGGTTTAGAAGTAGAAAGGGAGTCACTTGAGTGTATGTATAGGGGCAGGAGAGGAGAAAAGTAGGTACTTGTTTAGGGGGGAGGGGAGCAATGTGCCACGGAAAGGAAATATGTATAGGCAACTTTTCATTATATTCAGCAAGTTTAAAGATTTTCTGCGCCATGGAAATTTACTACTGCCAAGCCATTCAGCCCAGAGGTATGATTAATCATGTGGTTAAAAACTGTATTATCATGATTAATTTTGATTAAAAGTTTTCATTGTTACCCACCCCTAAAAAATAGACATCTATTCCCCATTTTAGAAAGGGAATGAACTTCTATGTCCAAAAAGAAAGACATCAGGAGTTAGGTCTGCTACCCAGGACATCCTATTGAGCAGTGCTGCACTGGCCAAGAGAGGTCACCACTTCATCTTTCAATGGTTGGTGCCCTCCCCCTCCCCCTACCTACCGAAAGCAAAACTGGCAAGAGATACTGGGCTTTGTGACAGTTTGGGGAGAAATAGAAGTTTATGGAGCCCTTTTACAAAGGCATAGCAAAAAGTGGCCTGCAGTAGTGTGAGCACGTGTATTGAACATGCAATGGACCATTTCTCCACCGCGTCTGGAAAAAAGGGGGGTTTTGGGGGCCAGGACATAGAAGTACGGCAAAATGAAAACCAGCGCATCTATTTATGGCCTGAGCCCTTAACACCACCCATTGACTTAGCAGTAAGGGCTCACATGTTACCCGCGTGGTAACCATCCAGCACACGTCAACTGCCGATTACCACCTGTAATTACTTTCTACCGCATGTTTTCAGTGTGCATCATATTCAGAATTACTGACGGGGCACATGTTAGCTAGACAGTAATGCCAATTTCGTGCATCCTGGACAGGCATAGACCCTTACACACCTTTGTAAAAGGGCCCCTATGTTTCTTAAATGGCTCACCTAACCATTTATACTTCAGCACATAAATGTCTATGTTGCTATTTCATAACATAGATGTTCCTACATTGCCCTATCGATATTTTACATTTCTGTTTTTCTAAATTGGATGTTCATGCTACACGCCCCAGGCACATGAACATCAATTTCACCATGTATCTAGAGGTACACAGTCTACGAGTCACCAGTGGGCTCATTTTCGAAAGAGAAGTACGCCCAGCTTTCGACATAAATCAGAAGATGGACATCCTTCTCACAGGGTCGTCCAAATCGGTATAATTGAAACCCGATTTTGGACGTCCCCACCTGCTTTCCATTGCAGGGACAGCCAAAGTTCAAGGGGGCGTATCGGAGGCGTAGCAAAGGCAGGACTTGGGCGTGCCTAACATTAGGACGTCCTCGACCCATAATCGAAAGAAACAAGGATGTCCCTGACGAACACTTGGATGACTTTACCTGGTCGTGTTTTTCTTACGACTAAGGCACAAAAAGGTGCCCGAAATGACCAGATGAGCACCGGACAGAATCAAGGATGACCTCCCCTTACTCCCCCAGTTGTCACTAACCCCCTCCCACCCTCAAAAAACATCTTTCAAAATATGTCGTGCCGGCCTCTATGCCAGCCTCAGATGTCATACTCAGGTCCATGACAACACATGCAGGTCCTAGGAGCAGTTTTAGTGGGTACTGCAGTGCACCCAGGCTCATACCCTCCCCTACCTGTTACATTTGTGGAGGAAACAGTGAGCCCTCCAAAACTCACTGTACCCACATCTAGGTGCCGCCCTTCACCTGAGCCCAAAAGTCAGCAGTTTATCAGGTAGACATTAAGAGTAGGACACAGGTAACATCAGTTTACAATCAAACCAAGTCTGAAAATGCCCAGTTTAGCTCTTGTCACGGTTCATTTCTACAATTCATCTCAACACTATTTTTAACATTAAAATATGCTTTAATTATTAAATGTTAATTTAGAAGTATTAAAAAATGTTAAATTTGCAATAATTTTTTTATAACAAGGTGTTTCAATTAAAGCAATACAATTTTGTGCTTCTTCAACAGAATTTTAACATCACTTCTGTACAGCACTGACTGAGTACAACTCAGAAAAGTTCATATTCAGGTATTATCTTTATAACACTCTTAAAATTATTCTTTTGGCACACTTTCACTAAAAGCTAGACACTTTAAATCTCCTTCCCACTTTTGTCTTCCAGGTTCTATGGATTGTTCTTGTATCCAGGATTCAAGATCCTTAACCATACAAGTATCTACATTTGTTTAAGTTAGAGCTTTCTTGGATTGTTGGCACCAGTTGAGATCTTCTGGAGACCACCATTCAGGTAGGAAGCTGCTGTCCTTCTTCTGTCTTCTTTTCTTCTTCTATTTACACCCTACTTCCCACCTTTCACAAGTGAACAAGAAAGCCTACTTCTTACTCTGTGCTCTTTTCTTTTTAGTGTTTCCTTTTCTCCTCATTTTAATGTGTGTATCTATCTCAAAAAAATAAATAGATAATTGAGTTACCCTACTAAAACCCACCCACATATATATCTTAATTTATCTTACAGCAAACATTCACATTTCTTTGCACACTCTCTCTTTAACTTCACTTTCTGAGTTTTTCAATGTATAATTTTCAGCAGCACATATAAATTTCACTTTGTATTTAAAGGCTGTTTGACATTTTTTAACAAGCTTCTGCCAGCTTTACTCAGTCTGTCAGAGCTAATAAACCTCTTTCTAGTGCTCATGCTACAGCTAGCTCTTTAAATCAAACATTCCGTGTCACTGGTTTAAGAGCACATCCCTTTAAACTTCAAGGAACATTTTAGCACTCATTAGATTCCAGAAGCTGATTATCTCCAGCTCCAGCTCTAGCTCTAGCTCCAACAGGAATTAATTCATTCTATCAGTCAGACCAACTCAGCTTTACAGAACACAGTTTTTAAGGTGAAATGGAGCCCAATTGATAGAAGTCACTGATAAAAGCATTCAATACAATTCTGGTTCAATTTTTTAATTCCAAATAAAATGTGGTGAACTATTTTACTGAGCTTTTTCAAGCCACAGTTTGTTTCCAACCATTTTTTTAACTCATACACTTGATTCCTAATAGTCTCCTGACACCACATTGGCTCTCTATGCTTCACTTTGCATGCAAATCATTCAACCAGTCACATACACTTTAACAATCACTTCTCTCATTACTTCTCACACTTCTAAACTAAACAAGCAGCCTTTTATAACATTCAGTCACAACACATCTTTCCTCTTCAATGTATACCCACCCCACTGACAAACTGTCAGATTTAGAATGTTCACAATTCCCCACTTTGCCAAGAGCTAAGGCTTGTGACAAGCATGCTAAAGCATGTACCTGTCATTAGTCAAGATGCAACACAATGCACTTCTCAGCTCCTTCATACCAGCAATCATTTGCCCAGCACTCCTGCTCTTCATGCTCTGGCTCTGCCCAGCACTGTCTGACACCTTATTGATGCTAACACAGCTTTCCCAGCTCCATGCAGTACACATAGCTTTCCAGGTCCCTTTTTTTCTAAGAGCATACTCCCTACACAGTTATGTCTAGGTCTGTGCTGTACTCTCCTTGCACTGGCACTCTTTGCCAATCTGAGTCTCTCGCTCCATCCCTCTGTGCATGTGCATCTGATCCCACATGCTTAGCTGATTCCTTCACCCACAGCACTAAGAACATAAGCATTGCCATACTGGGACAGACCGAAGGTCCATCAAGACCAGAATCCTGTTTCCAACAGTGGCCAATCCAGGTCACAAGTACCTGGCAAGATCCCAGAACAATAAAACAGATTTTTATGCAGCTTATCTTAGAAATAAGAAGTGGATTTTCCTAAGGCCACCTTAATAATGGCTTATGGACTTTTCTTTTAGGAAAGTATCCAACCCTTTTTTAAACTCTGCTAAGCTAACTACTTTTACCACATTCTCTGGCAATGAATTCCAGAGTTTAATTACATGATGAGTGAAGAAATATTTTATCAGGCTTGTTTTAAATCTACTACTTAGTAGTTTCATTGCGTGCCCCCTAGTCCTGATATTTTTGAAAAGAGTAAACAAGTGATTCACATCTACCTGTTCCACTTCACTCAGTATTTTATAGACCTCTATCACATCTCCGCTCAGCTGTCTCTTCTCCAAGCTGAAGAGCCTTAGTTGCTTTAGCCTTTCTTCATAGGGAAGTCGTCCTACCCCCTTTATCATTTTCGTTGTCCTGCTCTGTATCTTTTCTAATTTCACTGTATCTTTTTTGAGATGCGGTGAACAGAATTGCACACAGTATTTGAGGTGCGGTCGTACCATAGAACAATACAAAGACATTATAACATTCTCATTTTTGTTTTCCATTCCTTTCCTAATAATTCCTAACATTCTATTTGCTTTCTTGGCCGCCTCTGCACGTTGAGCAGAGGATTTCAACGTATCATCAACGATGACACTTAGATCCCTTTCCTGGGTAGTAACTCCTAATGTGGAAACTTGCATCACGTAGCTATAGTTTGGGTTCCTCTTTCCAGAATGCATCAGTTAGCACTTGCTCACATTAAACGTCTTCTTCCATTTGGATGCCCAGTTCCTCAGCCTCATAAAGTCCTCTTGCAATTTTTCACAATCCTCTCATGATTTAACAACTTTGAATAACTTTGTGTCATCAACAAATTTAATTACCTCACTAGTTATTCCCATCTCTAGATAATTTATAAAATGAGGATATTATAATGCCTTTGTATTGCTCCATGGTGCAACTGCACCTCAAATATTGTATGCAATTCTGGTCACCGCATCTCAAAAAAGATATAATGGAACTGCAAAAGGTACAGAGAACCGTGAAGAAAATGATAAAGGGGATGGAACGACTTCCCTATGAGGAAAGGCTAAAGCAGCTAGGGCTCTTCAGCTTGGAGAAAAGATGGCTGAGGGGAGATATGATAGAGGTCTATAAAATGATGAGTGGATTGGAACGAGTAGATGTAAATCGCTTGATTACTCTTTCCAAAAATACTAGGACTAGGGGGCACACAATGAAGCATCAAAGTAGTAAATTTGAAACATACCTGAGAAAATATTTCTTCACTCAACATGAAATTAAACTCTGGAATTTGTTGCCAGAGAATGTAGTAAAAGCAGTAAAAAGTGGCCTTAGTGTGTGGGAAAAACCTGCACAAGGGTGCACTAAGGCCACTTTTTACCGCAGCTTAATAAAAGGACCCTAAAATGTGTTACGTGCAAAAAAGACACACTGAGACCCATTTTACCGCAGCAGGTAAAAAGGCCAAAAAAAGACAAGGCTATGCAGTTAGATTGCTTGTACCATGTGGCCGTGTGGAAGGAGCAGTTACTGCTACCCATTGAAGTGCTGTCAAGGGCTCCCACATTAACCCAGCAGTAACCAGGTGGTGCGCGGCACTGCCCAAATATCGCCAGGTAATCCCCTGCAGAAATATTTTTTGACTAGTTCTACTAGTGCCAGAAAAGCTACATGCTGGGGGTGGAACCACTGCCGGTGCCCACGTTGGGTCAGTAGCAGCTCCAGATTGGCAAGCGGTAAGCCCGCAGAGGGCTTACCGCCACTTAGTAAAAGGGCCCCTCAAGCACAAGGGTTGCATAGTGCTGTTGAAAATTCATGGATAAGACCCTTATCCAAACAGAAGCTGGTGCTACACGATAAGTGCTTTGGAATATTATGCCCACAGTATTTTAAGTAGAATAATACAACATATGAATGTTAGCTCATAAAGAGATACCCATGTAGGGTTCTTACAAAATCACATTCTCAAATATTTGCAGTTTATACAAATATGCACAAAATTGTTTCAAGCTATTTGAGAATATAGCCTTGATATATTTGATTCACTGATTAATGAACATCCACAAAGCTTTTAAGATATCCTTTACCTGGGTATCATTGAGCCATCCAGCCACCGGTAACTGCAAATGTCACAGATTTCAATGGTCTCTTTGGGACGTTTAAGCTGTTTGCTTTTATAAAGAAGATGATTTTATTTTTGCATTAAAGCAACATTAGCACCATTAAATGAGCTCTCAGTTTATGATAACTGCAAATGTCACATTGATCTATAAAGATAAGAAAATGTGCCAATCTTTGAAACAATATCCAAGGCAAGAGAAAGCAACCCCACACTCTTTGCGTCAAAAAAAAAAAGTAAAAATATGGAAGAATGATGTACCATCTGTTCACATCCTTCACTTTTTATACTCTTCTCTGTTCAGATATTATTATGGAATTGGTTTATTATTTAGAAACGAGACACTGGTTAAAAATGTTTATGATAGGTAATAGAATGAAGTACTTGGTTTATTGTTGTTTCGGTGTTAAAAAATGACATTACATTACGGTGTTTTCTATCAAATGAACTGCTAAGTATTGTACCTTCCTTGGCCAAGACCTCAGCAAAGTTCATACCAGCACTGGTACAATCTTCAGATGCTGTTCTTCCCCTCAGTATTCCATTGATAGCATAGAGGTGTATTTTCAAAGCACTTAGACTTACAAAGTTACGTGGAGGGGCATTTTCAATATGATATCTAAGTCCGACTTTTAGACAGTTTGCAAAAAACATCCAAACCTGAATAAGAAAGAAGTTCATTTTCCAAAAAGAAAAACGTCTATTTTGTTTCCTAAAATACTGTTTCTAACAAGGTTTTGTGCTTTGGACATTTTGTTTTTTGGTCCATTTTCAAAAACAAAAAAGCTCAAGTGAAAAACGTAGAAAATCAAGCCATTGGGATGTAAGAGGGGCCAGCAGTTTTAGTAGACTGATCTCCCAGACATCCCAGGAGATAAATGGGGCACCCTAGTGGTCTTCAAAATCATGCTTCCAGGTACACATCTCACTGTTGCTCCCTTATCTTGTCTTTTGAGCCCCCCAAAACCCACTGCCCACAGCTGTACACAATAGCCCTTATGGGTGAAGGGGGCAACTATATGTGGGTACAGTGGGTTTCTGATGAGTTTTGGAGGGCTCACAGTTTCCACCACAAATGTGACAGGTAGAGGGAAATAGGGACCAGAGTCCCCCACGCCATGGTGCACTGCACTGACCACTACACTACTCCAAGGACCTGCATGTTGCTCAAATAGACCTGGTTCTAGCATCTGAGGCTGTCATAGAGGTTTCTAAATCATATTTATATTCACATTTGTGGGGAGGGGTGGGAGGGGGTCAATGACCACTAGAGGGATATTGGGGGATTACCCCTGATTCCCTCCAGCAGTCATCTGGTAATTTAGGGCACCTTTATATGCCTTATTTGTTATAAAAACAGGCCTAGCTCAAAACATCTTAGTTTTAGTCCTGGATGGTTTGGTTTTGTTCCATTATGCCTGAAAAAATGTCCAAGTGTTAGGAATGCCCAGATCCTGCCTTTAACACTCCCCTGACACATTCCCTTGTGATTTGAATGCACTTCTGATGGACTTCATAGAAAAACGTCTAAAAATTGGTTTTGAAAATACCAGTTTGATGTTTTTGTGAGAAAAAACATCCAAATGCAGATTTATGCCACTTTCTAGACATTTGAAAATGAGCTCCATAGTAACCTATGGAACTTTGTAAGTCTAAGTGCTTTGAAAATGAGCCTCAGTCAAGCAAAATGTAGAGCCTCTTGTAAAAAAGATGTAGGTGCAGCAAAGCCCCTCCATGTCCAGAGGGCGCAGCGATTTCAAAAAGCTGTATGTGGGGAATATAGCCATACAAATCCCCCCCCCCCCCCAACACACACACACACACACGCACGTGGAACAGCTTTCAAAATTGCTGTTCCTTTAGAAAAGGGCACTGATCCACCTTGCCCCTCTTCCACTATGCCAAAAAGCCCCTGTATCAAGTCCCCCTCCTCTCATAAGCCCCTCTGATAGCAACAAACCTCCAACTGCAACCACCCCCTTCCCATTTGTACAGTTTTCTCCTCTGCCCAGCATCTCCTCTTATCATCACATCCAGCATCTTCTCCTTCCCACTTTTGTCCATTATCTCAACTCTCTCGCTTTCTCTTCCACATCCATTCAGCATTTTCCTATCACTCTACTCCCCCCATATCCAGCATCTTCTCTCTGTTTCTGTTATCATCTCCCCTTTCTCCCTATTCCCCCATGCCCAGCTTCCTCTTCTCTATTCATATTTCCCTCCAATGCCCAGCATCTTCCTTTTGTTTTCTGACCCCTCCCCCCATATTTAGCATCTCCTCTCTGTCTGCTTTCTCACCTCATATCAGTATTTCCTGTCAACTACAACCCCTATATACAGCATTCCTTTTTTGTGTCCCTGTATCTCATGTCATTTTTTCTTCTCTACCCAATCCAGCATCTCTTTTCTTCCCCTCCTCTAAGCCAGTATCTTCCCCCAACCCATTCTAGTATGCCTCTTCTCCATTCCAATCCATCATCTACTTTCTGTTACCCTACTCCCCCACATCCTGAGCAAGCATATACCCTTTCTTTCAATCCTTCCCTGATCCAGCATCCCCTCCCTCCCCAACTTTTGTTCAGCATCTCCCCTATTTCTATCCCTCTATACAGCATCTTTCCCTTGTCTCCCTACTCCCATCTTCCTGTGTTCAGCATTTTGCCTCTATCTCCCTACCCCCTCCATCATCTCCCCTCTGTCTTTCTACTCCCCATAGGGTCCAGCATTCCCCTTTGAGTCCCTATTCCCTCCCCTACCATATCTACAACTTCCTTACCCCCATCTCCACCGTTACCCTATTAAACTTCTCATTTCTCTTTCTACCTTCCTAAGCCAGCTTCTTTCTTACCCATCATCTCCCTTCTGTCACCTTACTGCCCAGTCCAAGTCCAGTATTCCACTCCCCTTCCACAAGCAAGCATATCTACTTTTTCCCCCTTCCCTGATCCAGCATCTCCATTCTTCTCCTCAGCTCAAATCCAGTATCATATCTCTCTTCTCCCTTCTCCCTGCTTCCTTCTCCTCCACCGCAGCTTCCTGCAATGAGCATTCAAAAGGTTTTCTGTTTCATTAATTTTCTGATTGTTTTCCTCACTCATTCATTTTCATTTTACAAAAGCTCATTCGGTTCATTCTGTTCCATTAAAGTCAATGGAGAAAGCAATGCTTCCTATTTTGGACTCTAACAATAGGATGCGCCACCCAAGTGTTAAGAAAATTCCTGGAAGAGATCAGCAGAAGAGGCAACAGCACCCCCCAAAGAATATGACTGACATGACTAATGCATAGTGCCTAAAGAGGAGAAAAGAGCACCATGAACCTAGCATGAATTGGCCAAGGCACCATGAGAGGATTAAAAGCAGCACCAACACTGACATAAGTGGCAAAGGCACCACAGGAAGGATAAAGTAGCAACAGTAGTGGCATCAACATCCCAAACACTGAGTAAAGAAGCAAGAAGAGTAGCATTAACACAGCAATGTGCTGAAGGAAGGAGTAGCAAGTTAGGTAATGCAGCCACAGCAAGGCTCCAAGATCCCAATGCATCTGTAAAGAGCAAATGATTTTTCATTTATTTATTTATTTTGGGAGGGGAGGAGGGGAGCATAACACTCCCAAGGCACAAAAAGATGGTGAAAGTGGAACAAAGTACGAAACAATGGAGAGGGTAATGTCCAGTCTGTGGTGATAACTCAGGATATTCAATGCCAAGGCATGTGCTGTTTTTGGCAATGAATATCCAGGTAAGTACGCTGACCCAGAAATTAACTGGGCACAGCTGATATTCAGGCCGCTGTCCAGTTAACTTGGTGCATAAAGCTAAGATAGCCTTTTTTTCTTTCCTAACTTTATACAGTTATTTAACTGCTTAGCAGACCAAATTTTGCTGCTAACTGCATAAGCTGTGCTTCAGCCAAAACTCTACCCCAGGACCACCCCTAACCTAACCAGTTAAGGAATGGCTGGTTTGTGAAGATAGTAAGTAGTGCTACCTGGTTAAGTGCTGCTGAATATCGATGACTGGACCAGCGGTGTAGCTACAGGGGGCCTGGGCCCCCAAATTGGATCTGGGGCACCCGGTTTGACTGGCAGGGGTCCCCAATCCCCACCAGTTGAAGCCTCTCTCCAGCACTGTTCTCTGCTCATTGCCTGCCCTGCTTCTCCTCATGTTGTGTGTATGCTCGGTTTTAGTGAAACTGAGCGTGCACGAAGATGTACATGCTCAGTTTCACTAAAATCGAGCATGCACGTGATGTCAGGGGAAGCAGGGCAGGTAATATGCAGAGAACAGCACTGGAGAAAGGCTTCAGCTGGTGGGGATTGGGGACCCCCGCCAGCCAAGGTATGTGGGGGTTGCAGCGGGGTGGGGGTTGTGACATGGAGGTGGGTCACACTGTGTCCCCCACGTTGGGCTCCAGACCCCCCCAAATGTTGAGGTCTGGCTATGCCCCTGGGCTGGACAGTGCAGTGGGGTTTAACTGGGCAGAAGCCTCTCATGTCTGGTTGAACCTCTTTGAATATCAGGCCCAAAGGCACCCAGAAAGAGGCAAAGCTGAAAGATAAGAAAGAGTGGCAATAAAACCCACAGGACAGAAGCAGAAAGGAGTATGATGAGAAGATTAGATCAGGTAGCAAAAGTAGCACAACACCACAGCATGGTGCTGAGGCTATAAAGCATTGCTTTTCTTCTCCCATATTCTTGGGTCTGCATTAAATGAGCCAAAAAGGTTTCCAGTTTGTCACTAGAAATTTTCCATTCAAAAAAACCACTGAACCAAACCTAAATATTGACTCTTCTCAAGCAAATTCCCAATCAATCTAAGTGCACATTCCTACTGAAAAGAAATTTCCCTGCAAACGGAAGCCATGCTTCTACAGGGTAATGGGGCAATTCTTTAAAGACGTGCCTATATTTGGAGTGACAGAAAAGTATCTATCTGGAGCCTATTCTATAAAGAAAACTATTCTATAAACGAAAGGAGGTGCCTCCTTTTCTTTATAGAATACTAGTGTTGTAGGTGGGGCTTTTTTGAGGGGGTACTTAGGGGTACTAAGTACTGGCAACTTTTCCATTGTCTGCTAAAATTGATCCCATGTGTTAATGAAAACGTTCAGGCTCTACACACCAGTTCTGCCTTGCCATAGATTCTGTGACTGGTTGCAGGGGGCCTAGCTATTGTGGGGTGGTCCCTCAGTGATCACCCCACCCCTGAAGGGTGGCCTAGCATTTCAGTAGCGGCACCTTTTTTGCTAGAAAAAACGCACTGGTAGTAGGGCAAATATGCACATATAATTTAGGTGAGACTACTTAACCAGCTAAAATGGTGGTATAAATGCTCCTAAAACTGCTAAAAAAAAATACATGTAAAATACAATATTCTGAAATTTACTTGCATATCTGTGCACCCTGTCCACACTCCACTCAGATTCTGCCCATGTGTACACCCACCTTCAACCTATGCACCATCTCATTTAGATGCCATTTTATAGAATTGCACAAAGTCAGAATATTGGCTACAGCCAGGGTGATTATGGGGCCCTGCAATGGTTGCATGCCTCTTTCATATTACTAAGAATTGTGCATTGACTACAAGTTAACGCTAGGTGCCATTTTGAGATCCTAATGTTAATGTTGACGACATTGCAATATATGACCTTCTTCTATTTGTGCAATAGGCTGTCATAGAAACATAGAAATATGACGGCAGATAGGGGCTAAGTGGTCCATCCAGTCTGTCCATCCTCAGTAACCACTAACTCCTCCTTTTCCTAAGGTATCCCACGTGCCTGTCCCATGCTTTCTTACATTCTGATACAGTCCTCATCTCCACAACCTTCACTAAGAGGCCATTCCACGCATCCACTGCCCTTTCGGTGAAAAAGTATTTTCTTAGATTCCTCCTAAGCCTATTTCCTCTTAACTTCATCATATGCCCCCTCATTCCTCAGTCATGTTATTGGCCAGGTAGAGTTTTACATTCCTCTCAAACTGATTTATTGGAAGTACCAACTTTGTAAAATGGTTAGATTAACCTGTCATTGGAATAGGATGGTTTTGGTGCTTGCTCCTCACTTCTGGAATGGTCTTCTTCTGTTAACCCATCAAAAGAGGAACTTAGTTGAGTTTCAGAAAAGGGTGAAGACCTGGCTCTTTTCCGTTTAGTGGAGATAACAGGGTTATTGATTTTTACTTTGGAAGGAACAATATTGGAAGATTGTATGTGTTTATGGGTTTAATGTATAGTGTTTGTTTTAACTGGATGTTTGTGTTTTTTTTTCTATTGTATTAAGATTTTAGGTTGCATATACCCTTGGTTAATTCTAAAGTGACAAGGAGGTGGTTTATAAGTGTAAAACAAAATAGGCGGTTCACATCAGGGTTGTTTGGGGCTTCAGCAGAAGTTTTAGCAATGGTGGTACTGGTAGAGGGGATACTTGAAGTTCCCCTTCAGGCATGGACAATAGGGGGAAACATGTCCTATCCCACCTATTTGACTGCACTACTGCTAATTGAATTTGAATTTGAATTTGACTTTAATGAATTGATGTACTGCTTTTAGAAACAGCAAAGTAGTTTATAATAAAATCAATGAAATAAACAAGGACAAAAGAGAACAAGAGACATGATTATAGTGTCATAAGAAGGGTAAACAATATTGTTGGAGGACCTCTGGATAACAGACAAGTGGGTGACATCCCACCTCTTGGTGAATGGAAGCCATCTTTGGGCTGGTGCCACTGGAAGCATAGCATCTTTTTTGCTGAGTAGTGTACTCTGAAGATACTTCCTCTGAAGGGAAAACTCATATATCCCCTCACTTCTTTCCATCCCTCAGGAAGCCGCATTTGTTTTCTAGTTCACTTGAGGAAACATATTACATCTACTGCTGTCTGAACTTGGCTTTCTTTCTTAATTGTTGGGCACATACTCAAAGAAATGCAATCAAATATCACTGAGTCATTGAATAAAGATAAGCATATTAAAAAAAATCTTTATCAATTAACAATCATTGCACTTAATGAGTGACAAAGTGCTTATTGAAAATTATACAGCATCATCATATAGATACTGTAACAAACAATAGTGCTATCTAGTGGCCAAATGCTGGAAGCTAATTTTAATTGGACTGAACCATTATTTTACAAAATTGTGCCATCTAGTGTTCATAGAAATTAATACAGTAATAACTTTGTTATGCTTCAAACAGATAATTAGAGCAAAGGTTTTTCTTCCAGAATCAGATGAAAATTCGCAATCTCTTCTTCACCTTTGTTACTAACATGCTTGCAAGAAATCAGCAACTTAATATTCACAATTATGCTCTTGTCTTAGATTACCCAGGCATAACCTGCAAAAAAAACCCAAAAATAAAAAACCCCCCAGAGATGAACAGATAAACAATACAAGAGAACATCAAGTAGAAGTGTTCATATGTTCAACCTTGCTCTTCTTTAGCCATGTGGCTGCACCATTTTTAATTAGGCTTATATACAGTCACTCCTCCTGGCAATGCTCTACTGGGATGGGAGATACAGACTCCAATGCATTCTAGTGTTTTGACTCCAATCCCATATGCCAATTTAGGTCTTTAATGTATCAGGAAAGTCTATGATTTGATGAATGCATTCCAAGAGTTCCTAAGACAACCATTCATCTCTAAAGAGGTCTTTTGCTAAAGTGCACTTAACAGCAAAACTGAGCTGTGTAAGGTTGGGTTGTAATTGTTGGGAGCATGAAATTACTGCACTGAAAACCTAGGGTTAAAATATGGCTCCAGAAAAAGGAGGAGACATTGATCCAGTCCAGGTTTTGTTTCCATTGAAAGCAATGGAAGTAAAACCCAGACTGGCTCAATCTGTCCTCCTTTTTCTGGAGCCATATGGTAACCCTATGAAAACCTCATTAGCTTCCTAAACTTGGCTGCAATTAGTGTAGAGATACTTAGCACCTCCTATTGAGGAGGCACTAAGTAAACCCAGGCTAAAAGCAAAAGTGACAGCATGCAGTGAGTACTACATGCTAAGTGTAATATGCAGTCTCCGCCCATTCTGTCTAGTTTCTGCCCTCCTATAACAACATACACTTAATATGTAATTTGCACATGCCAATCAGCATGACACTGTGCTAACAGTTGGTGTGTTTGTGCAGTAATGGTTAACATGTACTAATTTTGCACATTAACATTTTTACCTGCCTTAGTAAAAAGGCCCATATGTGTTCCAACACAGTATATGCAGCTTGCCAGTAGATAGGAGTACTTCATACCAAAATACTATCTCACAGATTTTCATGCCAATTTCTCAACACAGGACCATTGCAGTAATGTTTTGCATCTGGTTTTTGTATGTGCACAATATTTGTCAGTCTTTCAGCTCAGGAGTGATTTCTACATTTAGAAGAGTCTCCCTGAACTAAATACCAGTCATAGCAGGGCTCATGAAACTTTTAGATTTCTTGCAAGAGCTACTGTTACCTGACTTACCTTCCCACAAAGTGAGGTGAATCCTTAGTAAAAAAAAAAAAAAAAACCTTAGGTAGAGTAGGAGACAGTTCTGTGGGTGTCAGTGGGTACTGAGCACCCACAGTATTGGGCAAGCTCCTTCTTTGTGTCCAGGAAGGGTTAATTTGTATTGTTTTTGACACCCCCAACCATCCGAAGTCTTGGAACCTATGTTAAGTAGTCTCTCATTGTTTTGATAAATGAGGCCTCTAATATGGGTATGTTAATGTACCAAAATTCAAAAAAGGAGAACAAAAATCCACATAGTACGAAATGACAATCAGGGAAAAAGCCTCAAAGAGCTTAGAGACTATGAAATAGGCCTCAACAAGCTAAACAGACACAATGGTCCTCTCTTCATCATAGGCAAAAAAAACCCTGAGGCCACAGCTATAAAAAATCTATTCGCTGTAGCCAAAAAATGCTTTATTTAAATATAAATTTTTCTTTTCAAGTTAACAGATTTTCAATGCATTGAACACTACACTAGGAACACAGAAAAATATCCATAAATAACTGGTTCACTTATCTCTGTTCAATGTTCTCAATCAGATGCTGCTCCCGCTATGCGGTCCCTCAAAAGTTGCCCTGAGCCGACGGTGGTCAGCGTTTTGCTGCTTCTTCAGGGTCTCAGAATGGGACGCTCGCATAGATTCCTTCATACTGAGACCCTGAAGAAGCAGCGAAACGCTGGCCACCGTCGGCTCAGTTTCCCAATAGTACGTATATTAGTGCTCCACAGTCCAGTGTAATATATATATATATATATATATATATATATATATATATATATATTGAAGACAACTGTTTTCTTGTTAAATGTAAAACAAACTTTATTATCTCAAATTTTTTATATTTATATATCACAAATCCAATAAAATGGATCACATGCACACTCAATCTTTCATTCATCCACATCAATTTAGTATAATTTTCTAATAAATCATTAAAACATCTTATTTTTACACATATTAAATCAACACACATCAACTAGACTTACTGTTTCCTTGAAGGCAGGACGCAACAGAGACAGCCTGTATTAATCAGTGCCCGCCACAGCCCTTGAGCAACAACACAGACACTGCTGTCTAGCTGACACCAATCGGCGCCTATTTTATAAAAGTCTGCTCCCCCCTGAGATCAAAACCTGGCTACGCCTCTGGCGCTAACCCATGGATTCTATATAGTGTGCCTAGAGATCCATGCCAAAATCCAAGTGTATTCTGTAACAATGCATGTAACTTAATTGGCTTAACAAGCCAATCAGCGTTGCTAACAGCACTTAACAAGTAATAATGAGCACTAATTGGCAGTAATTAAAATTTACGCGTCCAACTTGCTAAGTGTATTCTATAACACAGTGCGCCTAAGTTCTAATATGCAAAGGCAAAAAGGGGTGTGGTTATGGGCAGGGAAATGGGTGTTCCGTAAGCATTCCCAAATTTATGCCTAAATCTACATACCGGATTTTATGCCATGTTTTTGTTGTTGTAAATGAACGCATGTAGTTTTAAGCACTGGGATATCAACTAAGCATATTCTATATACCATGCCTAAATCTAGGCACCACTTTTATAACAATGAAAGCAACAGCCAGTATCTCTGTGTGACCTCTGGAGTGTAGCCTAAATCCTACTGAGTTAATAAGCGAAATAAGCAGTGTGGTCTAAATGTCTGGTAACATGATACTACCACTCCCTGCAAAGCCATAAAAGAAAAAAAACTGAGGAACTTTCCCACTTAACGATATTTTCTGGACAGTGTTGTATGCCCCTGTAGTTAAACTTACTTTTTGTGACCAAGTTCAGCTGGAGCTATTCAGTGGTTTGTGTCTGGCAGCCTAGATGAAAAACACCCAGTTTCAGAATAGCCTTCCAGGGGCCTTGAGGTCAGCCGCCCATGCCCATAGAAATAACAAAAAACACAGTTTTACTCTAATACATCATATGTTTGTAATATATTAGATAACTATCTTTTCTTGTTGACATCTTGACGCTGAGAGTGCAGTAAATAAATTGATTACTAAAGGGAGGTAGTTCTCAGCACTATAAGGGCAATTCTATAAATAGATGCCCATATTTTCACGCCCTTTGTGTGCGTAAAGTTGCAGAACACTAGAACTTTTGGGGGTAAGTGTGCACTTACACGCATAAGTGCTAGCAGGGTGCCTAAGCGCTATTTTTTAAGGACGTGCAAAAGTGGCATAGCATACAAATGCAAGAGGCACACAAATGAGTGGAGCAGGGGTAGGCAGTGGGCGGGGCTTCCACTTACACAAGTAACATAAAATAGTGTAAATTACATGCATCCCTGACAAATTTATATGACCAAAGTTATGCCAGGTCTATGGCTGGCATTATTGCTGGTGCTTAAATTTTAGATGCGCCAATACCAGGATTACACTAGTTTTCTGTAACAGCATCCAGGTGCCCAGATGGTGTTATAGAATAGGCTTTCACCTCATGTCCTCGGGGTGCCTAAATGAAGGTGCCCCTTATCTGTAGTATTCAGCCAAAGGCAAGGAGGTATGATCAAGCAGGGAGCTAAGGGTGTCAGGTACTTGGAATTGCAAATATCAACAGTGGCACAGGGAGAGGGAACACTGTAGGATAGTTTTTGGTTTGCTTGTTTGTTTATAATATCACAGGGTCAGGCAGATGAGGGGGAAGTGATTTATGCCTCAGGTTTTTTGTTTTAATTGTGAGAACCCAAAACATTTTTTTGCCAGATCCTTCCTAACTTTTTAAGTATATCAGTATCAAAATACAAGCCAACATGACCAACTCTCAGGTAACAAACCAAATTATCAATGAACCAACTGCTACAGCATATAAATGATTATCAGCCTTATTTTCAAAAGTGTTGGGCACCCATATTTCGACCCAAATCGGGAGATGGGCGCCCATCTCGCAAAGGCGCCCAAATCGGTGTAATCGAAAGCCGATTTTGGGCGTCTTCAACTGCAATCTGTCGCGGAAACAGGCAAAGTTGAAGGGGGCGTGTCGGAGGCGTGGTGAAGGCAGGACTGGGGCGTGTTTATCAGCCAAGGAGAGATGGCCGCCTTCGGCCGATAATCGAAAAAAGAAAGGCGTTTTTAGCGCGAATTTGGGTCACTTTTTTTGGACCCTTTTTTTCCACGAACAAGTCCCAAAAAAGTGCCCTAAATGACCAGATGACCACCGGAGAGAATCAGGGATGACCACCCCTGACTCCCCCAGTGGTCATTAACCCCCTCCCACCCAAAAAAAAACAACTTAAAAAACATTTTTTTCCAGCCTGTATGCCAGCCTCAAATGTCATACCCAGCTCCATCACAGCAGTATGCAGGTCCCTGGAGCAGTTGTTAGTGGGTGCAGTGGACTTCAGGCAGGTGGACCCAGGCCCATTCCCCCCACCTGTTACACTTGTGGTGGTAAATGGGAGTGCTGCAAACCGCCCCCAAAACCCACTGTACCCACATCTAGGTGCCCCCCTTCAGCCATAAGTGCTATGGTAATGGTGTAGAGTTGTGGGGAGTGGGTTTGGGGGGCTCAGCACCCAAGGGAAGGGAGCTATGGTCTTCAGAGGTAGTTTGCTTTGTTTTTTTAATTGATACAAGTGCCCCCTAGGGTGCCTGGTTGGTGTCCTGGCATGTCAGGGGGACCAGTGCAATACGAATCCTGGCCCCTACCACAACCCAATGCCTTGGATTTGGTCATTTTTGAGCTGGGCGCCTTTGGTTTCCATTATCGCTGAAAAATGAAACCGCCCAGCTCAAATCTGCACAAATCCAATGCATTTGGCTGGCACAAACCATATTATCGGAAAATTGGACGCCCATTTTTTTTGAAAATACGGTCTGTCCCGCCCCTTCATGTACCCATTCTCGGAGATAGACGCCCATGGAGATGGGCGTTCACGTTCGATTATGCCCCTCCACATGTATTATTAGGTATTATGATAGTAACTATTGTTATTATTTACTTTTTTTTTCTTTTAAATATTGAAGGAAACCACCTAGCACCAGACACAAACTGGCTTAAAATTTCACTCACTGGTCTCCACTCCTTTTAATTAATTTTTATGACCTTGTTCTATTTTCTTCAACATGAGAGCAACTTATTATAAGAATAAACCATGCCCAATGGAGGTCTGCCATATCACTTCCAGGATTCATCAGGGGCACAAAATATGTATGGCCAGTGCATTTTGTCTAGCAAAAAAGGTGCCGGTACTCAAATGCCAGGCCACCCTTCAGGGGTGGAGTGATAATTGAGAGACTCACCCCACGATAGCCAGGACCCCTGCAACCAGTCATAGAATCTATGACAAGGCAGAATTTGTATGCAGAACCTGAGCTCTTTCATTAAAATACGAGAACCATGGGTCAAGTTTAGCAGACAGTGGAAAAGGTGCCGGTACTCAGTACCCCCAAGTACCCCCTCAAAAAAAGCCCTGTGTATGGCAAACATCAGTACTTCTGTGAAAAAGTAACATATTCTTAATATTTCACAAAATTCACACAGAGGGGTATTTTCAATATGACATCTGAGTCCAACTTTGGATGTTTTGCACAAAACAATAAATTATTTCAGAAAACATTACATTACAATGAATCTTTTCAGAAAAATGTGTTCCATTCAATGTTCACATTTAATCCTTTGGGTTCCATGCTCTGTAACTTATAAATTTGCCCCTGTTCTCACCAACCTGGGTATCTTCCCCTAGCTTCTTTCATAAGAACATAAGAATAGCCATACTGGGTCAGACCAATGATCCATCTAGCCCAGTATCCTGTTTCCAACAGTGGCCAGTCCAGGTCACAAGTATCTGGCAGAAACCCAAATAGTAGCAACATTCCATGCTACCAATTGCAGGGCAAGCAGTGGCTTCCCCATGTCTCTCAATAACAGACTATGAACTTTTTTTCCAGGAACTTGTTCAAACCTTTTTTAAACCCAGATATGCTAACCACTGTTACTGCATCCTCCGACAAAGAGTTCCAGAGCTTAACTATTCGTTAAATGAAAAAATATTTCCTCCTATTTGTTTTAAAAGTATTTCCATGTAACTTCATTGAGTGTCCCCTAGTCTTTGTACTTTTTGAACGAGTAAAAATTCAATTCACTTCTACTCATTCTATACCACTCAGGATTTTGTAGACCTCAATCATATCTCCCCTCAGTCATCTCTTTTCCAAGCTGAAGAGCCCTAGCCTCTCATCCTTTCCTCATATGAGAGGAGTTCCATCCCTTTTATCATTTTGGTTGCGCTTCTTTGAAGATGCCAGTATGTGATCTAGAATAAAGCATCATAGAGAATCTAAATGGTGACCAAATTGAAGGAACAGCTTTGGTGGAGTCAAAGTGAATTTGAGATCTGAGATGCAGACACAGCTGCAGACAGGAGTGAGCCTAGTGACATCACCCTACATGGACCCTGCTCTTTTAAATCAGAGCCCCTACCACGGTACACATCTACTACTACTACTACTACTACTTATCATTTCTATAGCGCTACTAGACGTATGCAGCACTGTACACTTGACACCTGTGGGTGTGCCTCTTCAGAGTCATTTGATGAGTCAAGATTACAGTGGCATAGCCAGACTGCCAATTTTGGGTGGGCCTGAACCCAAAGTGGGTGGGCACAAAAGTTTCTCTCTACCCCCCTCCCCCAGAAAACTTTAGTCACACTAATCAGATGCATTTGTCACACAGGGGTAAAGTGCTGCTTTTCAGTGCATCAGGTTTCAGAAAATAATTTTTTTAATATCCTAACACCCTTTTCAATGAGCTTTCGGAGGTCAAAACCTCCTGCCTTGGGTCAGTATAATGCTTATGGTATCCTATCCTGACCAAAGGAAGTATTGGTCTCTGAAACGTTATTAACACAGGTACCATATTACTTGATCCTAAGTTAAAAATAAAATTATTTTCATTACCTTTGTTGTATGGCCATTTACTTTTTCTCATTGTGTTGCTCCCAGTCTCTAGATTCTGCTTTCCTTCATTTTCGCTTAACTCTTCTGCGCCATTTGTCATTTTTCTCTCCTTTTTCTTTGCTTTCTTCAATATTTTTCAGCCCCTCTCTCTCTGTCCAGATTTAATTCATTCTTACTATCCATTCTTTAATTTCCTTCTTTTTTTCATCATCTACCTATGGCTTTTCATCTTTTTCTCATCCTTGTTCTCCCCATGCCCCTTCCTCTTATTCTCCAGTCTTTCTCTACTCTCCTTTTCCATCCAGCAGCTCTCCTCTTTCTCTCCCAATCCTTCCAGTCTCTGCCCTCTTTCTCTCCCCATCCTTCCAATGTCTCCCCTCTTTCTTTCGGTATCCTTCCATCCAGTGTCTCCTCTTTCTCCCTACCCTTCCATCCAGCGTCTTCCCTCTTTCTCTCCACATCCTTCCACCCATCTACCCTCTCTCCTGATCCTTCCATCTAATGTCTCTCTTCCCCTCCTTCTAACCAGTGTCTCTCTATATCTCTACCCTTTTCTGTTCAGTGTCCCTTCTCTCTCCACATCCTTCCAGTCTCTCCCCTTTCTCTCTGCATCCATCTCCCCCTTTCTCTCTCCATCCTTCCATCGTGTCTTTCTCTCCCTATCCTTCCATCTGTTTTCCCTCTTTCTCTCACCATCCTTCCATCCGTCTACCCCCTCTACCAATTCTTCCATCCCGATTCTCTCTCTTTCCCCTTCTTCCATCCAGGCCCGCCCACCCAACACTGACCTGCCAAGTCTCCCGCGAAACACGCGACACCAGCTCCCATTTCCGGCAACTGTTGCTTCTCCTGTTGAGCAGCAGCGGCCGCTACAAAAACAAAAGAGCTAATTTAAACAACCGAAAATGTTTTTAAAAAGCAAGCGCGGCACCGCAGGCAGCCATCAGGCATTGGCTGTCAGCTCTGCAGCTGCTCCTCTCGCCTCTCACATCGCTGCGTTCCTCCGGGGTCATCCTTCAGGGGCAGTGACGTGAGAGGTGAGAGGAGCGGCTGCAGATCCCATAGCCAATGCCTGATGGCTGCCTGTGGTGCCATGCTTGCTTTTTAAAAACATTTTTGGTAGCACTTTTTGTTTTTGTAGCGGCCGCTGCTACTCAACAGAAGAAGCAACAGTGGCCAGAAATGGGAGCTGGCGCCGCGTGTTTCATGGGAGACTTGGCAGGTCAGTGTTGGGTGGGCGGACCTGGAGGGAAAGTGGCTGGGCCTCGGCCCGTCCAGGCCCGCCCGTGGCTACACCCCTGGTCAAGAAGCCAGGAACTTTGATTCTTTTTAGCTGTACCTAATAGTTAGGGCTGACAAATCCTGCTACTACTCCATGAGATCATGGACACATCACTTAATTGCCCAGGAAAATACACCAGAGTTAATACTAAAAAAAAGGTGTGATCTAAATCCAAATCCAAAATCCAGTACTAGGCATATTGTGAAGTAATACAAAACGTCACTCGCGATAAAGCAATTCTATCATACTATAATAGCACTAACTTCCAGGAGACACACAACAAGGGCCTATCTAGGAAAAGGCAGCACCATAAATATTGCAATGGGCACTAGAATATTAGTACAATTGAAAGCTAAACAAGCCTGATTACTACAGATCAATCCTAAACAGATGTTCACTGCTAACACAATACCTGGTCTCTTTCACACACATAAACTCTCACCAAGTATAAGTAAACATAAAACTAAAAATAGAAATATGTAGACAGCTTAAATCAAACTCCTAAGAAACCAGACACTGCATACAGTGCAACAGCCAGATAAAGAGAAGCACTGATGCATATCCCCTGTACTGTGCAAAATATAAGTTAGCAGGTGTAAATTTCAAAACCTTATATATTGCAATCACTATACTGCAAATTAAGAAATAAAAATAAAACAAAAAATAGAAAATAAAGTGATGTGTTTTTATCAGAGTAAATACATTTTTCAACTATCTTTCAAAGGCCAAAACCTCTTTCCTCAGGTCAGAACAGTATACTATGTTTTCCTGACTTGATGAAGCAGGATTAGCCTCTGAAAACTAGTCAAAAATGTATTGTTAGTCCAATAAAAAGATATCACTTTATTTTCTATTTCATGTTTTATTTTTATTAACCTTTACAGTAAATTAATACAGCTATCACACTACTTTATCCTAAATAATAAATAAAATTATTTGGTTTCTGTTTTCTCTTAACTTTCTTGACAGGGATTCCTGACATTTTGTCAATTTTCTCTCTCCTTCTGTCTTATTGACATCTATATCCAACATTGATCTTTTCCTTTCAGCTTTCTATGCTTCTCTGTCCTCAATCATTCTTACTATCCAGTCTTCAACTTCCTTCTTTTTACTGTCTACCTACAGCTTCCTATCTCTTTCCCTTACTCCATCTCTCCCATTCCCCTTCCACTTATTCCCCAGTCTCACTAACTCTATCCTCTTCACCTTCCACTCAGCATTTCCTTTCTTCTCTGTACCCTGCTTCCATCTAGCATCTCCATGGTTAGTGGTTAGTGCAGCGCACTTTGATCCTGGGGAACTGGGTTCAAGTCCCACTGTGGCTCCTTGTGACTCTGGGCAAGTCACTTTCCCCAGGTACAAATAAGTACCTGTATATACTATGTAAACAGCTTTGAATGTAGTTGCAAAAACCACAGAAAGGCAGTATATCAAGTCCCATCCCCTTTACTCCTTCCATCCAGTCTCTTCTCTCTTCTGCCCATCCACTCCCAGCATACCTCTCTCTCTCTCTTTTGCCTTTCTAAATGGCATCTCCTCCCCACCCTTTCCCCTTCCATTTGGCATCTCCCTCTCTTTCCCCACCCGGGATCTCCTCTCTCTCTCCTCCCTTCTATCCCACGGCTTCTCGCCCTTCCAATTTGGATTACATGTTCCCCTTCTATCCAGAATTGCACTCTTCTCTCTCTATCTTCCCATTTTCATCCAGCATCTGTCTTCTCTTTCTCTTTCCATGTAGGATATCTCTATCTCTTTCTCTCCATACTTTTATTCCAGTGTTCCTCCCTCTTTTATCTCCTTCCAGCCAGCATCTCTGCTCTCTTCCCTCTAACATCTCCCCTCTCTACATCCTTTCCTAGTACATCTCCCCTGTCTCCTTTCCAGCCAGTCCCCCTCGTTCCCCCTTCCAGCTAGCATTTCTCCTATCTTCCCTCTTTACAACTAATGTCTCTTCTCTTTCTCCCTTCAAACTTTCCATCCAACCTTTCCTCCATCACGTTCCTTCCTTCCTTTCAGTCAATCTCTGCTCTATCTCTTTACTACACACACACACAGCTCAACCACTGCTGGTTCTCAGGAGCAGCAACGGCAAATTTAAAAAAGGCTCAAGACTATGCCTCCATATGCACAGCTGATGGTTCTGCCCCCTCTGAAACAGGAAGTTGATAGAGAGGGTGGAACCAGAAAACTCAGCAGTTATGTGCATACAGGTTGCAGCCCCATGGCCCTCATTTTTGTTTTGCTGCTGCTGCTATTGAAAAGCTGCAGTGGTGGAGGAGGCAGTGAAAGGGAGAAAGGGAAGGTGGCAGGACATGCTTGTAGCTGAAAAGGCTTGGCCTCCCCAAGCCTCTTATACCGTGTCCCTCGTTGCCTGCTCCTGGGGTGCACCACTTCCACCACCCCTTCCTTGGTATAGCACTTCCGGCCAGTGTAATATTTGAAGTGCTGCCTTTTCATTTTTTTTTAAATTTGGAATTGGAAATAGAAAATTGGAATTAAGGAAATTTACTCTCTTAATCGCTCAGGTAAAGTCTTTTACCTCCACCACTCCTCCTTGCTAAAACTAGCTCTTTTAAAATACATGAGTGCCTCTGAGCTGGATCCAAACCTGACAGTAAAATTTATTTGAATTCATGATTCCGAACTTTTTATCACATGTCTATTTCTTATTTACACAAATACACAGTATACATCTATGGAACTGTGCATTCATAGTAATGCACATATATCAAAATGCACTTGTGATATTGCACACAATACTCAAGGTGAAGTTGCACCAAGGATTTATTCAGAGGCAAAATGATATAATGCCTAACATTTTATTTGCTTTTATCACACCCATACTGACTACTCCTCTTACTTGGTGGAACTATGATGCACATTAATTTCTCTAGACTACAATTGTCAGCATGTACATCACACATGAACACACTCCTCTTTCACTCTACATAAACAACACCTCTCTTAAAGGTCACCTCATATTTTTCTTGTGTAAACATTACAAGAAGTCTTACTTTACTAGCTGTATAACACATTCAAAATATAACACAAAATACGACTAAAAATGTGGGTTCATGTGATGATTTGGTTGTTATCACTTACATAAAATTGACAAAACAGTTATGTTGGGTTGTGAGCATGCATTACAGACAGAATGTGCCTCTTTTATCAAGCCGCACTAGCGGCTCCTGGTGTGGTAATGCTGATAAAGCCCATTCACTTTGAATGGGCTCTGTCAGCATTGTCGCACAGGAACCGCTAGTGCGGCTCAATAAAAGAGACCCAATGTGAATTCACATTTGTAGTTAGAATTGAAAGGGAGAACAGTAAAAATTCTCCCTGGTTATTGACTTCTCCTTATACATGGTGTCCGCAAAAATGGGACCCCCCTTACATAGTTTCAAAATACTCTGCAATTGTTTAAACATTTAGGTTTCCTTTTACAAATCTGTGCCTGCGATTCCTATGGGCTTCGTCACATTTGCCGTGCCAGAATCGCTAGTGCAGCTTTGTAAAAGGAGTCCTTAGTATAACCTTTGAAAGCATATTTATATAATGAGTTTTTTTCTTAGTTAATTCATAATTTGTGCTCAAAGAATCCTCCTTCAACCCTGACACATTCACAAAGCCTTTGACGCCACTGAGCTGTTGACCCAATGAGTTCTGTGGTTTCATTAATTAAGAGCTCAACTGTTTTGTAAGCTCAATGTCCTGGAGCTCCATCCTGACAAAAAATAAAACTCAGAAATATCTTGAATTTCTTGAGTCAGTTTCTGCTATAGTAGGACATTTTGGGTTCTTTGGAAAAGTGTTGAGGGTCCCCTTTTTCCAGATACCATGTATGTTCAGCCAAGTATTCAAAAAAGAAGAAAGCTATATCGCACTCTGCTGAACATTTCTTTTACCAGGTCTATTCCTGAGCCAGAGTAAGAGATGACATTTTGAATTATGTAAAAACCAAAGAAGATTATTCCCTTGCTGCATCTCTAGCAAAACAGAGGCCTCTGTTAAGATTATGAGATAAGTGCATGGCTTTAGAATGATATAGAACAATGTTTCTCAAGTTCAGCCCTGGAGTACTCCTTTGCCTGTCAGGTTACAGGATAACATCTAAACAAGTGAAATGGGTTTAATTAATTATTTTGAGATTTGATGCATGATTATATATATATATATATATATATATATTTATTTATTTATTTATTTATTTATTATTATTTTTTTTTTTTTAATTATTATTATTTTATTTTTTTTTTTTCATGGGAGGTTTTTTATGACCAATGATAGGAATGGAGTCCAACAAAAGCTAACATTGAAGAAATTATATTTGTTGTCAAGCTGAGACTTTTATGGTCTTTCCTCCTAGTTAAAGAGATTAGTATTATTAGTATTATCAATATAAAAGAGATCAATATTAAAACAATTTTCAGCTTCTTTAGATGCTATACACATTGAGGTTGCTGAAATTAAGTCCATATTGAGTTTTGAACCAAGGTTATCAGGATATCCACAATGAATATGCATGAACTTGATTTGCATACACTGCCTCCTTTATATGCAACAGATTCTTATAAATCACACAGATGTCCTCCTTGAGTAGCAGTAGCCATGTCTGTTTGCTGAGGAAAACTTGATCTCAAGAAGTCTCATAAATGTTTATGTCTTTGAAATACAAATCATAAAGGATCCTTAAACATCTTATGGGACTTCAATACATTCCAGTGTCTTTGGATGATTTTCTTAATGGTGAATGCTTGACTGGAATATGACAGTACACAAACATAGAAGCTCTTTTACTTAGCTACATTAAGCAGCTAGCATGGGTTTTACCAAGCATTAACAGTTAGCAAAGGCCTGCATGACAGCTAGTACGTGTTAAAACAGCCAGTATGCTTTAAAAAAAACTGTATTAGTTGCTTAATACGGGAATGGTATTCTGTGGGCATAGCTGGGGCAAAGAGGAAGAGAGTCCTGCTATGACAGCTAATGCATGGGTCATTACTATGTGCTAGCTGTCACAGTTGCCAATAGTGGGTTGCACTTCCTGATACCTCAAGAGGTGGTAGGTGCAGCTGTGCTATCAGCAGTTCAGTAGTATGGCTGCTTATGACCAATCCCCCCCCCCCCCCGACACACCCTACCCGCATCACCAGTCCCCTAGTTAGCTAGATCTTTCATTCTGATCCTTCCAATGGTCCAATGCCCCTTTTGGCCAGATCTCCCTTCCTGATCTCCTTGATGACCCCATCCTCCCCCCACCACCAACACCATTCCTGCTACTAAAGGACAGCCAAGGGGTTTGGTGATTGATTTGTGAATTTTTATGGAAGCACATACAACTTGGGCATCATACAAAAGTTTTATCTCTTTCAGTAATCAACCCTTGCTTGTAAGCCTATTCATGTATTCTTTGTACTTCAATTTGTATATACTTAGTGGGATATTTTTTCAAAGGTAGATAAAACTTTTTATCCTACAAATGGCATGATATCTCTATTTCATAATCTTGGTGGTCCCATACTATCACCCCTCCTTCATTATTAGCTGGTTTAATAAATATAAGGGTCAATTTACTAAAGAACACTAAGCACTTAGGGGTGAATTTTATAAATTATGCCTAAAAATCGGCATGGAAAAATGCTTACGCATAGGGGTCTTGCATAAATTTAGATGCATCCTTTTGCACCAACAAAAACATGGTACAAATGCCCCTGCCTAAAGTTATGCATGGAACCTCCATACTCTATAATTGCACATGTAACTGAAATCCATGCCCATGATCTGGCCCGAAATGCCCATGACCCTCCCATTTCTGCACCCTCTTTTCCAAGATGTGCGTAAAATTTAAGCACTTACATGTTAATTGATTTCAATTAGCACCAATAGTTGCTTGTTAATATGCAGTTAGCACAAGAGAACAGGGTACCGCAGATATGCGTTAAAACATTTGCCTGTTCGCCTGTGCTACATTATTGGAAGGAGCATGTGATGGGTGGAGAGTGGGCATTCCTTCATTGTCCAGCCAGTATGTTATGAATACCAGTAAAACAATCCTAACCATTCATTGTCTCACCCTACTCCTACACGCAAACACAACCCACAACTCAGACAACAACAAACCCATAACTCACAAATCATACAACACTCACATACACACAATGCCCACTCTAAAGAACATCCATAACAAACGACCCACAATACACCAACCCTGTGTAAAACCTTTTAACAACTCACCAAACCAAAGACACAATAACCAACCAAAAGGAAAAATCCCCGGACATGAACACCACCAACAAAAAGAAGATAACAACAACAACAACAAATTCAACCACCGAAGAAACAGACAACTAATAGAAATAAACACAACGAACCTCCCCACAGAACCATTCCGCTCAATCCAACTAGGATACATCAATGCAAGATCAGCAGTAAGCAACTCAGTAGATATACTAGACTGGATCACCACAGATAATTTAGACCTTCTATTTATCACAGAAACCTGGTTCCACAGCCCCACAGACCCCGCCATCTTAGAAACATGCCCACCAGAATACAAAATCACCCACTGGACAAGAAATGGAAAAAGAGGGGGCGGAATAGCCATAATTTACAAACCCGAATTCACCATCACAACCACGGGTGAATCTACCTCACCACAACTTGAAATTGCCTCAACAAGAATTAATCATCCAAACCTAATAGGACACCTTAACGTAATCCTATTCTACAGACCACCAGGAAAATGGCAAGACTCCCAAACACAACTAATGGACTTCATCTCGAATACATGTGTATCTGCCTCAAACATCCTTATAATAGGAGACATCAACCTACAACTTGAAGACGACACCTCAACAGGCACACGAGAATGCAAAGAATTCTTAAAACTCTGGGACCTGCACGCACCCAACACGCAACCAACACACAAAAAAGGGCACACGCTAGACATCATAACACACAAATTTGACCCGGACTCTACTATCATACTTACTGACACAAGATAGACACCCACAATATGGTCAGACCACCATAAAGCAAATGTCTCTCACTACTGGCGAAAAACACACATAAACACAATCAATAAACATGAGCGAACAACATACAGCACGAGAGGAAAAATAGACCCCATAACATTCTGGCAACAGATCTACCAGAACGAATGGTCAACAAATGCTGACAACATCCAATTCCTCCAAGAATGGGACGATTTATGTACAACAACATTAGACAAAATCGCCCCAATCCAAACCAGAACATCACACAGGAAAAAATCAAACCCATGGTTCACCGAAGAGCTGAAAAAAATTAAAACACAAGTCAGGAAACTAGAACGCGTATGGAACAAAAAGAGAGATGAACAAACACTAAATGCCTGGAAACTACTTCGGAGGAAATATACAGTGGGGGAAATAAGTATTTGATCCCTTGCTGATTTTGTAAGTTTGCCCACTGACAAAGACACGAGCAGCCCATAATTGAAGGGTAGGTTATTGGTAACAGTGAGAGATAGCACATCACAAATTAAATCCGGAAAATCACATTGTGGAAAGTATATGAATTTATTTGCATTCTGCAGAGGGAAATAAGTATTTGATCCCCCACCAACCAGTAAGAGATCTGGCCCCTACAGACCAGGTAGATGCTCCAAATCAACTCGTTACCTGCATGACAGACAGCTGTCGGCAATGGTCACCTGTATGAAAGACACCTGTCCACAGACTCAGTGAATCAGTCAGACTCTAACCTCTACAAAATGGCCAAGAGCAAGGAGCTGTCTAAGGATGTCAGGGACAAGATCATACACCTGCACAAGGCTGGAATGGGCTACAAAACCATCAGTAAGACGCTGGGCGAGAAGGAGACAACTGTTGGTGCCATAGTAAGAAAATGGAAGAAGTACAAAATGACTGTCAATCGACAAAGATCTGGGGCTCCACGCAAAATCTCACCTCGTGGGGTATCCTTGATCATGAGGAAGGTTAGAAATCAGCCTACAACTACAAGGGGGGAACTTGTCAATGATCTCAAGGCAGCTGGGACCACTGTCACCACGAAAACCATTGGTAACACATTACGACATAACGGATTGCAATCCTGCAGTGCCCGCAAGGTCCCCCTGCTCCGGAAGGCACATGTGACGGCCCGTCTGAAGTTTGCCAGTGAACACCTGGATGATGCCGAGAGTGATTGGGAGAAAGTGCTGTGGTCAGATGAGACAAAAATTGAGCTCTTTGGCATGAACTCAACTCGCCGTGTTTGGAGGAAGAGAAATGCTGCCTATGACCCAAAGAACACCGTCCCCACTGTCAAGCATGGAGGTGGAAATGTTATGTTTTGGGGGTGTTTCTCTGCTAAGGGCACAGGACTACTTCACCGCATCAATGGGAGAATGGATGGGGCCATGTACCGTACAATTCTGAGTGACAACCTCCTTCCCTCCGCCAGGGCCTTAAAAATGGGTCGTGGCTGGGTCTTCCAGCACGACAATGACCCAAAACATACAGCCAAGGCAACAAAGGAGTGGCTCAGGAAGAAGCACATTAGGGTCATGGAGTGGCCTAGCCAGTCACCAGACCTTAATCCCATTGAAAACTTATGGAGGGAGCTGAAGCTGCGAGTTGCCAAGCGACAGCCCAGAACTCTTAATGATTTAGAGATGATCTGCAAAGAGGAGTGGACCAAAATTCCTCCTGACATGTGTGCAAACCTCATCATCAACTACAGAAGACGTCTGACCGCTGTGCTTGCCAACAAGGGTTTTGCCACCAAGTATTAGGTCTTGTTTGCCAGAGGGATTAAATACTTATTTCCCTCTGCAGAATGCAAATAAATTCATATACTTTCCACAATGTGATTTTCCGGATTTAATTTGTGATGTGCTATCTCTCACTGTTACCAATAACCTACCCTTCAATTATGGGCTGCTCATGTCTTTGTCAGTGGGCAAACTTACAAAATCAGCAAGGGATCAAATACTTATTTCCCCCACTGTAAATATACCATAAAACAGACTAAAAGACTACATTACAAAACAATAATAGGACCAAATTACAAAGACACACATAAACTCTTCTACCTTGTGAACAAACTATTAGACACCACACCAGTTACAAACAACAGCAAAGACATACCAGATGTTGACTACGTTGCGAAATACTTCAAGGAGAAAATTATACAACTACGACTTAAAATACCCGCAAGCCCTATTGAATACGCCACACTTCTAGACTGTCTAGACCCAGAAGACTGAACATACCCAGCAGACAGAACTTGGACCAAATTCGAACTAATATCAGAAGACCTCATCTCTGAAACACTTAAAATATTTGCCAAATTCCACTGCAAACTAGACATATGCCCAAACAACCTCATGAAATCAGCTCCTCAACAATTCATAATAGACCTAACGAACCATGTAAACTTCATGCTACAAAACGGACTTTTCCCTAAAGAAAAAAGAAAAATTTTACTCACCCCAATATCCAAAGATACAAAGAAAAGCGCAAGCGAAATAACCAACTACAGACCAGTAGCATCCATACCACTAATAACCAAAATAACCAAAGGAATGGTAACTAAACAACTCACAAACTATCTAAACAAACACTCAATACTGCATGATGCCCAATCAGGATTCCGGTCGAATCACAGCACAGAAACAGTATTAATTACCCTTATGACTAAATTTAAACAAATGATTGCAACCGGCAACAATATACTCCTCCTACAGTTTGACATGTCAAGTGCCTTCGACATGGTTGACTACGAAATCCTATTACACATACTTGAATATTTTGGCATTGGAGGAAATGTCCTAAACTGGTTCAAGGGGTTCCTAACCCAGCGGTCATATCAAGTCACATCGAATTCAACAACATCTACTGCATGGACACCTGAATGTGGAGTACCACAAGGATCACCCCTTTCATCAACCATTTTCAACCTAATGATGATCCCCTTGGCAAAACTCCTATCAAACCATAACCTCAACCCATATATATATGCCGATGATGTAACAATATACATCCCTTTCAAACAAGACATTAAAGAAATCTTCAATGAAATCAACCAAAGTCTACACATCATGAACACATGGGCAGATGCATTTCGCTTGAAACTAAATGCAGAAAAAACTCAATACCTGATACTCACTTCCCAGTACAACACGAATGAATTCACTGCTATAAATACACCAAAACTAAACCTTCCAATCTCAGAAACGTTAAAAATCCTTGGAGTCACTATCGATCGCCACCTAACACTCGAAACTCATGCAAACAACATAACCAAAAAGATGTTCTACTGCATGTGGAAACTGAAAAGAATAAGACCATTCTTCCCAAGATCCGTCTTTCGCAGCCTAGTGCAATCCCTCGTACTCAGCCATCTGGACTACTGCAACTCACTATACGCAGGTTGCAAAGAGCATATACTGAGGAAACTTCAAACAGCCCAGAATACTGCAGCCAGACTCATCTTCGGAAAACCAAAATATGAAAGTGCAAAACCCTTATGAGAGAAGCTACACTGGCTCCCACTCAAAGAACGCATCACTTTTAAAGTATGCACATTAGTCCACAAAATCATTCACGGTGAAGCCCCAGCCTACATGTCTGATTTAATAGACTTACCACCCAGAAACGCTAAAAGATCATCCCGAACTTTCCTCAACCTCCACTTCCCTAATTGCAAGGGCTTGAAATACAAGGCGCTGCACGCATCAACCTTTTCTTACATGAGCACGCAGTTCTGGAACACACTGCCGTGCAACCTGAAAACGATCTATGAGCAAACCACCTTCCGCAAAATACTGAAGACCCATCTTTTTGAGAAAATTTACGGAAAGAAACAAAATACATAAAGCCCACACTCACTGTTCAGTAACGCATCAATACAGCCACTTCTGAACTCTCATCCCCCGAAATCTCACCACACTCATACCTTTACTCACAGAAAATGTATACCAAATGTTTTCCTGTTATTATATATTGCCCCTTTTTGTCTCCCTTGTTTCCTTCAAATGTTTCAGTGCTTTTTCCATTATTATATTCCTTAACGATACTTTGACTTTGACTCGAATAACTCATCACAATGTAATCCATAACCGAGTTGTAACAAATTGTATTTCCATGATTCATAATGTATTGTAAGCCACACTGAGCCCGCAAATAGGTGGGAAAATGTGGGATACAAATGCAATTAAATAAATAAATGATTAGCATGTGCTAACTGGATAATGCAGAGTTAACATGGGAGTACTGCCACCTCCTAAATAGGAGACAGTAAGTGCTCTCTCAGTAACTCTAAGCAAGTGCTTGCACACTAATGACAACATTAATGCACGACCTGCAATAAAATATTTTTTTTGAAAACCTATAAGCGCTGCATTGAATCTGGGCTTAGCAGGTGGGAAAGTCCCACATTAAAATGCTTTAAGCTCAGAGTTTACCGCACTTTAGTTAGAAGGCCTCATAGTAAGGATACAGTAATTCATCAATGATTTCAAGGCTTTCCATTCCCACTTAATTAAATATGTTTAAAGATAACTTGGATATTTCATCCTGGACCAACATTTCAGACATGGATATATGCAGTCTACATGACCTGGAGGAATCCAACTCAATTTGTACAGTAAAGAAGAAAAATTATCCATTGTAAGTTGTAAGTGCTGCTGAATATCGGTGGTACTTGTCCAGGGGTTTCTTTTGCAGGCTTTTTGCTTCAGATGTACTTGAAAAGGTTTTTAATATTAATTCTTAACATCTACATCTTAACTTCTTTTCAAAGTCTCTCTTGTTCTGCTTAATTAATTTTTACAGCTTGGCAGTTCTCATGGTCATCTTACTTTTCTTTCCATTAGGGTCTGCTTTCCATTTTCTGAATGGCTCCCTTTTGATCACTCTTACCTAAGAAATCCAACCTCATTGCCCCTTGCATTAGATATCAATAAGGGCTAGATTTAAAGTTTTTCCCTTCTAGTCAGTTCCCTGAACCAATTGGTTTATGAAGCAGCCTTATGGAATTTATAATCTTTATCTCCCTAGGACATTCTGATGTGAACCTCTGTCCACGTGGGTATTGTCTACAGACCTCCGACACAATTGGAGGAGTTAGATAAAGACCTGATCGCAGATATTCAAAAGTTGGGAAGCAAGAGAGAGGTGCTGTTGCTGGGAGATTTCAATCTGCCGGATGTAGATTGGAAGGTTCCGTCTGCGGAATCGGAAAGAAGTAGAGGGATCGTGGATGCTTTCCAAAGTGTTTTGCTCAGACAAATGGTGATGGAACCCACGAGGGAGGGATCGACACTGGATCTGGTGCTCACAAATGGGGATAGCGTGTCAAATATCCAAGTGGGTGCCCACCTGGGCAGCAGTGACCATCAAACGGTTTGGTTTGATATAACAGCTAAAGTGGAGAGCAGCCACTCAAAACTCAAAGTCCTGGATTTCAAGCATGCTGACTTTAGTAAAATGGGGGAATACCTGAGGAAGGAGATGATGGGCTGGGAGGAAATACGAGAAGTGGAAGGACAGTGGTCCAGGCTGAAAGAAGCTATAAATTGGGCCATGAACCTTTATGTAAGGAAAGTAAATAAAAGCAAGAGAAAAAGGAAACCGATATGGTTCTCCAAGCAAGTGGTTGAGAAAATAAAGGCTAAAGAGTTGGCATTCCAGAAATACAGAAAAACTCAAGAAAAGGAACACATGGAGGAATACCGGATGAAAATGAAAGAAGCCAAGAGAGAGATACGACTGGCAAAAGCGCAAGCGGAAGAACAAATGGCTAGAAATGTAAGGAGGGGTGATAAAAATTTCTTCAGGTATATTAGTGAAAGGAGAATGACTAAAAAGGGAATTGGGAGACTAAAAGATACTGCGAACCGCTATGTGGAAAATGATGAAGAAAAAGCAAATTTGCTAAATAGATACTTTTGTTCTGTTTTCACAGAGGAAAATCCTGGAGAAGGACCGCGATGGACTGGAAATAATACAATTGAGAATGAAGTGGATAGAGCACCGTTCACAGAAGAAAGTGTGTATCAACAACTTGAAAAGCTAAAGGTGGACAAAGCCATGGGACCGGACGGGATCCACCCCAGGATATTGAGGGAGCTCAGAGAGGTTTTGGCGGGTCCTCTTAAAGATTTGTTTAATATATCCTTGCAGACGGGAAAGGTTCCGAGGGATTGGAGAACGGCGGAGGTGGTCCCTCTTCACAAACGTGGTGATAGGGAAGAAGCTGGAAACTACAGGCCGGTAAGCCTCACTTCAGTATTGGAAAAGTAATGGAAGCGATGCTGAAGGAAAGGATAGTGAATTTCCTGGAAGCCAATAAGTTGCAAGATCCGAGACAACATGGTTTTACGAAAGGGAAATCGTGCCAAACGAATCTCATTGAGTTCTTTGATTGGGTGACAGGAGAATTGAATCAGGGATGAGCTATGGACGTAATTTACTTAGATTTCAGCAAAGCTTTTGACACGGTTCCCCACAGGAGGCTCTTAAATAAACTGGAGGGGCTGAAGATAGGACCTGAAGTGGTGAACTGGATTAGGAACTGGTTGACGGACAGACGCCAGAGGGTGGTGGTGAATGGAATTCGCTCGGAGGAAGGAAAGGTGAGTAGTGGAGTGCCTCAGAGATCGGTGCTGGGGCCGATTCTGTTCAATATATTTGTGAGTGACATTGCCGAAGGGTTAGAAGGTAAAGTTTGCTTATTTGTGGATGATACTAAGATCTGTAACAGAGTGGACACCCGGGAGGGAGTGGAAAACATGAAAAAGGATCTGAGGAAGCTAGAAGAATGGTCTAAGGTTTGGCAATTAAAATTCAATCTATTTCAAAAAAGCTCCAGTATTAATTCAAAAAACTTTTAATTATTTTAATTATATTAAAAAATACCTCTCTAATCTTTATCTCTAACTTCTTACCCTGCGCTGCACTAAACAATATCTACAACAACAATGAAAACGGCATTCATATGGAATTATATGCACATTACAGTCACACAACAATCTTAGTTGATATCATGATACTTAGTCTCTATAAAACAGTGATTAACGCCACGCTTTCCGCGTGACCACTGTATTGCAGTCAGTCAGTTGTGTTTGTCCCAAATGTGCCACTGTTCAGTTCAAGCAGGAACACTCCATTAGCCGTTCATGCTCACACATCCCACTTGTGCAGCATTATACAGGAATTTAAGAAGCCAGTGAAAAACTCCTTATTCAACTTCTGATGTTTTCAGTATATACCGGTTCCCCGGTATATACTGAAAACCGGTATATTCTGAAAACATCAGAAGTTGAATAAGGAGTTTTTCACTGGCTTCTTAAATTCCTGTATAATGCTGCACAAGTGGGATGTGTGAGCATGAACGGCTAATGGAGTGTTCCTGCTTGAACTGAACAGTGGCACATTTGGGACAAACACAACTGACTGACTGCAATACAGTGGTCACGCGGAAAGCATGGCGTTAATCACTGTTTTATAGAGACTAAGTATCATGATATCAACTAAGATTGTTGTGTGACTGTAATTTGCATATAATTCCATATGAATGCCGTTTTCATTGTTGTTGTAGATATTGTTTAGTGCAGCGCAGGGTAAGAAGTTAGAGATAAAGATTAGAGAGGTATTTTTTAATATAATTAAAATAATTAAAAGTTTTTTGAATTAATACTGGAGCTTTTTTGAAATAGATTGTGAGTTTGGCTCTGGGAATTGTGGTGTATCCCCTATTTGGGTATATAATTAAAATTCAATGCCAAGAAATGCAAAGTGATGCACTTAGGGATTAGAAATCCACGGGAGACGTATGTGTTAGGCGGGGAGAGTCTGATAGGTACGGGCGGAGAGAGGGATCTTGGGGTGATAGTATCTGAGGATTTGAAGGCGATGAAACAGTGTGACAAGGCGGTGGCCATAGCTAGAAGGTTGTTAGGCTGTATAGAGAGAGGTGTGACCAGCAGAAGAAAGGGGGTGTTGATGCCCCTGTATAAGTCGTTGGTGAGGCCCCACCTGGAGTATTGTGTTCAGTTTTGGAGGCCGTATCTTGTTAAGGATGTAAAAAGAATTGAAGCGGTGCAAAGAAAAGCTACGAGAATGGTATGGGATTTGCGTTACAAGACGTATGAGGAGAGACTTGCTGAACTAAACATGTATACTCTGGAGGAAAGGAGAAACAGGGGTGATATGATACAGATGTTCAAATATTTGAAAGGTATTAATCCGCAAGCGAACCTTTTCCAGAGATGGGAAGGTGGTAGAACGAGAAGACATGAAATGAGATTGAAGGGGGCAGACTCAAGAAAAATGTCAGGAAGTATTTTTTAACGGAGAGAGTAGTGGATGCTTGGAATGCCCTCCCGTGGGAGGTGGTGGAAATGAAAACGGTAACGGAATTCAAACATGCGTGGGATAAGCATAAAGGAATCCTGTGCCGAAGGAATGGATCCTCAGGAGCTTAGTCAAGCACGGGGGGCGGGGCTGGTGGTTGGGAGGCGGGGATAGTGCTGGGCAGACTTATATGGTCTGTGCCAGAGCCGGTGGTGGGAAGCGGGACTGGTGGTTGGGAGGCAGGGATAGTGCTGGACAGACTTGTACGGTCTGTGCCAGAGCCGGTGGTTGGGAGGAGGGGCTGGTGGTTGGGAGGCGGGGATAGTGCTGGGCAGACTTATACGGTCTGTGCCCTGAAGAGCACAGGTACAAATCAAAGTAGGGTATACACAAAAAGCAGCAAATATGAGTTATCTTGTTGGGCAGACTGGATGGACCGTGCAGGTCTTTTTCTGCCGTCATCTACTATGTTACTATGTTACTATGATGAGACATTTAACCAATCAATACTGGGGTAACTGAAATCTCCCACTATTATTGTGTTACCAAATTTTTTAGCTTTCCTAATTTTTGTTAGCATCCTGTCCAGACGGATGATAGTTTAGTCCCATTCTTAGACTCCTCCCCATCACACATGTAATTTATATCCATAAAGATTCACGCAGAACTTTTTTCCTTAACATGTAACACAGTTTGGTCCACCCTGTCATTTCAATATAATTTGTACCCTAGTATCACCATATTCCATTGGTTGTCCTCCTTCTACCAAGTTTCAGAGTTGCCTATTCACTCTAACTTTTCATTTAGTGGCATACATTCTGACTCTCTGGTCTTATTTTTTAGACTTCTGGCATTTACAGACAGACATTTAAAGAATGTCTTTTATTTGTATTTACAATTTGTTTAGCAGTTCATGGGAATAAGTCACAATCATTTATCTCCATTCTTTTTTTTAAATACTCCTGGGTTATGTCAGCTTTAATCATAACCTTTCCATTGTGGTACTGTAACTTTTGTATTTTTCTTGCATCTATTGAACATATCTTACTTTAAACCATATGCTTCTGAGTGACTGTCAGCTTTCCCCAGGTTCACCATTACCTCCTGCATAATCTGGTGCAGTAGGTTACATTACCAGACCACTTGATAACAGTGATCATAACATGATCAGATTTGATTTAATAATTGGAGTAAATATACACAGGAAATTCAATACATTAGCATTTAACCTTCAAAAAAGAGACTATGATAAAATGAGGAGAATGATAAAAAAACAAACTTAGAGGATCAGCTGCAAAGATAAAACATTTACATCAGGTATGGATGTTATTCAAAAATACCATCCTGGAAGCTCAGACCATATATATTTCACGCATTAAAATAAAAGTGGAAGGAAGGCCAAACAATAGCCGGCATGGTTAAAAAGTAAGGTGAAGAAAACAATTAGAGCTAAAAGAATATCTTTCAGAAAATGGAAGAAGGATCCAGCTGAAGATAATAAGAAATGGCATAAGGAATGGCAAGTCAAAAGCAAAGCACTGATAAGAGAGGCAAAAAGAGTTTGAAAAAATGATTGCATTGGAAGCAAAAATATATAAGAAAAACTTTTTTCTAGGTATATTAGAAGCAAGAAACTAACAAAAGAATCAGTTGGACTACTAGATGACTGAAGGGTAAAAGGGGCACTCAGGGAAGACAAGGCCATAGCAGAGAAATGACATGAATTCTTTCCTTTGGTCTTCACTGAGGAAGATGTGGGGAGACACCAATACCAGAAATGGCATTCAATGGTGATGAGTCGGAGGAACTGAAACAAATCTATAAACCTGGAAGATTTAAAGGGACATTTTTGAAAGAAACGTCTAAGTAGGAATTTGGATGTTTTACAAAGTTGTCCAAATTCGGAGGCGGGGAGAAGGTCATTTTCGAAAAAATATGAACGTCCATCTTTCGTTTCGAAAATACCAAGGGCATCCTGTGATTTGGATGGCCTTGTTTTTGATTCATTTTCTAAAAACAAAATTTCCAAATGCAAGACATCCAAAACAGAGGAGGAGTGGCTTAACGGTTAGTGCAGTAGGCTTTGATACTAGCAACATGGGTTCAATTTCCACTGCTGCTCCTTGAGACTTTGGGCAAGTCAAATACAGGAAGGGCATTTTTAGATATGACATCAAGTCTGAATTTGGACGTTTTTTGTACAACATCCAAAATCAGAACAGGAAAGGTCATTTTCTGCAAAAGAAAAGTCTATCTTTTTCTTTTGAAAGTGCTGTTTGGAAAAATGTTTTGTGATTTGGGGGAGTAAGGGGAGGTGATCCCTGAGTCCCTCCAGTGGTCATCTGGTCATTTGGGGTACCGCTTGTGTGGCATAGAGGAGTAGCCTAGTGATTAGTGCAGCTGCCTTTGATCCTGGGGAAGTGGGTTCAATTCCCATTGTAGCTGTTCATTATAAAAACATGTCTAGCTCAAAACATCTAAGTTTTAGTCTTGGGCATCTTTGTTTTGTTCTATTATTGCTGAAAGATGTTCATATCTTAGTAATGACCAAGTCCTGCCTTGAACACACCCCTGGCACGCCCCCTTGAGATTTGGATGTCCTTCTGGCAGACTGCAGTTGGAGACGTCAAAAATCAGGTTTCAATTATACCGATTTTAACATCCCTGGGAGATGGACATCCATGTTCCGATTTATGTCAAAAGATGGACGTCCATCTCTTTCAAAAATGAGCCTGATAATGTGGCAATTTGACTAAAGAGTAGCAAACTGCCTAGTGGTATACATCCCAGAGTGCTGACAGAAGTATAAAATAAACTTGCAGAACTATTGTTAGTAATAAGTAAGTTATCTTTAAAATCAAACATGGTACCAGAAGATTGGAGGTTGGCAAATGTAATGCCAATTTTTAAAAAAAGGGTTCCAGATTAATGAGACAAATCCAACATGGATTTAGTCAAAGGAGATCTTGCCTCACCAATCTGCTACATTTCATTGAAGGAGTGAATAAACATGTGGCTAAAGGTAAGCCAGTTGATATTGTGTATCTGGATTTTCAAAAGGCATATGACAAAGTTCTTCATGAAAGACTCCTAAGGAAATTAGAAAGTCATGGGATAGGAAGTAATGTAATCCAATGTCCCTCTGTATTTAGAACTCTTTAAAAGACAGAAAACGGAGAGTACAGTTAAATGGTCAGTATTCTCAATGGAGCAGGATAGATAGTGTGGTTTCCCCAGGGGTTTGTGCTGGGACTACTGCTTTATAATATATTTATAAATGATCTGGTTATGGGCATAACTAATAAGGTAATTTAGGGCCCTGTTTACCAAGGTGTGCTAGCTGAAATCTAAGTAGATTACATCTAGCGCACATCCTCAATCCAGTTCTCTGGTCTCCCAGTCTAAGAATTCAATCAGATTCATTTGGCACGATTTGCCTTTGGTAAAAACATGTTGTCTCAGATCTTGTAACCTGTTGGATTCCAGGAAATTCACTATCCTTTCCTTCAGCATCGCTTCCATTAATTTTTCATTAACCAAAGTGAGGCTAACCTGGAGTGGAGGAGTAGTCTAGTGGCTAGTGCTGCAGACTTTGATCCTGGGGAACTAGATTCAATTCCCACTGCAGCTCCTTGTGACTCTGGGCAAGTCACTTAACCCTCCATTGCCCCAGGTACAAATAAGTACCTGTATATACCAGGGGCGTATCTGGAATCCGGCGGTAGGGGGGGCCAGAGCCAGAGAGGGGGGGCACATTTTTGCCTCCCCCCCCCCCCCGCCGCCGCCGCCGCCTCTCTCCACCCCCTCCCCGCCGTCAACCCTCCCCCGCTGCTTACTTTTGCTGGCGGGGTCCGACCCGCAATCTTCATATTTCGGCTTCCTCCGTGGCCATGTGCTTCCAGGAAGTAACGCTGCAGCGCTGATTCGTTGAATCTAGTTCGGCGTCTGACGTGCTGGGACGTCAGACGCCGAACTAGATTCAACGAATCAGCGCTGCAGCGTTACTTCCTGGAAGCACATGGCCACGGAGGAAGCCGAAATATGAAGATTGCGGGTCGGACCCCGCCAGCAAAAGTAAGCAGCGGGGGAGGGTTGACGGCGGGGAGGGGGGCCAGGGCGAAATCTGCGGGGGCCCAGGCCCCTGTGGCCCCACGCAGATACGCCCCTGGTATATACTATGTAGTTGCAAAAACCACAGAAAGGCAGTATATCAACTCCCTTTTCCCTTACCGGCCTGTAGTTTCCAGTTTCTTCTCTGTCACCACTTTTGTGAAGAGGAACCACATTTGCTCATCTCTAATCCCAAGGAACCTCCCCCATCTCCATGGATTTAGTAAACAAATCTTTAAGAGGACCCACTAGAGCATCTCTGAGCTCCCTCAGGAACAGCTCAGGAAACATAGACTAATGTACTATGAGAGCTCTTATCAGAAGAGTAGTCAGAATAAAAGCACACAAGCCCTGGTCTGGGCCCTGAAATCAGGTCTCCTGTGGTTACCCTTTAGCAATAACAGAGCTTACATATAACCTTGATGTAGATGAGGGTAGCAGATGATGGCAGGCTGTATCTGGAACATGACATTGCAGGTTGTCCTTCAAATATATTGGCTTTTGACACTATACTAAAAGTATTTACCAATGACTTAAACATGTCTCTCTAATGGAGAGCCAATGTAATGTTCCTAGTACAAGCCGTGCACTATCCTATGACTTCCCACCAATCAAAAGCCTGATACCCATGTTCTGTGGCATTTTTTTTTTACTATAGATTAAACCACCACTTGTAATCCATTGTCCTCTAAATACTGGTGGAATTGTCAAACCAACCACAATTTGAAAATATGCATTGTTTGCCACTGCATGACCTCTTTCTGGCAAATATTCACCCCTTCTTACAGTAACCCCAACAATCTTATAGGTTGTAGCCACACAGTCTAGCATGATCCCTGTTCCCCACTTAATCTGAAGCAGTTGAGCAGGGATATTGCTCCTGTGCTTACACTATTGATAAATTCCTCTCTTAGTACTGGAAAAATATCATTTTTGCTGAAAATTGCTACAGTCTAGCCTCTTCTTCTAGTTCTTTCTAATTATTGGCTGATTTCCCTATCTCTCTGTGGTTGCCAAAGTAATTGAGAAGGCAATATTGGAACAGATTAGTATATTCATTGACAGTGCAGAATTGTTAGACCCGTATTAACATGGCTTTCATAAAGCACATTGCTCCTGTCTACTTATTCATCAATTACTGGGTCATTGTGCACATTATTTGTTGTACTTGGTATTTCTGCAGCATTTCATAAGATCAATCATAAAATCTTATTATAACAATTGGATTCAATGGGAATCGCTGGTACAGCTTCATCGTGGTTCTCCTCTCAGGAACATACATCTGCTCATATTCTGTTGTTCATCCATTGTCTGTCGGGGTGCCATAGGGTTCAGCCCTGTCCACTCTGTTATTTAATCTCTATCTTGTTTTTCTTTGTCAGATACTTCATGACCTTAGAATGCAGTAAGAATTTATGCAGACAACATACAATTATTTTTTTTCATTTATTTATTGCATTTGTATCCCACATTCCCCCACCTATTTGCAGGCTCAATGTGGCTTATGACAGTTCACTTGCAGATACTGTCTGTAAATCACACTCATGTCTTAATGTAGTTGTTGCCTGGATGGCATCCAACCAGCTGGCTCTAAACCTCTTAAAAACTAAGATTACAATTATTAGGCTATCATCTGTTCCAGACAACCCTCCATACTTGATTTTCCAAGGAACTCAGTTTGTGATTATTCAGAGGATTTGTAGTTTAGGTTTAGGTCTAGATGTCACATTGACAATACAAGAACAAGATAGGTCTTTTATACAATCATCATTTTACACCTATGCATATATTAACTAAAGTAAAGCCCATGATTCCTGCAGGCGACTTTAGAACTATTTGTTCAAAGTCTGGTTTTATCAAGACTTGATTAATGGAATATTCTTTACATGGGTACCTCATAGACAAAGGGCAATGGGCACAAAAATGCCACATGCAATGGGTACAAAATGTCACTGTACATTAAGTTGTAGGGATACCTAGAAACCATCATATTTCTCTAAACCTAAAGGCTCTACATTGGTTGCTTGTACAATTCTGCATACAATTTAAAATCTTTATAGAATAGGTTCTATCATGTTCCCTCCGGGCATCTAATTGTAGGCACACAGTTTAAGAATTATGCTCTGTCCACCAGATTCTATATACATTGTGGAATGTTGGACGCTGGAATTTGCATGCAGAACCAAGATCCACGCGCAACTTAACAATGAAATTGGCCACTTAAATGTTGCTAATTGGTGCTTAATTGAAGCTGTGTACAGATTTCCCCTGCGCTCTATTCCATAACTTGGCACCTAACTTTCACCTTGCGCAAACAAAAAGGGGATGTGGCCATGGGTGGATCATGGGCATTCCCAAAAGTTAGGTGCCAAGTTATGAAATCTGATCTGCACTCAACTTTGGGCACCAGATTTACACCTGTTTCTATCAGACATAAAGCCAGCGCCCAATGTTAGGTGCAAACTGTGTGCTATGCTGGTATTCTATAAAGGTTAGGCACCCTTTATAAACTTTAGGGTCAATGTTGATCTTTTTAGCACCTAACTTTCAACACTGTTTACAGAATTTTCCCCTAAGTGCATAACTATGTGTATTTTGTACATGCAGGGGTCCTTTTACTAAGGTGCGCTGAAAAATGGCCTGAGGTAGTGTAGACGTGTGTTTTGGGCGTTGGCAGAATCATTTTTCAGCACACCCACGGTAACCGGGCGGTAATGACCTATGTGCACCAAATGCCACTTGGCACACGTAGCTGATGCTCGCCAGAAAATAAAAAACATTCTTTGGGAGTGTGTAGCGGATGCATGCCAAAAATGAAATTACCACAAGGGCCACGTGGTAGCCATGCAGTAACTCCATTTTGGCACACATTGGCCATGCGTAGACGCTTACACAGCTTAGTAAAAGGGCCCCACAATTTTGTACACATCCATTCCCATGCATAAACAAGTTTTATGTGCCAAATAGCATGTTTGTAATCTATCAATTCTGAGTAGTCATATCTTTTCAGCATAATCTTTAAAGTGCAACAATTGGCATTTTAAAAGACTACTCCTACAAGAAGGCATTTTTCCTAGAGGACAGCTAGGAAATTTTCAGTAGGGGCCATTTGGGTCAGGTCCTGTCAGACAAATCTTATTAATTTCTTTGATTGGGTGACCAAAGAGTTGCACTGAGGGAGACGGCTAGATATGGTATACTTAGATTTTAGCAAAGCCTTTGATGCAGTTCCGCATAGATGACTAATAAATAAACTGAGTGGCCTCGGTATAGGCCCTAAAGTGATTAACTGAGTTAGGAACTTGTTGAGTGGAAGGTGAAAGAGGGTAATGGTAAATGGAGCTCACTTTGAGGAAAGGGATGATACCAGTGGTGTGCCACAAGGTTGGTACTTGTTCTGGTTCTTTTTAACAGTTTTGTAAATGATATTGCCAAAGGGCTGTTTGGTAAGGTTTGCCTTTTTTGCATATGATACTAAAATCTGCAATAGGGTAGATAATTCATGATGGTATGGGTAGCATGAGGAGGGACCTAGCAAAGGTTGAAGAATATTCTAGAATTTTGCAGCTAAAATGCAGGGTCATACATTTTGGCTACAAATACTTGAGGGAGCGATACAGTTTAGTGGGTGGAGTACTTTTGTGCACAAAAGAGGAATTGGTATGATCATAAGTGAAGGTGGCCAAACAGAAAGGAAAGGCAACAGTGAATATGGAGAGGAATGGCCAGCAGGAAAAAAGAGATGATAATGCCTCTATATAAGTCTCTCTGGTGAGACTTCATTTAGAGTACTGCATATAATTCTGGAGTCCAAACCTTCAAAAAGATATAAACAGGATGGAGTTGGTTCATAGGGTGGCTTCTAAAATAGTCAGCAAAGTCTTCTTCTCAAAGTGTATGGGTACAGACTTAAAGATCTCAATATGTATATTTTGGAGGAAAGGCGGGAGAGGTAGATATGGATAGAGAGCTCTAAGGGGGCTTTTTACCATAGGAATAAAATGGGCCCTGCTGCAGATAACTCGAGTTTAGCTTTAGTAAAAGACCCCCTAAATAACTCCATAGCATAAATGCTCAGGAAGTGAGTATCTTTTAATAGAAAGAAAGCTCTGGAACAAGGGAGCATAGGATGAAGGTGAAAAGGGACAAACTCAGAAATAACCTAAGGAAATACTTTGTGGAAAGGGTGTTGAGTCTGTGGAAGGTGGAGATGTTGGACAGGAAGACTGTTTCTGTTTTCAAAAAAGCTTGAGACAAGTACATAGGATCTCTAAGGAATAGTAGATGCCTTGGATGAGCAGACAGGATAGGCCATACGGTTTTTATTTGCCTTCATTTTTCTATGTTTCTATGTAACAGTACTAGACCCAAGTGGGGTCATCTGTAACAGAGTAGATCCAAGGTTTTGTTGCACTTTATAATTTGATTCTCTAAAGGAAGGGCATTAAAGCCATCATAAAACTTCATATCAGTGTCAGATAATTTGCATATATTTAAGTTCTACAAGTTCTATAAAACCTTTTTTTTGTTGTTGTTTTTGCTTTCTTGAGAATAATAAATCATTATTTCAGTAAGAGTAAATCTAATGAGATCAGGCTGAAAAAAAAAGTTAATTTGCAAAAATATCAGGTCCAAACAGCTTTTCATTAGATGACGAAACCAAGTCTAGGAAATGACCTACAAAATGTGCTTGCTTGAATGTATTGGTAGCAGGGGCGTATCTGCGTGGGGCCTCAGGGGCCTGGGCCCCCGCAGATTTTGCCCTGGACCCCCCTACCGCCATCAACCCTCCCCCGCTGCCGTTCTTACTTTTGCTGGCGGGGGACCCCAACCCCCGCCAGCCGAGGTCTGCTTCCACCTGCCGCTGCCTTCAAAACTTCTTCTTCAGCCGGCGGGGGACCCCAAACCCCCGCCAGCCGCCCCGCGCTGTTTAAAATTCATCTTCGGCCTCCGTGGCCGTGCTGCTGGGATAGGCGGCGCTGTTGAAATCCACTTCGGAGTCTGACGTCGTTGTACGTGCTGCGACGTCAGACTCCGAAGTGGATTTCAACAGCGCCGCCTATCCCAGCAGCACGGCCACGGAGGCCGAAGATGAATTTTAAACAGCGCGGGGCGGCTGGCGGGGGTTTGGGGTCCCCCGCCGGCTGAAGAAGAAGTTTTGAAGGCAGCGGCAGGTGGAAGCAGACCTCGGCTGGCGGGGGTTGGGGTCCCCCGCCAGCAAAAGTAAGAACGGCAGCGGGGGAGGGTTGGCGGCGGGAGGGGGGTGGAGAGACTAAGTTATTGGTGGCGGTGGGGGCTCGGCGGCGGCGGCGGCGGGGGGGGGGCGGGGGGGGCGCTAAAATGTGCCCCCTCCCTCTGGCTCTGGCCCCCCCTACCGCCGGAGTCCAGATACGCCCCTGATTGGTAGATTCCCCCTTTTACCAATATTTGTCTGTTCTTCCTGTTTTGATTGAAAGTTCTTCCTTTTTCTCTGTGATCCATTAACTTTATTGTATGAAAAATTGTTCTAAATATCTGACCACTTGATTTTTAAAGGCATGACATTTCCACAAGTTATTTGTTTCATGTTTTAAAGCACTATCCCCCAGATTCTATATAGTGCAACTACATTTTGTGCGTATATATTTTGGATTTGCATATGCAACTTAATTAGTTAAGCCAATCAGTGTTGACAATTGTCACTTAACAAGCAATTATGGACACTAATTGGCATTGATTAGAATTTACACGCAGAACAGTCTAAGCATGTTCTATAATGTGATGTGCGTAAATTCTAAGTTGCATAGTTTAAAAGGGGGCATGGCATGGGTGTGGAATTGGTGGGTCATGGGCATTTCTAAAATCTATGTGCATTGCTATATAATACACCCGGTCCACGTACAATTTAGGCGTCGGGATTTATACCAAGTTTTACTTGATGTAACTGTTCATGACTAAATTTATTTGCTTGGTATATTCTATAAACTGTGTAGAAATTTAAGCTTATTCTGTAGGCATACTTTATAGAATACACCTAGGCGTATTTCATTTTGGTGCCAATTTTTAGGCATGATCTATAGAATCTAGTCCTATGGGCAACTCTATAAGTGGGCACCTGCTATAAGCAACCTAATGCTGGGCAGTGAGAGTCTCTTTTATACTGAGTGCCCAGATTCTGTTATAGAATACTAACATAACCCGGCTTCAGCATGCTGTGTATTTACATGTCCACAGTTACACCAGCTATAGACTTGGCATAACTGCAGTTCTATAAATGTAACAAGGACATAAGTTATGTGCATAAGTGGGAGCCCTGGCCTTGTCCCTCCCATGCTCTGCCTTTACATACTATCCCTGGGATTCTATATATCGCACCTTAATTTCCATGTGGAAATTGAAGCGTACTCTATAACAATGTGCCTAACTTAATTGGTTAACTAGCTAATCATTACTATTACTTGGATATTAACAAGCAATTATCAGCACTAATTGGCATTAATTAATATTTACTCACTAAGGGCCTTAATCTATAATGGTTATGCTCCTAAATTTACGCTCCTAAAATTTATGCTCTTAAATTTATGAGCATAAATTTGTGATCTTAAATTATGAGCATCATCTATGCTCCAAAATAGATTATGCTTGTAATTTAGGAGCATAAATTGTGCTTATAAATTAGGAGCATAAATGTTTAGGAGTGTAAATTTAGGAGCATAAACTTTATAGAATAAGGCACTAAGCCTTGATGTGATGTGTGTAAATTCTAAATCACATAGTTGAAAAGGGGGCATGGCCATGGGAGGGATGTGGGCCTTTATAAAATCTATACGCGTTGTCATAGAATATACCCGCTCTGCCACTAAATTTGGTCATGTGAAGATGCACTCGGTGTAATTCTGTATACTGCATGGAAATTTAAACCCATTCTATAAAATTTAGGTGTACTTTAGAAGATACACCTAGGTCCATGCCCCTTCCTTGGCCACGCCTCCTTTGCAGATCCACACAGAAACAAGTAGGGCGCTTTTTATTAAGGCATGCTCAAATTTTTAGCATGGGCTAAAATTGTGAGCACGCTAAATGTTAGAGACACCCATAGGAATGCATTGGCGTCTCTGTTTAGTGCACCTACAATTTTAGTGTGCGCTAAAAACATCAGCGTGCCTTAGTAAAAGACCCTCTAAGGCACTATTCTATAAATGGGCATGTGTGTTTTCATGCAGATCTGCTGTTTCTGCCCCTTTTTGTTGCCTTGCATCCATTAGAATACTTTTCTGTGATGTAATTTCAGCATAGAAGTAGCGCCTAACTTTCTGCACCATATATAGAATTCCCCTGTATGCTGCTTAAGTGAGCATTTACAAAATAGCACTTAGTTGCCCTGCTGTGAGTTTCACAGATAAGTATACACTTGTATGTAAGTGACTGTATTCTGTACATTTTGCACTCGAGTTGCACGTACATATGGGCACCATGATATAGAATTCCTATTTTCATGCATTTTCCTGTGAAATACTTCACAACTGCTTATTAGAATATTTAATTTTTTATTTATTTGTTTGTTTGTTTGTTTATTTACTGCCTTTTTGAAGGAATATACTCAAGGCGATGTACAGCAAAAATAAGTCAAGCATAAGCAATAGACAATTACAGCAGTAAAAACATTCAAACAACAATACAAAGTATGGCATAGAATGCTGCATTTACAATGTCAACACAATGGGCAATAAAACATTTTCATAGACAACCTAGAGTACAAGCAAAGATGGAACATATAGATAGGTAAGAAAATAAGGGAGTTAGTACAATATGCATTCAAGTTGCAAATGAGGTCAGAAAGGTGCTTGAACATTGTCTTAGGGGATCTTTTACTAAGCCACAATAGCATTTTTAGCTCATGATAGAAATCAGCTGGCGGTAAACGTCGAGACGCCCTCGGCGTTTACTGCCACCTGATTTATACCACGAGCTAAAAATGCTAATGTGGCTTTGTAAAAGGCTCCCTTAGCTAGGGTAGGAGTGGGTATTTCTTGGCTCCCCTAAAATTTAGAATCAAAGAAAACCTTGAATTTTTCTGACAAAGTCACAAATGCTATGACTGGTGTGACAAAGGTGCTGCATTCATATTTCCCATCCCAGCTGCTTTTCACTTTCAGCTAGTGTAATAAAAAGATTTAGAAGAGAGGAGAGACAGGAAGATATGATACAAACTAAGCAGGCCACTTTTTAGCAAGGCTTACTTAGTAAAGGACCCCATGATTTGCTAAATGCAAATGTATATCGAAATGGCACGTTAAGCGTTAGTTCCAAAGTCCTTGGAACCAGCTGACCATTCTTTTTTCCATTGTCTTCTCATCAACAGTACAAATTCTGTGAAGTAGTACACAATAACTGATACCAATGCTCAAAAAGCAATGCAGTCTCAAGAAGGATTAAGAATGTCTTTTTCTTATATTTGCGTTAATTATAAGTACATACTGTCCAAGAACTGTTATAACTTTATTATATAGCAGCATTCAAGGAAAATAGTATTTATTGTGAGATGATTACAGTTTCAATAGTAAATCCCTCTTATTACTTAAAAAACATATATTTAGCTCGATACCACATATACACTAACTTTAGTACACTTGGCAGTACTTAAACCAGCTTTTTATATAATCTTTGTATTTAACATCCCAAATGAGCCATAATTCACTGGACATGCTGAGCAAAGACAATACACATCCTATGTTTTTAACATAAAAGTACAAAATTATAGAGATGCGATCAATTATTTTCAAAAATGTAAATGCACTGAAATGGTGTATAAGAACCACATGGGTCTTCATTACATTTGTAGAAAAAATGCTGGGAACTAGAAGAAAAAAAATTACCTGCAAAGAATTGGTTCCTAGGGAAATTTTTTTCCCTAGTAGCTTTGTTGTAATGATACCAAAATAAAGTAACTAACACAGCATTTCTTAATAGCAACAAAATGTTCTCTATAGTATTTTAGCTTTAAGATTACAAATGTGCAGTAAATTGTTTCTATTATATTTCAGGCGCATTCTCAAATGCCAATTATTACAGGTAGCTGTGTATGTATATTATCTATCTATCTATCTATATCTATATATCTACATCTGTCTATAGATAGATAGATAGATAGATAGATAGATAGATAGATAGACAGAGATACAGTATTTATAGAGAGAGGCATTTACATTCCATTCTTCTGTACAACACTTGTTTGTGGCAATAACTTGCTGCAGCTTTATTAATTATTTCAAACTTCCAAATATCAAACCAGTCCCCAAAACTTCAACATTTCCAAAATCCATTTTACAAATGTTATTGAATAGCATAAGCACAACTTTGTTGGTTAGTTGGTATCAAACTAACCACATCACAACTGGCTGCTCTTGAACAACCCCCACCCCACCCCACCCCACCCCATGGCATGGTTTGCAGTAACACCAAACCTTGCTGGATCCCAGGATTCATGGTACAACCTCACCCTGCATCATGCAGTTGCTGAAGGGCTTTCTCACCTGCACCTCTCATTATACATCTCCCTGTACTACTACTACTACTACTTAACATTTCTAGAGCGCTACTAGGGTTACGCAGCACTGTACAATTTAACAAAGAGAGATAGTCCCTGCTCAAAGAGCTTACAATCTAATAGACAAGTGAACGGTCGGTCCGATAGGGGCAGTCAAATTGGGGCAGTCTGGATTCACTGAACGGTAAGGGTTAGGTGCCGAACGCAGCATTGAAGAGGTGGGCTTTAAGCAAAGACTTGAAGATGGGCAGGGAGGGGGCTTGGCGTAAGGGCTCAGGAAGGTTGTTCCAAGCATAGGGTGAGGCGAGGCAGAATGAGCGGAGCCTGGAGTTGGCGGTGGTGGAGAAGGGTACTGAGAGGAGGGATTTATCCTGTGAACGGAGGTTACGGGCGGGAACGTAAGGGGAGATGAGGGTAGAAAGATAGTGAGGGGCAGCAGACTGAGTGCATTTGTAGGTAAGAAGGAGAAGCTTGAATTGAATGCGGTATCTGATCGGAAGCCAGTGAAGTGACCTGAGGAGAGGGGTGATATGAGTATATCGGTTCTGGCGGAATATGAGACGTGCAGCAGAGTTCTAAACAGATTGAAGGGGGGATAGATGGCTAAGTGGGAGGCCGGTGAGGAGTAAGTTGCAGTAGTCCAGGCAAGAGGTAATGAGAGCGTGGACGAGAGTTCAGGTGGTGTGTTCAGAGAGGAAAGGGCAAATTTTGCTGATGTTAAAGAGGAAGAATCGACAGGTCTTGGCTATCTGCTGGATATGCGTAGAGAAGGAGAGAGAGAAGTCAAAGATGACTCCGAGGTTGCAGGCAGATGAGACGGGGAGGATGAGGGTGTTATCAACTGAGATAGAAAGTGGAGGAAGAGGAGAAGTGGGTTTTGGTGGAAAGACGATAAGCTCGGACATGTTCAGTTTCAGGTGGCGGTTGGACATCCAGGCAGCAATGTCGGATAAGTAGGCCAATACCTTTGCCTGGGTCTCTGCGGTGATGTCTGGTGTGGAGAGTTACAGTTGGGTATCATCAGCGTAGAGATGATACTGGAAACCATGAGATGAGATCAGGGAGCCCGGGGAAGAGGTGTAGATTGAGAAGAGAAGGGGTCCAAGGACAGATCCCTGGGGAACACCAACAGATAAGGGGATGGGGGTGGAGGAAGATCCATGAGAGTGAACTGTACACACTGTGTTGGGAACGCAGGGATTACTTAGCAGCTATTCATGGGTATGTGGCATTCTCAAACCTGTCGTGGATGCCAGAATGAATCAGGATATATGCATCATGGCAGAAGCCTGGAAGTCTTGGAAAGATATCTTGAATGTGTACTTGGTCACTGCAGACTGCTTGCATGTTAAAAGAGTTTAAGGCCTTTCTGTTGCTATAGGTCACTTCCTTCTGTCATGATGGCTGGATGGCCACAGGTGTGCAATCTATGACCCCTAGTATAGATAGGAAATGGGTTATTTCATAAACCTGGTTCATAGTTTACTGTCTTCTAGGTAAGCCCTTCACTACCCAATACACACCTCTGCATGCACATGCCATAAATTCTTGATGTTATCGCCAAGCTCCCACCACATTTCCTGATGCAGCAGTGCAGTTGCTGCTCACCACAATTCCTACCAGCATCTCTCTCATTGCATGACAGTCTTCTTTTGATTCCATTCCACACAGATGATAGAGACTATCCCCAGTGCAGTGGCTCATGATCCCCACAGTGGCATACATTGAAGCAAAAACAGTGGAGATGACAAACATGGTGGCACCCCAGTCAGAGACAGAGGAGTAGTACAACAGGGTCTACTGCTAAACCAGGGCTATAGCAAAGAGAACCTTTGGCTTCCTCAAAACCCACTTCTGGTGTCTATCCCCCTCATCCTCCCCCTCCCCCCCAAGATGTGTGATACCTTCATGGCATGTTGCATGTTCCACAATCCAGCCCTAAGCTGCAAACTAGGGCGGGGCAGGAATGGGCATAGCAGGGCAAGTTAAAATCTGTGGGATGGGGTGGTGATACTATGTCAGCAGTAAAGGGACTATGGGACACTTTTGAACACAGCAGGGAAGGATTCCTTCACTGTGTCATTCTGGAGCAGCTGATCAGCTGCCTCCCCACTAGTACCTCCATTACTAATGATAATATTCACATTGAGCACACATCAGGGAACTGTGTACCAAAAAAAAAAGGCACCAAAATAATACAAGATATTAAACAACAATATTTGCAGTAGTCTGGAAATATATACAGGTACTTTAACACTTGGCTCCCAGTCTGGCCTAGCACCTCCCCCTTCCCCCCACCAGTTCACCATCTTCCTATTGGCCATGCAAACAGTGATATTCAGCAGTATTGAAACATAAATGATTTGCCTGTCAATGATTTTGGTAGGTTCCAAATGTCCACCAGGCTAATTTATTGTTGAGTTACCAAACATAGAATATGTATTATCAGTATTAGCTGTGCCTAATGGTTAGAGCAGCAGGCTAAGAAGCAGAGAACCTTCTATTGTGTAATAAAATGAGCTGAAGGGGATAACTTTACAACATACAAATTGAATAATCCTCTTCCCAACTTAACAGTTTATAACAGTTGACATCAATTAATACCTTCCGTATCTAGCAAATCACCAGGTGGAAAGTGGGAGGACATATGGAGGATGAAGATACCTCAAAAGTGCACCCTTTTATTGTGGACAAAGTATCAGGGAAGGCTCTCCACAAAGTGGATGAACCCAAAATCCCACGGGGTGCAAAGACAGAAAAGCAAAGTGGGAAGTGGACCAATGGCTTCAGGACGTTGAGACTATGATGGTATAAAAGAGAATAAACTTTATTGTAGACTTGACACAGTACTGTGTTTCGGCCACAGGCCTGCCTCAAGAGTCTTGAGTGATGTAAAAAAATTTTTGAATTACTGGTTCGTCTTGAAGGGTACCCAAAAATATATCAAATACTGGATGGTCTCATCAAAGACTTCCACGATCGTCAAACTGAGGTGTAGTAGGACCGTCAAACCTCCTGAAGCAGCAGATTTGTGAAACAAGTGGCCCTTGTTGGGGTTTTGGACAGTTGGAATTTGTTCATGCATTGACGCACTTCAAGAGAGCCCTCTATGCCTGTAGGAATATATTCTTTAATTCATTTGGATCCGCTCTTTTTATAGACTTATCTGAGCCAAAGCAAGCTGTTAAACATTCACCAGTATCAAAACCTACTTTAACTGGGAGTGTTCACTATTATCATCGGCTCAACACCTCCTCCTCCTCCTCCTTATGGTTTTAGTCTTTTCAATACTACAAGTTTTCTATTTTAGATTTTCTTTTTTTTTCTTTTACTGTAATTAACTTATCTGTATTAGCTGCACATCATTCGCAGAGAGCCACGGCCTAAGAACCAAGGAAGCCAGGATTCAAATCCTACTGCAAGCTCCTTGAGGTCTTCAACAAGCCACTTACCTCCATTGCCTCAGGTACAAATTTAGGAGTCCTTTTACTAAGCTGTGCTAAAAGGGGCCATGCACTATTATTAGCAGCATATCATCTCTGTTCCTCTATCCCCCCTGCATTGTAGCTTCCCCCTCCCTCTCCTTCTCTCTCCTGTCATGCAGCATCTCCTCTCTTTTTCTCAGCATCTCCTCACCTTGATTTCTCCCCCCCCCCCCCCCCCCCCCCGTCATGCAGCATGGCTTCCTCTGTCTCTTCACCCACCCCTCATAAAGCATTGCCCAATCTCTCTTTGTCTCTTTCTTCTCCCATCCAGCATCATCCCTCTCTCTCCCCCATACAGCATTGCCCTGTCTTCTCCCCATCCAGCATTGTCTCCTCCTCTTTCTCCACATCCCTTCCCCCATGGCCCTGTCTCTCTCTCTCTCTCTCTCTCTCTCTCTCTCTCTCTCTATCTCCCTCTCCTTCTTCTTCCTCCCTCTCCCATCCAGTATTGCTTTATCTCTCTCTTTCTTTTCTTCCCCTCTATCCAACCTGCTCGCTCTAGCTATAATTATAAAAATAAAAGAGGAAAAACCTCAGAAGCCACCCCACTCAATGCTAGCACAAGGTTTTTATGGCTGGGGCTGTATTTTCAGATTAGTCAGAAAAACCTCCTTAATGTCAAAACACAATTTAATGTGATAAAATCGTTTTAAAGGTAAATTATAAAATTTCATCCAAAAATCTGACAAAACACTTATCTTTTGAGATGATACAATCAGTGACCCTCTCAGTCAGACATGGAGTAATCCAGTGAGTCAGGTGGTGAGTCAGTGAGTCCATCGTTGAATAAGTCAACACGTCGGTGAATCAGTCAATCAGTCAGTTTGTCAGTTACTCATTGAGTCAGAGAGTGATGGAGTGAGTCAGTCAGCCAGACACTTAGTCTGTCTGTGAGTCAGAAAGTGAGATAGGCAGTCAGTAAGTGAGCCTGTGTCAGTGAGCCATTAGATCAGTCAGTCAGGATAGGGCTTCTTAGCTTGGAGAAGAGATGACCGAGAGAAGGTCTGATGGAGTTTTACTACATCATGAATGGTTAGATTTTTCATTCCTCAGGTCATTTGAGGTTGAGGATGCAGTGGAGGTAGTATTCACAACCCCTGAGAGGAAAATATTATTACGTGGATACCTAGTGGCTGGATTCAAGGTTCATGACTGAAAGGCCCAGAACTATCACAGCAATGAGCAGTTGGTTCCAACTAAGCTATAACTACAAAGGAGCAGGAAGAAACTACTAGCTCCCAAAATAAGTCTATGGTAAATTAATTCAAAGATTTATCGATTTTGCAAGTCATTCACAAATGTACGCTGCAATGCTAATGTTGCATTTTACACATCTAGTACTCGCAGATTCACTGAAGCAGTTACAAAAAGCAATTGTAAGCTTTCCTTTGGGGTTCAGAAAATCATTTAGCTGGTTCAGGAACTATGCGATAAGAAACCTGTCTCCACCCTTCTCCACACTTCAGCAGTGAGACTTCTAGATTACTGCAACTCTATTCTACTGATCATGAAGTGTTGATGTTAGATGCCTTTAAATGATTCAAAATGGGGCAAAGTTCTTACAGGTGCACAAAAAGTGGATCATGTCAACCCACTGTTGAAGGGAGAGCATTGGTTACTGATTTCATCTAGAATCGCTTTTAAGGTCTTGATGCTAGTACATACGATATAGTTCTCTGGATTGCCATTATTCTTATCTTGAATGTTGACTCCATACACTTCTTTTAGAGCTCTTTGATCCTCCCAGTAGAACCTACTACTGGTCCCATCTTCCAGATACATCAGGCTTAATTCCATAAGAAACTTAGTTTTCAGTGTGACAGCTCTAACAGTTTGGAATAATCTGCCCGTATTTCTTCAGAATGGAGACATCCTTCTTGATGTTCAAAAGAGGTCTTAAAATATACTTTTTTTGTTACAAAAGTATTTGATTCCTGAGTACTCTCTATAGAGAGACATGTGGTAAAAGGCTATAAAGGCATTAACGGTAGGTCTGAGACTGGACCAAGCAGCAGGATGAATTATGTAACTTTTCCTGTTTGCCATGCTTTCTCAGCTCGTCTAGATGGATAGATAGATACACATACAGTGTTCTACTACTGATTTAGTTTAATATTGTAAACCACTTACATGTATTAACAATGGGCAGTATATCAAAAATTAAATAAAGTTAAAACTTAATTAAACTTGATTTTATTTAACAGTAGGACTTGTGGGTTATATGCAAAACAAACACAAAAGATGCACACCTTAAAAGCAGAGACTGTTCTGATTATAAAATACCTCCAATACTGCTGGAGATTCCTGCCATGTTTGTCATATACTAGGTTCATGGCTTAGTCAGGGACAAAGTTATTAAGGACATAAAAAGCCATCTGGATGAAACTAATAAGCATAAAACATAACCTTCACATTCACTGCTGCAGTGACCAAACTGTGCCAGACCAGATTACCCTTTGTTTGTATTAAACTTTAATATCAAATCTGTCATTCTACTGCATGCACTAACCTTAGATATTTTTCTTTAAAAATACAGAAATTCTATTATTTCAGCTGGAAAAGTTGGTCCTCTTCTATTAAGAGCTGTCTATGTATTAAAGTGTGGTAACATTTACTGCATAATAAAAACTCAGCCATTTATTTTGCTGAACTGTAGTAAAGGGTGCTATTGTGGCCATATACTAATATGGTAATGGACACACTAATGTAGGATAGTGAGTTATTTAAGAGTTCATGTACAAAAATCAAGATTGTGAGCCCTCTAGGGACAGAGATAGTACCTGCTTATAATGTATGATTGTACTCTGCCTTGAACTTGATGGTTAAGCAGATTATAAATGCTAAATTAAAATATTATCCCATGATTGTTTAATTTACAGAAACTTTGTAAACCTTACCTTTAGCATGGGATTACTAGCCGTTGAGCCCATTAAAATGGGCTACTATTGGAATGGGGGTTTTCCAAGGCCCCCTCCCCCCCGAGGTCGCCACTACCAGTACCCCCCCCTCCGGAGTCGCTGCCGCCGCCACCCCTCCACCCGGCCCGGGCCCTCTGTTCGCTATTAATTCAACTTACATCGCCGCAGCACGCAGATCAGCTGAGCTCCCGTCAGCCTGGCCTTCCTTCTCTGCCTATGTCCCGCCCTCGTGTGACGTACTGCCGGCGAGGGCAGGACACAGGCAGGGAAGGAAGGCTGACCAGAGCTCAGCTGATCTGCATGCTACAGCGATGTAAGTTGAATTAATTGCGATCAGAGGGCCCGGGCCGGGTGGAAGGGTGGCGGCGGTGACCTCGGGGGGGGGGGGAGCGCAGTTTCCCTCTCTGTCCCGCCCCCGTCATCACGTATTGACGCGAGGGCGGGACAGAGAGGGAAGTCTCTACTGCGCATTTGCGAGTGAGTTCGGTCACTCGCCGTTTATATGTTTGATAGAGATTTCATCTCCTGATCATCTGTTTGAGAACCAAGGAAGAGGCTAGTTTTTGCTGCTTCTTCAGTTCAGGTAGTAACTTTGGATCTGAATTGATATATGCTGAATTAATGTCAATTCAGATCCAAAGTTACTACCTGAACTGAAGAAGCGGCAAAAGCCAGCCTCTTCCTTGGGTCCCTCAAATTGTTCTGCCAGTGACTGCTTCCATGTCCTTCTCTTCCGCCTCACCTCACCTCACAATTGAAGACCGTCAGTGACTGCAAGGACCATGAGCTATTGTATACTGACTCACAGGTTCCATGTTTAATGATGATCTTATGATACTGCCATTTGGTGATGGCATCTGTATCCCACCATCTGCTTTGCAGCGTAGTAGCCACTTAGCAACAACAGTGAAATGAATGGGCAGGCAGATTGAAGGAGCCACGTGAGCAGGGAATGGGAGGGAATGGAGCTGTATGGGAGATGGAGGAAGGTTTTTCACCAACGATGAAGAATCTAAGCTCTTTGAGGAAGTTTTACCCTGAGCTCATTGAGGTTTTTTCTTTAGCATGTATGATTGTATTGACTGTTTCTGAGATAGAGAACTGTTTTGAAGTGCTGCTGTGAGTAGAATTTGGTTCTCTAATCCTTTCTGATTACTGTAGATAGAGCAAGGAGCCATATGGAAGGTAATTTTATCACAGTGCACCTACTAAAAGAGCTATTTAAGGCACCTATTTTGACGCTATTTTGTTTTAAGTAGGCATCTACTTTTTTAAATAAAATACAAGCACATGCAAAATACTGCAGCCAAGTTGATTTTTCGATGCAGGAAGTTTGATCATGCAATCCCTTTATTAAGGGATTTACATTGGTTGCCAGTTTGTGCTCAGATAAAGTTTAAGGTGGCATGCCTAGTGTTTAAAATCATTAATAGTTGCTGTCCTCACACTCATCTTCAGCTATTGACCATTCCTACTGTCCATTCTGTCTCTCACTTTCAGTCTTTTATGAGATTAGGTTTCCGTTTTTCTATTGTTACAGGTGTTTATTTGAAATGTTTTTATGATAGTTCTTTCAACTATTAAGCAAACAGAATCTGGAACCTGATAGCAGTTCAAATTCTGGGGTCTATCTAATTATTTGCAAATTTGATAGACTTAAAAAAATATTTTTAACAAGCATCTTGATTTTGCTTAGCAACTGCCCTGTTGTAGTTTGTACTGTAATCTGCTTTGATTCTAAGTTGGTGTAATCAGGCTGTAAATGCTGGAATAGACTAGAATAGAATTGTCTAATTCAGAATTTACACTGCTCTGTAAATATTCACCCACCTTTACTTTCACTGTCCAGTTCCAAACTCTTCTAGGAATAATGTACAACCATATTAAATGCATACCTGGAAAAAAAACTCCAGAATCCATAGTAAATCTTTATCTGCCAAATGACTTCTACCCCTTTAACAAAACAGAAATCATTACCCCCTCCCAATGAATTAATAAGGGGGTCTTTTACTAAAGATTAGCTCGAGTTATCTGCAGCAGGGCCAATTTTATTCCTATGGACCCTGCTGCAAATAGCTTGAGCTAATCTTTAGTAAAAGACCCCCCTCAATGAGGAGCAGCCAACCAACACCCTGCCTGTAATAGAGAAGTCAGAGCAAGCAGATCAGAGGGAGATAGCAACACAAGCAATTGTGAACAATAGTAGTGTAGAGGGCCACAGATGAAACAATAAGGTGGAGCCAAAATTCAGATTTTATTGAAGGACCTGCCCTAGCCGATGTTTCAGCTAATTCCTGTATCAGGGGTCTGTACACATCAAAATATACAAATAAATTAAACAAAAATAAGTTTAAAAATTTCATATCAAATAGAAAATGTAAAATGCTGTAAAAGATGTATTTCGCTGGTATCTAACGGCTGCCCAACATATATTTCCTGGACTCTCAAGCTTGTGTTGGAGGGGATGTGGGGAGACTGGTACAATGGGACACATTTGGTGGACTTGTGTCAAGATTCAGGCCTTTTGGAGAACAATTCAACATAGACTCCAGAGGTGACTGGACCATTCCATTCCCTGGTCACATTTTTTTTCCTTTTTCCTAAGAAGTTCCCTGGACTACAACATTCTCTGGCCCTTTTGGTGCAACCTGCAATGTGTGCTGTTCGAGTGACTCTGGCAGCGCTTTGGAAACAACTGACTGTCCCCCCTCACTGGTGAAATGGTTCAATAAACTATGGTATATTTCTGAAATGGAGATTTTATTAGCTGTTCATTGACACTTTCTTCATAAACGGGGAAATTACTTGGGAACCTTTTACTAGTCATTGCTCTGGTTGAATGCTGCTCTCTTGGGCTATAATTGATTAGTTCTGTGCCTTCTTGGTCAGATGGGGGAGGGTTAGGGAGGGAGTGGGGGTGGGATATGGTGTTACTTTCTTTCTTAAAAGTCTTGAAAGTTTTGAACTTGCATCATGTTTACCTTATATTGTCAGGGCTGGACTGGGAGATTGTTCTTCCCAATGTATCTGTTGCCTCTGTAATTTTACAAATATCACCTGTACTATATTGTTGTTAAATGGACGTTTTTCCCTCTTGTTAAATGGACGTTTTTCCTTCTATTCTCTGACATTAATAAAGACTTCTTATAAATTTTTTAAAAAGCAGCATTTTGCTAAAGAGGCCACACAAACAGCTGTAGCGGCCCTTCAGAAGCCCTTTGCCACAAAAGTTCCACACCGTTGACTTAGACTGTCACATTTTACACTGCCACCCATGAACAACAAACCACCACCTCCGAAGGAAAGCTGAAACAACTCTACTTGTCCAATCCGAACCTTCTCTATTGGCTGTAACCCTTACAGCCCACTTTGAACCCCATTAAGGGGCTAGAAAGGGGGGTTCAGTATAGCCCCATTATTGCACCACAGCTCTAGCCTAAGGCTTTTATTTACTGCCTTTGGCAATTAAATTAATAACATGTTATTCTGCTTTAATTGTCTATTGCTTATGTCTGGATTATTCTTGTCGTATACCTCCTTGGGTAAATTTCTTCAAAAAGGTGGTTTAAAAAAATCCTAAATAAATAATGTATAAATAAAAGAGCAACTTTTGGTTGCTACAGTATAGACTGCAGAAAATAAGTGTTGGTTAAAACAGAAGGCCAAGAGACATTTATGGATACATTTTTTGACATGTCAAATGAAGCTCAAATTTATCTTGTTTATATTTCTTTTACAATAAGCAAATGCATAGTGAAAGTCTATTTTGGCAGAAAGACAGGGGTTTTGTTCATGGAGCACGCTTCACAACGTAAGCCATAAAGTCTGTTTTTGTTAACATTAATTGTTGATTAAAAACATTTGCCATTCACAGTTGGTACTTATACAATGCCATTTTATTTGTGATTTAAATATGGTTTAAAAACTCCCCCTCCCCCATGGGGGGGGGGCATTGTATAACAGGAGAGTGTCACAGCTTTTACGCCTGCCATGTTTAAACAAGAGGTTTACTTTCTGAAAAAAGCCCAAAAGAA